>NC_143479.1:22596305-22969638 GCF_027475165.1 Benincasa hispida | reverse complement strand
AATTCGTGTACCAAGAAAATGTAAATCTTTTGGATCTTTATAATTTTTTAGAATTGAAATATATAAAATAAAATGAGGGAAATTAGGCTGAATTTTTGTGTGTAAATCCATGGACACCTAAAGCGCTATCCCTCCAATGATTAAGCCTATGGGGTCCCGTGTATATCTGTCGAGATAATACAATAAAATGTACACTACACATTTTTAATAAAAAGATATGAAAAATGAAACAAAATGATATGAAAAGTTGAACAATCCAGACCGAATAATAAATACACTATGGATTTTTCCCAAATTATAAAATAAAGTTGCAATTAATGTCAACCAGCTCATCCATGCTGATTCCTTCATAATTTTGCATGGGAATTTCTTCATTTCTCAATATATAGAAGAGAACAATAATTCTTTTAAGTTCAACTCAAAAACTAATTAGCATTTCTTAGCCAGTTTCAACATGTCGCTCAATTATTTGAGATATGTTTACTAACCATTTGATAACCCTGAAAATTAAACTTATAAGAATATTTTAAGAAAAAAAAAATCGAACCAATTTTTGAAGACTAGAAAAGAAAATATTTAAAAATTTTATTTTTGAACAACCCTTCCAATTACTCCCGGAAAGTCCAGAAAGTGAAACATTTATCCTTTACCCTCACTCGAATTCCTCAACCCTTTGATGAAAGCCCTAATTGTTCGTATTGGAAGGTGCGACTAGATCACCTTCTTTTCAAAGAGAGCTAATGCCTGTTGGATAAGAATTCAAATGTTTAGTTAGGAAAAATGAAAACCATGTAAAGAAATTGTAAGAAATCAAACATAATTTTTAAAAACTTTTACTAAGACCTTGTTTCGTAACCATTTCGTTTTTTGTTTCTCAATTTTTGAAAATTAAACATATTTCCTCCCCATTTCTTACAAATATTTGCATCTTTCTTTAAATACAAGGGTTGAATTCTTAGCCAAATTCCAAAAATGAAAACGAATTTTTAAAAGCTATTTTTTTTTTTCAAATTTTGGCTTAGTTTTTTAAACCATTAGTAAAAATTAGACAACAAATGAAGAAATTTAGACATGAAAGTAGACTTAATTTTCAAAAACAAAAACAAAAAAATCAAACGGTTACAAAACGTGATCTAAATAGTTATCAAACGAAGCCAAAATTTAAAAATTAAGGCTTTGATTTTAAAAGTATTCCTAAAATATAGAAAAAAAATTATAACAATCTTATAAACTTAACTTTCAAAAACTAAATAATTATCTAATAGAGCTTAAACAATGAAAGTATTATTAAACAAAATTTTCTATCCTTTCCATCACTTAAAGCAAAAGCTTGACCAAAATGTTGCAATAAACCTCTCATCCCACCATCGAAAAATACACCAAAATTTGGGAAAGTTGGAGGTGATTAATAAACTTTGAGCTATTTTTGCACAAACATATTAATCACTATGTTTAAAAAACAAACTGCATTTTCATTCTCTCAGTTTCTAACTTTTCTTCTCTTTGTGGTTTAATCTATAGATCTATCTAGCTTTTTTTGTTCCAATCTGTTAGTCCAATTTACCTTATAAGAACATAAAAACAAAGATGAGAGAGACGATAATGGGGTGTGTGAGAGATACAATACAGCTAGCAAGCCATGTGGGGTGGCAATATTGCATGGTAGCTACAACAAAAGGACACACACAAAAATGTATATTACAACAACCAACGTCTCACGTTCTTACGAGAAAACTACTTAGTTGTTGATTGGATTATATCTATCTTTGTCAGTTGTTCGATTAAAAATTGTCACATAACAAGTAATTTTATTATATTAATTATTATTTTTCTGTTGTATAATTAAATGAGGGTTGTATGAGGATAGAATGAACTTAACTGTTGACATTTTTATAATATTTTGTATTTTCATCTCAAATCTAGAATCGTAAAAAATTTCAGATAAATGTAGTTCATTTATTACACTAGCTTGTTTTTATAGTTTGTATTTCGATTCAATTTAACACTCATGGGGTGTTTAGGACTAGGAACAAAGTTTTCTAATTGTAGGATCCATAATGTAAGAAGTTAATAAGCCATAAAATTGATGTTAACTAGTCCCGAAACTCACATTGGGTTTAAAGACTCTTTGGGTTAAACAAGATAACCCCACCCTATCCTGCCTAACTCCTCTCTCCAAACATCCTCCATAAGTCTTGAAAGTAGCACTTTAGATATATTCGGCTCAAGAAGTTGGAGAGTAAAGAGTAGTAAACTTCTCTTATTGTTGGGTCCAAAGAGTTTGTAGGTCTCAACCCTAAAAAATATCAGTTTTATGTATTATTAACTTCTTACACTGTACACCTCAAGAATTCACAATTTTTCAAACTTCACAACTCTTTAAAGTTCGCAACTCCATTCCCTATCTCATATATCCCTTAATTACCTCGACAACTCAGGTTAGTTTCAATTTTTCCTTGAGTGGTTATTAAAGTCTTAATTCGTTTTCTAAAGTTTTGTCAAATCCTCACAAGTCGTTTTTGTGGTTGTTAATATATTGGATAATGAATATATGACACATTATTCCTCGTTCATCTAAGCAGTAAATTGAAATTTTATATTTGCCTCTAGCTAACTATGTTAGTTGATTGTATTATAATTTTTAGGAACAATTTTTTAATATAAAAAATGTGAAGTATGAAAATTTGAACATTTAACTTCATAAAAGAAAAAAAAAAAAAGGTTAGACATCCATTACAACCAATACATGCTCATAATAACAGTTGTAGAAATACATAAAAAATGAACGAGATATACGTAAACTTCCAACTGAGTAAAAAGTAGTTTACAAACTAGATTAACCCTAACAACAAAATTAACAATAAACTCAAAAAACATATAAATGATAGAAATTTAAATAGTAACACAACGAGTTTAAAACTAACCTCAAACTATATATTCTCGTCTTTAATTAGGATATATTTTTTTCATTTTCTAACTGACGTGAGACTATGTATTAACGATTGTGTGGAGGAAGAGAGGAGAGAGAAAAGAGGAGAGAGAGAAGGGCATGTGGGTGGATGGTGAAAGAAAGGTGTGTGTCTATGGGTGAATAGAATAAGGTTAAAAGAGATGAAGCTGTATGGTTTTTTGTAATGTTGTGGGATCCGTGATTTTGCTTTCCTCACTCTTGATGTGATTGCCTTTCTTTTCTTTTCTCTTCAATATCTTCTCCTTCCTCATTCTGTCTAATTCATTGCTTTTATTAATTCCTTCACTTTCTTTTTTTTTTTTTTTTTTTTTATTCTTTTTCTTTTTCTTTCTCATTTGGATTTGCTTCTCTAGACCCATTCACAGTGATTACATTCCCTTTCTTTCTATCTTTTCTTGGGATAAGACTAGAGTCTTTCTTGATTTGGGTTGGGTCGAAGAAATTTGTAGACTAAATCCAGTTATTCGAATCATAAATTTTTTTAATCCAAATAACTTTCATTAAAAAATGAACCCAATTTAATCTAACCATAAAATATTTGGGTTTGATTGATTCGGATACTCGGATCATTTATTTATTTTTTTTAAAAAAAAGAAGTAAAATGTTCATACGTAAAAAATCAATTTAACTATTTTCATATATGAATTAAGATTAACAATTCAATTTCAATTTATATAATGTATAATCTTTCTTTAAAGTGCAAAAAAGAAAACTATTTTTAAGAGTTGTTGAAGAATAAATTATTAAAAAAAATTAAAAAAAATTAAATTTTAAAGTTAATAATAAGTTCGGGTTGGTTTAAATTATTTTAGGTGAGTCATGAACCAACCCAACCTATAAAATTTTCATTTATTTTTAAACATCCCTAGATAAGACTATTTTTTATTTTCGTAAATTCTAAATTTAGAGTATGTGGTTCAAACAAAGTTAGATTTTAGTCTAATGATTTATATTTAAAATTTTGTCCCATATGATTTAATAATGTCTCTATAAATAGTTTCAATGAGAATCTTATCAAATTATATGGATTATTTATGAGGTTTTATGGAACCATTGAAATTAAATTCTAATTTTTAAAATTACACATAGACTAAATTCTTATTGGGGACCAAATTTGTAACTTAATTTTTTTTTTTTTTTTAATCTTTGGCTTTGGTAGGGTAGTGATTTAAATTAAGAACAATAATGCTTGTAAAATCCTCTTGGAAAAGTTCTTCATATTATTCTTTCTTTTAATCCAATTTTGAAATAATATTCAAGTAGAATTTACAATTTCTTAACTAGTTAAATTATCTTAACAGACGAAATTTTTGTTTAATAGATAGGAGAAATGATTATTTCATGGTTTGGGTTTGTTTTTTAAGAAAGGAAAATAAAATGTGTTTGATAGTAATTTTCTTTAAAAAAAAAAAAAGAATGGAAACATGTTTGAAAAGTATTTTATTGTTTTGTTCTTTATTATTTTGAAATAAAATTTTTAGAATGATTAGGTCACTTTTAATATTTGTATTTGTTTCGTATTTTAAAGAAAAATGTATAATTGTATACATTTATTTAAGTTTTCAAAAAGAAAATGAGAAACTAATGGCCATAAACATTATTATTATTATTATTTCGAAATTTGTATTAGAGTTTGGGTTGGGTAGCCTAGATTTTTTTGTCGGATTGGATTGGGTCTAGGATCGGCTAAAAGAAAATTCGGTTTGACCTAACCCAACCCAAATTACATATACAATAATAAAATGAATGTATATATTTTTCTTTGATTAAAGTTTAACTACTTTTTTTAAAATTTTAATCTTTTTTTATTTTAAAATTGTTATGATGTTTATCTTTTTTTTTTAAGTTTGTAATAAATATCATAGATATTTGGTATTTAACCTTTGAATTTTATAAGATTTTAATTATTAGTCATGTGTTGGAGATAAATTTACGTATTTTAAATTAATTAAGAAAAATAAGTTAGAACCCAACAACCCAACCTAATCCAATCCGAAATTTAAGGGTTAGATTGGGTTGAAGATTTTATTTGAATAGTTCGGATTGCCATCCTAAACAAATTGAATTTTTGAATTGGTCTAAAAAAATACCTTCAATTCACTTAATCCAACCCATGAAAATACGTATTAGAAAAAGAGTAAAAACAGTAAACAAAAATTTTACCAAATAACTCTATATATTGAATTAAAATTATTCTCACAAGAAAAAAAAAAATCCCTTCAACGAAAAAATTGTACTTTCATCATATAGTTATCTATGAAAATTAGGTAACGTAACTAACAATCCATCAAATGATTATGTAATGTGCATTAATAATCACATTATGAACTAAAAATACATAAATTAAATCGTTTTATTTCTTTGTAACTATGTTCGTGATAAAAAAAAATTGTAAACTTTTAATTATTTTTAAAACCATGATAAGAAAAAATTTATTTTTCCTTTTCTTGAAAAAGAGAAGAAAAGTGGAAACCTGTATTTTTCTAAGGAACATTTAATTTAGGGCAATGTTTTTTCTTTTTCTTTTTCTTTTTAATTAACTGATTTTTTTTAATTTAATCATTGTAATTAATTTGGCTTGTTTGTTCCACATACTCAATTTTTTTTTTTTTTTTTTGGGTGTATTGCTATGATTAAAGCTATTATAATTTATTACCTTAAATTTTTGGTTGATGGGTAATTTAACATGATATATAAGAGAAAGTCTTGAGTTTAAATTCGTGTAAAGTCATTTCATCTCCAATTAATATTTAATTTTACTCGTTGGTCCTTTAACAAATTTTTAAGCTACAAGTGAGAATAGTGTTAGAGTGGAATGTTGATATAATATTAAATAATGGCCAAATTATATATAAAAAAATGCTTTTGAACTTTATATTTTGTATTAAAATACTCTTAGTTTTCAAAAGTTTAAAAAATAACCTTATATTTTCAAAAAGAGTTCAACAATACTTTTATTGTTAGTTTCCGATCGAAATTGTTAAAATTTTGTTTAAAAAATAACCTTGAACTTTCAAAAGTTCAAAAGTTCTCTTAAAAGAATTTAAATATATCCTTATTGATACTATAAATATCAAATATTAATATATCGTTGCAAAAATAACCGTAATTTAAACAAAATGTTTAAAAATGCTCTTATTGTTAGTATGGTGGTCAATTTGTTTGAAATTTTCTTGAGTTCGAAAATAACTAATTTTAAAATAAATTATATAGATATCCTCATATATTTTTTTTCATATAAATACTCTCATTTTTCTCCTATTTTTCTAACTCTTACACCAATTTTCTCAGCAACCAAAATAAAATCCAAGATTTTAAGTTAAAACATAAAATCTCACAAAATTTCAAAATCAAAATATTCCCTTAAAATATTAAAAACGATAAATAGATAAAATAAAAAAAAAATTGCATTTGACTACTAGCACATACTTAACTACTAAATACAATTTTATTAAAAAATTAAGTTCTAAAATTTCTTGGTGTTTCTATTATTCTCTTTCTTCTTATTATATAGTCCATATACCTTAATCGAGATGTGCAATTTTATTTATTTTTTTATATAAACAAATGTCAAATAATTAACAAAAATGTAGTAAGAGAGAATTGAAAGAAGATAGGGAAAAAAGCGGGAAAATAGAGAAGTTAGGGGATATTAATAGTCTCTATTAAGAGTATTTCTTCACTTTTTTTTTTAAAGTTTAAAAGTACTTTTGAAACCTTTAAAAGTTCAATGGTATTTTATACACAAAATATTGATGGTTTCCATTCAAAACTAATTGTAAGGAAATTTTTTTAATCTTTTGAAAGTTTAAGGGTATTTTGATACAAAATACAAAGTTTAGGTATGTTTGGTATAATTTAACCTTAAATAATCACCATAACCTTTCAACTTATACTTTTGGATTGATAGATAATTTAACATAGTATCAGAGAACAAGATATTCTATATTTGAATGTCTATAATATTATTCTCTCTCCCATTTAGAAGTATTAATATAGTTAAAATTATAGTTTAAGTTTTTATTTATTTATTTTTAGTAGGGATGGGAGATTGAACTTCCGAAAGAGAGGTCATGTCAATATGTTTGAGTCAAACTTATTTTGAATTATTATTATTATTTTTTTTGACCTGTACTTTTACATGGAGAATTGGTATAGCATCTCAATTTGCTTTTTAGAAAGCCAAAAAATAAGGGAACACTTTTATATTGAAATTTCTTTTTTTAAAAGGAGAATGGATAACTTTAACAGGTTGGTAAATAAATAAATAAATAAATAAAAAGAGCTATATTGGCTAATTATTCACAAAAATGACACGGCACAAAATCAGAGCTGTTTTCGACTTTTGCATGGGAAGGGGATGACAGAGTAATTAATGGGTTTTTGTCGTGTGTGGTGTCGCGTAGAATAACATTTACCGAACACACAGTGTTTCCAGCAAAATCCAATGGCGGAGATTTCTTCATCCAAACTGATGGCTGTGGATGCCCAATGGAGATCTACTGGGTTATGATCTAGTGGCTGCTCTTCCTTTTTCAACTCCCACTTGGATAAAGTACATCAGTTGATTTCTTCCACACATTTCTGTAGACCCCACCATTTTCCTTTTAACATTGTTTTTTCTTTTTAATTTTTTAATTTTACATTTTGTTAAATATGAAAAGATTAACAAAAATATCATCTTGTATTCATGTTTAAAAGTTCATTTTAAAATTTACATTAAAAGATGACCATAATCCAATTCTATCAATTTCGATTATGTATGTAATTGAACATATGTGTGTGTGTATATATATATATACACACGTACTCATTTAAAATAATACGTCGTTAAATATATACTTTGTTTTCAGGTTATAATTCTCTTAATTTATACGTTATTATAAGGAAAAAAAACAAAGAAAACACTTTGGAGTTGTTTGGATGGCTAGAATGTAATCACAATTACTGGAAATCAGAGGAGTGTTGAAATGTGTGATATATCGAGGATGGAACCGAAATGAGATCGTGAATGTTAGTCGTCGTCAATTCTGGATCTCAATCATTGTTGTGTGAAATATCTATGGCCTCGAAAGCAAAATCGACGTAACTTCGGTGCTAAATCGCCAGAAGCCGATTGATCCCCAAGGTTAACACAATATTCTTCTCAGACGCGTACTCGTCGAAGAAGAATTGGAATCGAGTGAAAACTTTGCTCATAATTAAATCATTTTTAATAGAGAGAAATATCATGTCAAACTCAAATCTCACCTTTGGACTAAAACAACTATTTTTCCTTTTTATAAGAATCCAACAAAAATCGTTTTTCTAAATTAAATGTAGAAATCGTTTCAGATCTTAATTAAATATAAAAACGTTTCATATCTAAATTAAATAGGAAAATGTTTCATATCCAAATACAAAAAACCGTTTTCAAATCTAAATTAAATATGAAAGTACATTTAGAAATCTGCTAATTTTATGACAAGTCATTCCAACAAATGACTAATTGACTAGTCATTCCCAATAATAAAGAGTGAAAACGGTGGGAAAAAGGATTAGATTGAAAACGGCAAAAATGAAATGAGTTTAGTATTACAAATCGAACCTAAAATGTTCAATCCAAACATGAGATTTTTTATTACATTCCATTCCAAACTCATTCCATACTAACCGAACAAACAGGTTCTTTTAGTTTAGATACTTTGAAGATAGTCCAGATTTTTTTTTTGCTAGAGTACTGTTTAGCTCAAAAATAGGTTAAACTATAAATATAATCTTTAAATTTTATTTAGGTTGTATAAATGAAGTTCGACTACATGAATCTCAATTTTTTACCTTTAATTTAATAGTATAAATTTTATTTTAGTTGAAATATATTCATGTTGACATAAAAATTAATTTTAATACCATATATTAAATCACAACATCTGAAATTCAATAAATTTAAGGTCGGTTTGAATTGACTTCTTAAATATTTATAAATATTCTTATTGTATTTATATATAATTATTTAATCACTTAAAAACTCAATTGTTTGTTAATCTGTAACAAATGAAGAAACACATAGGACAATGACAGAATATAAATAGTTTAAAGCATTTAGCACTCGAGGATAGGTTTAGTCTTACGAAATTCACTATAGAATTTTATACAAAAATAATTGAGAAAGATATATAATAATATAATTATCATTATAACATTAACAGATTCAAGATCACATTTTAAACACGCATGAGAAATAAAATATATATTATTTATTTGGTCTTCATTTGATTTGATTTTTAGTTTTTGATTTTTATATTTAATTAAATTTATAAATATTATTTTTATTTATCAGCGATCTCTTTGTTTTCGTTTTATAATATACTCTTAGAATTGTATTAAGTAAATAAGTCAAGTTTTGAAAACTTAGAAGAAAAAAAGTAGTTTTGTTTTTAAAATTTAATGAAGAATTCAAATTTTTAATGAGGAAAAAGATAAAAACCATGATAAAGAAGTTGTAAGAAAATCAACACAATTTTTAAAAAACAAAAAACAAAAAATTAAGATCTCGTTTAGTAACCATTTCGCTTTTTATTTTTTGTTTTTTGTTTTTTGTTTTTGAAAATTTAGTCTATAGACATTACTTCCACCTCCAAATTTCTTTCTTTGTTATCTACCTTTTAGCAATAATTTTTTTTTTTTTAAAAAAAACTAAGCTTAATTTTAAAAACTACAAAAAGTAGTTTTTAAAAACTTGTTTTTGTTTTTAGAATTTGGTTAAAAATTCAACCATTGTACTAAGATGCAAATCATTATAAGAAATGTGGAGGATATAGACTTAATCTTCAAAAATTAAAAGCAAAAAATGAAATGATTACCAAACAAGGCCTAAGCTTTCATTTGATAACTATTTAGTTTTTGAAAATTAAGCTTGCATACATTACTTCCACTTATAAGGTATATTAATGTTTTACTAAAATTTGAAAACTAAAAAATGTAGACCCATTTGGTTTTGGTTTTTAATTTTGAAAATTAAGTCTACCAACACCCATTTCACCTCTAGGTTTCTTGTTTTGTTATCTACTTTTTAATAATGCTTTTAAAAACTAAGTCAAAATTTGAAAACTAAAAAAAGTAGTTTTTGTTTTTAGATTTTGGTTCAGAACTAAACTTTTGTAATTAGAAAATTACAAATCATAGTAAGAAAATGAGAGAATATAGACTTATTTTTTTCTTTAAAAAAAAAAATGATTAATAAACGAGGCCGTAGTTTTCAAAGATTAGTTTTCCTTTTCAGAATTAGACTAAAAATTTAAATCTTTCAAATATAAAAACTATATAATGAAATTTAGAAGAAGTAAGCATAAATTTCAAAAACAAAAATCTAAAAATGAACGATTAACTGATGAGCCTAAATGGATACTAAACTGACCTTATTTATACATTTCACAATTTTTTTTAAGAGAAAAAGTTCATATTGTCAAATTCCATACTAATAATGCAACCATAGCTTTCTTTTATCTCTCTCTGTTTTGCTTGGTTTCTTTTGTACTTTAAAAAAAAAAAATGCCAACCCTAGCTTTTACATGTATATTTTTTACATTCAATAATAAAGTTACTATAAAATGGTACAATTATGTCTACAAGTTGAACTGTTACAGAGAAAATGATAGGTGTGGTTTTGAACTTGGAATATTGTCAAATATATGAACAAAGAACTTTATGGGGGAAAGATGGAAGCAATAGATGGAATGGTTGAAATACACTTATTTTTGGATTCAAATGTGTGGGATTGGAGAGGCTATTACTTCACTTGTTGGGAAAGTGTAGATAGAGAACATATGGTAATGGCTAGTACTTGTTGAAAGAGTGTAGAACAAGCTGACCCAAGATGAACTAGTGTGAGCCTCAAAAAAAAAAAAATAAAAAAAAATAAATGAAATAGTGTGTGAAAATTGTGTGGACTCTAGAGCCTACGAAGTGTTTGGACCTTTAAAACATTATTAAATAAATGAATATAATATGTGAGTGGAGAGATTTGAATATCTAATCTTGATCATGTTTCTAACTACTATTGTAGGATTAAGTATATTGAAGAAATAAGGGGGTATTTGGCGTTCAGAGTTGAGTTGAGTTGGTAATTATTATAGGAGGGTAATTGAGAGAGTTATGCGAATAGCAAGGTGAAAAATGTGAGTTAGTGCGAATAACGAGGTAATGGATCTCTTTAATAATTGGTGAACGAAACGGTAAGTGGATTTTTTTTACCCACCCAACCCAACCGAACGTGGGGTTCAAACGCCCCCTAAAAGAAAACAATAAAATTGGAAACTTAAGAATTAACATGTGAAACTCTAAACCTAAAGAAAATCACGACTCAACAAAACAAATCCACTATGCAATGTGAAAATTTGTTCTATAATCACATAAAATAATTTTCTCACTAGTTCTAATTACAAGAACACTTTCAATTTTTTTTACTACTCACATCCTTTATATCACTCTCAAACAAGAGAATACAAAAGGAAAATTTACCTAAAGTTAGTATATCCAAACTTAAAATGTGTTTAACTGGGACAATTTGAATCTAAAACCACATAGGCTCCTTATATAATATTTGGAACTCATCTCTAACTTGAACTTTTCAGATGTGAAACAACCACTTATTTAATATTTTGTAAAAAATTCAACAGATTGATAGTATATGCCTCTAGGCTCTTAACTTAGCTTAGATGTGTTGAAGTTCGTTGTAATATAGATTTTTTTTTTTATCTTTCAATCTCTTGATCGATGATATATACCTATAACCAGCAGCTTATATTACGATAACTAGTGACTTATATTGCTTAAGTTACATGCTATATAAATATTCTATTATTAAGAATTTTAAGAAATGTTTTTAATGGATCAAATCACTTTTTTCCTCTACGTAAATTATAAATTTTATGGTCACAAAAATGTTCTTGCAATTAACTTTATTAGTACATGTTTGAAAGTGATTTTGAAATGGTAAAAATGACTTTTGTCATGCTTGAAATCATTTTGAAACAACATTTAATCACTCAAAATGAATTGAATATTTAATTTTATACTTTTAAATTCATTTTTCATGCTATTAACGTTGAACTTGAATGATTAAAGCATCTTACAAGTAAGTTAAAAATGATTTTAATAATTTTAGAATCAATCTTAATATTTAAACCTATAAAAATCACGTTTCTCGTGATTCTCAAAAAAGAGAGAACAATTTTTTTTTAAAAAAAAATTAAGAAATTGAGAAATTAATACATGTATTGCCTATTGGACCCAGAGTTTGTTAAATAAGATTGTTGGTTGTTATGTTTTATTAGTTTGAAAAGTTAGTTAAGTTTAGATTTTATGCTTATGAGTTTTAATTAGTTGATCATTCTAATAATGAGTTATGGACTTTGTTTTTCTTAATTAAGTGATTTGGTTCATTGTTATTTATATCATTGTTACATACACAATTATTATAGGCTTAAACGGTTTATAACAGAAAAAAAAAGTAATAATTATGAAAATAGAACGTCAAAACTAAGAGACACATCAATAATTCATGTCCATGCTGTTGTTGAGTTTTGGTTAAATATTAAAAGTGTAGTTGTTCAATGTTAGAAAAATTCAAAGAAGTTATAGACTTGTCTAATGCATTTGATTCTTAATCATCCGAATTTAAAGTATTTTAAATTTGGTATATTAGTTCAGTTGTGCGAGTGATATAATGTTTTTCAATAATACTTTTGTAACTAGGATCAAGGAGAGAATTATTTTATGTGGTTGTAACAATTCTTTTTTATTTAAATTAAATATATCTTTTTAACAATTCCTTCGATATTTCCAACAGAAATTTCATTAAAATAAAATATTATTAATTTTGCTAATAAAAACAAAAAAAAAAATTGTATTGGGCTGCAAAATGAATTAATATATTTGTAATTTGGCAACATGTTCTTAGCTTTGCAAATATATCACAAAAAAAATCCACTTTTATTTTTTAATTTCTGAATTTTACTTCCAGTCTCTTGTTCTTCACCTTTTTCCTCGAAGGTTTTTTTTTTTGATAAAAATATTATAATTAAAGTGTAGGGTCGGGAAATCGAACCTCTGATCTTAGAGTCAATAGTACAAACACTATGTCAGTTAAGCTATGTTCGTATTGGCCCAATGTTGATTTTCACTTCAATATATTTTTTTCATCATATCTCATCTTTCAAATTTTTCTCTCTCTAGTGTGTTGCCTTCATCCCATCTTCTCTTAGGTATATATTTTCAATTTTTCAATCTCCCCTTTGCCTCTTCAATCAACATCTTTTTCTCTCTTGATTTTGTATTTAACAATATTTCCATTTTTTTTCATATTTTTCTTCAATTTTTGTTTGATTATTCTTTATTTTGAGATTTTGATTATTATTTTTTATTTGGAGAACTTTTGTGTTTTATTTTTATCTAAAAGTTTCTTTTTGTCCTTTTTTTAAATTGATGAGATTTTCTTTTATTTTGGTTTTGAAGAAGTATTAAATTTCTGGTTTTAAATTTAATTTTAATGATATATCAAATGTATAAACGATATACCAAATTTAGAGTAGTCAATAATAGTCCACAAATATATCAAAATTATTTTATATAAGTTGTATGTTTTTTCATTCATTTGTATAATTTGTATATTTTTTTTTTTGTTTGCAACAATGTGGTATCACTTATTTAGTTTTTATATTTTTGGTGAATTTTGTAGCTATGATTAAAATTCTAATTGTTATTTTTTTATAGTGGTAAATGCGATGATGGACAATACCGACATGAATTTTTTTTGTAGTTGTATATATATTAGAAGTGTTCATAGATAGTAACCTATTAGATTTCTTTTAATATATGACAATAAATAAAAATTGTGGAGTACATCAGTAATCTATCAAACATCAATCAATAAACATATTAAATTTTGAGTACAATCGTTATTGTATAACTAATATCAATTAACATTCAATGAATAACATATTTTGAAAATAAAGCATGCATGATATTCCAAGTATATCGACAATATATATATAGACATCAATCAGTAAATACTTGAAGTAAGACATGAGTATATCAACCGTATATCTAACACTAATCAATATTCCAAGTGTATCATTAAACTCTCCATATTCTTCATGCCACACACACATCACGTGTCCATATCTTCCATTTCTTCCATGCTTCATTCCATGCTTCATGCAAACAATGGTATCAGAACCTAGTTTTTTACTGGTAGAGTGTGTTAGTCCAATTGCATTAGTATTAAATTGTCATTAAGTCTTTGTCTTAATAACATTCTAATTATTCTTTGTGGTAATAATCAAGTTCGTTGGTCAATTCTATTGGATAATGCTTTGGTAAGCCTTGTGTTCCCGACAGTAAAATTGTAAGACCGTTGGTAAGCTCGGTGTTCCAGTGTTGTAGAATTTTCAACATCCTGATTATTTGTCATAATAAATAATCCGAATTCTAATAAGACTTTAAGCCTTACAATTTTTAATGTCTAAGTTAATTGAAAAAGTGCTCTCTAAAGCCCATATTATAAAAAACTCAAATTTAATTGAAGATTATTCAAATGATTCTCAACCGTCCATAGTGAATAGTCAAGAGCTTCAAATAGCAAGAAAAAATAGAGAAAAACCTCCATAATTGGAATATACCAAAAATAGATATTAAAACAATTTATCAAATAGGAAAATTTAATTTTCTTCAAGATTATAGAATCAAAACCACAAAACAATTAATCCCAATCAATAAACTCTCGGAATCTCTTTGTTTATTTCAAGACAATCAGTTATTCAACACCAAGAAAAATATAAATTTCTTCATATAGGATTAGTTCAAATTACCATAAAACCACTTTATAGAATAGGATTAGTTACTCCAATTCTATTACTGTTACGTGATAAAAGATATAGAAACTTTTCAAACTCAATACTTTTTATGGTCGAATCAAATTTAGAACGAGGATCAGTCTATTTCAATTGTTATCCAAATTTTTCAATTTTATTAAGTGATCCAAATATACTTAGATCTTTAATGCTTGACATTAAAATTCAAAACATGGATTGGTAACCACAAACTGAATCTGTTGTAGGAATCTTTCAGATACATTATAAACTAATACATACATATTTATCCCCCAAAGCTCTTAAGACTTCTCCCAAAGACCAAACCCTCCTAATGGAAGCCAATACATAATACTCAAATACTTTTACTCCAAAAATGTTATCTTGGAATCAAATTACTCATAATCCTAGATGGAATTTAGAAGATGCTTTTATACCTTCAATTGAAGATCCAAAATTAACATGTATTATTGAAAATGAAGACAGAAGTATAGAAATACATTTTCAATCTTCAAGATATGAACCTCCTAGATTCTTTACTACGTATGAACCTCCAGGATTCTCTACTACGTATGAACCTCCTCAACCAAATACTTCTATAAATCTTTAAGGAGTACGGTTTGATAATACAATACCAAACCTTTTTATACAAAAGTTAAGGAATCAACCTTATCCAACTCATTCTGATATGCAAAATATTAACCAATTAAATGTTATTTCCAAACCCTTTACAATTAACAAAATGAAATTAGATAAAGAGTTTTGGTCTGACAAAAATAAACTCTTAAGGAATAAATTTTTTGAATCCTTTACCATAAAATGAGATTTGTGATGAATACTACGAAACAATGGAAAAACTTAAAGTAAATATATATTTCTTCCATTGGATGAAATATAGAACCTATTATCAAAACCTTACATCTCCCTCATATCAAACTATTAATATTAATACCTCTTCTCCCACATGAGAAACCACAGATCCTAAAAAATGTATAATTTCTCCACATCCTCCCTTAGAAGAAATTAAATTTCAAAATAATAATGATCAAGAAGTAATAGCATCACCTTTCGAGATGATAAATGTACCTGAAATTGGAACAAAAGTATCGACATTAAAAGATATTAAAAATATACAATTACAGAATAATTATTCTAATAAAATTTTACATACAATATTCAACCAAGTAGAAAGAATAGAATCTAAACTTGAATCTCAAAATTACCCTATAAAATCACAACCTCAACTAATTGATAAAACAAAACCATTGTTTAAACCTTTCGAAATATAAGATAAAGATTTAAAATTAATTAATTTTTCAAGCAAAGAATCTAATAATATTTTAGACAAAATTAACCTTCAATTACAAAACATGAATTTAAATTAAATAAAAGAATTTAATACATCAACATAAAAAATTAATACTATAAATGAAACTTCTGGCCAAAATCATTCTGACATACATGAAATAAAAGATAATCCTGATGACTTACAAAATAATCTGGAAGAACAATTTCATAACCTCACTCTTCAAAAGATAACAAATTCTAGGTATCCAAAATTTAGAAACTATTATTCCAGACCATCTCTCCCTGACATGCAATCCGAAGAGAGACATCAATTAACTCAGGCTCAATATACAGGAAATGACATCTATGAATGAAACATAGATGGCATGACTGAACATCCACCAAATTACTCAAATTCTACTTTCCGGTTTCAATGGTAATTTAAAAGGATGGTGGGATAATTGTGTATCTTCAAATGACAAAACAAGAATATTAACTGCCATTAAAGTTGAACCAAGTGGTTCAGGAATGAGTCAAACACAAGACACCATTGCAATTTTGATTTACACTATTACCAAAAACTTTATAGGAGAACCCATTCAATTCCAAGAACGAAGTTCTGAAATTCTTTCCAACCTTACCTATCCAAAACTTCAAGATTTCAGATGGTATAAAGATGTTTTCTTGAGCAAAGTCTACACCTGCACAGATTGCAATAATCAATTTTGGAAAGAAAGATTCCTCTCAGGATTGCCAAAATTATTTGCTGAAAAAGTACACCAAACAATAAGACAAACTTATCACGGTACAATTCCTTTTGATAATCTAACCTACGGTGAATTAATTAACTTTGTAAACAATGAAGGTTTAGCTTTATGCACTGACCTTAAATTGAGAGCAAAAAATGAAAAATGAATTTCATAAGCAAAAACAGGAACTTGGATTTTTTTGTGCTCAATATGGTTTTGAGAAAATACAAGCTCCCTCAGCACGAAAACAACCCAAACAATTTAAAAAGAAATTTTACAGAAAACCTTGTAGAACCCAAGGATATTTTAAAAATAACCAAAACAAACAAACTTATAAACCAAAAAGAAGATTTAAAAATTATAAAACTACTAAAAGAAAAGAAATTACTTGTTATAAATGTAGACAAAAGGGACACATAGCTCCAAATTGTCGTATAAAAGGAAAAATTAATAGTTTAGAAATAGATGAAGATTTAAAAATTCAATTATTAAATTTGTTAACACATTCAGACTCCTCCTCTAGATGACAATGAAGAATCCTCCTATGAACAAATTTTTGAAATTCAAGAAAATACTGATAATTCTGATTCTGAAATATCAATATCCTCTAGTGATAATCAAATCGAGACATGTGCATGCAAGCAAACTATAAATGTTATTTCAAGAGACCAAGAGATTCTTTTTGAAGTCATTCCCCAAATTGAAGACCCCGAAATTAAAAGAGTATATTGTGAAAAACTTAAAGATCTTATTATAGAAGAACCTCAATAACAAAGTTTCCAACATTACAATCTTAAAGAGATAATTTCTCGCTTTGAACAAAAAACAAAATTAGTAACGATTCTCGACCTTCAAAGAGAAATATATATAATAAAGGAAGAAATTTCTAACATTAAAAAAGAAAATTCTCAAATAAAATTCGAACACTTATCACTTCAAATTCAACAAATAATTGATCAACCTTCCACTTCTAAAAATCCTGAAAAACATAGAAATTGATAACGAAGTCGATTCCACATGAATCGTTTATCAATCTTATTAATATAGTTCAAATACAAAAATGGTACTTTATTATTGATCTTGTCATAAATAAGGAATACCATTTAACCTCTGAGGTTTTAATTGACTCCGGAGCCGATCAAAACTGTATACGAGAAGGCTTAATACCTACCAAATACTTTGAATAAACCTCCGAAAAATTACATAGTGCTAATGGCCAACGATTAAAAATTCGTTACAAACTTTCAAATGCACATATATGCAATTAAGTTTATTGTTTCAAAAATACCTTCATATTAGTCAAAGACTTAGATGAAGAAATAATATTAGGAACCCCATTCCTATCTCAACTTTATCCATTCTCAGTAAATGAGAAAGGAATAAATTCAAAAATCTTAAATCAAAACATTACGTTCAAATTTGTAAACCTAATATCTACTAAATTAATAAATTCAATTCAAAATTCCTCAATATTTAAAACTATTAATTCGATGAAAAGAAAGACCCAACAAATACAATTTCTAAAAGAAGAAATAGTTCATAAAAGAATCGAAAAACAATTACATGACCCTTATATTCAAAAATCAATAGAATTTGCTAACAAATTTCCAGAAGAAATCACCAATAAAAATCAATTACAAAGATTCTTAGGTTTTAAATTATATATCAGACTTTATTCCAAATTTAAGAAAAACATGTGAACCTCTATACCAAAGACTAAAAAAAAATCCTCCTCCATAGAATCATCAACATACATGCATCATTAAAACCATCAAAGGTCTAGTCAAAAGTCTTCCATGTTTATCCATCTTCAATCCACATGCATCACTCATTAACAGATGCATCAGATATAGGATATGGAGGCATTCTCAAACAGTCCATCAATAGTAACGAGCAACTAGTTAGATATCATTTGGGTTGGCTAGGATCTCAAAAAAATTATTCAACCATAAAAAAAGAGATTTTATCAATTGTTTTATGTACCAAAAAATTTCAAAATTTTCAAAGTGATTTAATCAACAAAAGTTTTTTACGCGTGGATTGCAAAGCAGCTACAGATATTTTACAAAAGATGTTAAAAACCTGATTTCTTGACAAATTTTTGCCAGATGGCAAGCAATACTTTCTTGTTTTGATTTCAAAATTGAAGCTATAAAAGGAAGTGCAAACTCCCTTCCTGATTACCACACTCGAGAATTTCTTCAAGGCAAGACTAAAGAAGAGAGAGAAAGAGAGAAAGAAAAGAACGAATGAATTCCACTTGCAAGAAAGAAGAAGATCATGATCGTGATCAAGAACAACAACAACGATCAACACCTCTACAAACCAAAACATCATACTCTCATGCGTATCAATTTATTAAAGGAGAATCATCACGGACAATAGAGGATTGAAAAGGGAAAACTCCTCAAGCATTGCCGTTATCAAATAAATTTCAAATTTTGGGATCTTCCATCCCTTCAAGACCTTCTGGCTTAACAATCAACTCTTCCCCTATCAAAATTGAGGAGTCATCCACTCCTCCAACCACCTCATCCAAGCCATTACAAACTCAAACTCTCAAAATTGAGAAATTATACCTTCAAATAAAACTTTTAATTACCGATCACTTTCATCTACTTCTTACCATAATAAAACCCAGACCTCATACATTACAACTCTTGAACCAGAATTCATAGGTAAATTTATGTTTGAAACAATTGAAAAAACATTTTCGTCAAATTTTCATTATATTCCAAACCATCCACAAAAAACTCGTTTATTCTATGAATTTATTCTTGTTGATACCGACTCAATTGAAACCACCCATAACAAGAATAAAAATGACCCCAATAGAATTGTCTTTTCAAAAATTAGAATTCTTCATGTTCTAACTCCAACAAAATGGAATCAAAGTATTTATCCACAAACCTATTCATACATGTTTGGTACAATATGTTTTGGTTAAACAATTTTAATCATTCTTGGTTCATAATATTTGACAAAACATGTGTTCAAAATTTTCCATTATGGTTTAATAATTGGTGGGATATATTTGGCCTTAATGAGGCAATCTCTTTTCAAATAATGTTTTCTCAAATTCTTTTGACTTACGTTTTTCAAATTACTTTCATCTAGCCTGGATCTTTTGCTGGGATTATTCTGTTACAAAATCAAATGGCATCTCCCACCTATCTCGATCATATTGAATCAATTAGTGGGACAAATTCAACATAGCTGTTGCTTCAAAAAATGTGGTGGAAAAATAATTTTCCATCTATCCCCACAACGTGAATTATTCTGTTACCAAATGGCATCTACCTATCTCGATCATATTGAATCAATTAGTGGGACAAATTTTGTTGCTTCAAAAAATGTGGTGGAAAAATAATTTTCCATCTATCCCCACAACGTGAAGCCAAACCTACAATAGAATCAATCATTTTTTACTCAAAAATCAAGACTGATGGCTGCAATGATACAAGTATCAAATGAAGAAGAGCTCAATATTATTCTTCAACAAATTTCGTCTCTATCCACTACCAGCCAAGAAGAAAATATATAAAACATTCAAGAAGAAGAGGATGATAACGAATTTGCAAATATGCGTCACATCCACACGCCAACTCAATCAAATAAGTTGACGACAAAATCCAATTGAAGACAAAACGTTGTACGCGTGTCAAACTTAAGTCTCAAGGTATTATACAAATGTTTGGTTTTTTAGATTTTAGGTGTCATGTGTCCTATAATATGTCCACCCAATGTAATGCATGGTAAGCTTCCTATCTCTATAAAGGAGGCTTAGTATGAATCTAGGGACACAAGTTTTTTCTTCCGCATCTTTTAGTTTTTGCCTTGAGAGAAAATCTAGAGAATTTGTACCTTGTGTTGAAAAATAAAAAAGTTCTTCATTTCTTCCAAACAATTTAAGTAAGTTCATATTTCCAACACCTACTTTATTTACATCAATCTTTCTTTATCAATTTCAACAATTAATTTAATCTTCTTTTATTAACTTTAATTTACACAAATTTTTCATCATCATTTCAACCACATATTATATTAAACCTTTGCCTCATTCCATACCAACATACTCATTCCATTCCATAATCATAATTTTTCATTCCATAAAATGTCATAATTTTCCATTCAATAATCATAATTTTCCATTCCATTATCTATTTCCTATCTGTTTGCCACGTGTCAGTCATGCATCCTTCCATTACCTCCATTTACTCCATATTCTTCATGCCACACACACATCACGTGTCCATATCTTCCATTTCTTCCATATATATATATATATATATATATATATATATATAAGACTCGTGTGTATTAGACATCAATCAGTAAATATTTGAAGTAAGACATGAGTATATCAACCGTATATCTAACACCAATCAATATTCCAAGTGTATCATTAATGTATGTAACACAAATCAATATTTAAGTACATCAACAATATCTCTAATAGCAATCACCATCAATCAACAATCGACATTTTAGCCATGGGAGAATTTTGGACCTTCTTATTTTACTTTTCTTTTTAGTATTTTAGAAGTATAACAATGATGAATAAAACATTAATAATTTGGGAATTTTGGACCTTCTTGTTTTACTTTGCCTTTTAGTATTTTAGAAGTATAACAATGATGAATAAAACATTAATAATTTTAAGTAGTAGTACATATATTGTTCAAATCTAATAATACATCTCAAAAGAAATACACATTCAATTGATATTTACCAAATTTGCACCACTTAATTAATTGAAATACTAACAAAAATAAAAATTAGAAGGGTATTGAAAGAGAAATTCTAATTTTGCATGTGTCCATGTTTTTTTTTAGTAATTTTTGGACTTTTCTAATTCTGGGTTAGACCAATTTTTTTGCTACATTGGCAAAACATAAAAACTGCAGACACATACTGACTTTTCATAATTCTTTTTCCTATTCTTGCAACCCGCCCTCAAAAGAATAGTACACATGCAATATGAAAAGATATAATTAAATTACTAAATTTTTATAATTTGTAAAAATTAAACATAAACCATTAGAACATCATATCTTAAATATTACAACATATAAGAAATTAAAGTAGTAAAATTTTAGATTTAAAAAATCAAAACATCCATAATTATCCTAAGAAAATCTACAATATATATATACACACACTAAAGTTGGGGCGGGGCGGGGTCGGGAACTGGGAGTATAATCCTCTTCCCCGACTCGTATTATAAATAGAAAAAATTTTCTCACTCCCTTCCCTCACTACTACAGAAATTGGATTACTTGACGTTTTTCCAATGTCAAGTAAATGGTATACTTGACACTTATAAAAGAATCAACTATTCGAGTGTCAAGTATAGCGTGATAATTTGACTTCGAAAAAACATCAAGACAAATGTTTCTTGGTATAATTTTTGTGTCAATAAAGATAATACACTTGACATTGGTGTATGTCAAGTTTATTCGAGTGTCAAGTATAGTGTGATACTCTTTGACATTTTTTATGTGTCAAGTATATGTCCTTTTGTTTTCAAATTAAATGCTCCCAATCGATATTCTCATTTTCTGCCTTGTATTTCAACAATACAATTACATCAAATAAATAAACATTATACATTTAAGATCTATCAACTCAATATATTCACTAAAAATCCATATGTTCAACTATGAACACTCTTCACAAATTACAAAAATATTTCTCTTTCACGTGTACATGCACAAAATAAAATCTCAAGTATTGCTTTTGTATACAAAACTCAACTTTCAACAAACACAAAAGTGAAAAATTGTTTAATAAATAACCTCTCAACAAAGTACATTATTTAATCTATACATTGAGCATTGAAGTCTAATGATCGAGAACTAAGGGTCAGACAAGCCATGTTTAAGCAAGTCAACCTGCAAAATAGAATAAAGAGCAATAACATCAAATTTCAAAATAGATAAATAAGTGTTAAAATACAACAACATAATCCAACCTACGAAAAGTTCAATAATAATGGTTACAAAACACAAATTCCAGCAACTATGTAACAATTCCAAAAGAGTTTCAAGGCCTTAATACCTATCAAAACGTCCAAACATTGTTAACTTTGTTGGACAGTGGCTCCAATCCCTTGAAATCTTTGAACTAAACATCAAAAATTGAAAATAACTCAATTATTAGACCAATACTTCAAGGGTAACAAAGAACTATTAATACTAACCTCCAAACTTACCAAAACCTTGCCAAGATCGGTCTCAAACCTATTGGACAACAACTCAACTCCTTCAAACACTTCAAAATCAATCTCATCATCAAACGTTCAAACAAGCAAATTATTACAGAAGATGCTATATTAAAACTCAAATCACAATCATTCAAATACATCCAAAACACTTACCCGAAGTGTTTACTCAAATCGATGCTTCACTCGAGCCTCGACCAACTTTCTTGAAAAGAAAATAAAAGAGGAACATGAACATTCGTATACTGATTTCTTTGTCCAGTCTGAATATACATCAAACCAAATTTTAATAATAAGTTACTAAAAGTTACTAAAATTTGACAAAGTCAAAACCTTGCAACCCCGCACAACACGCTTCCAATCTTCAAACTTCGCTACAACCTGAATCTATGACCCAAACATGGTGGGTTTTTATCAAAACTAACCCAAAATCAAACAATAATTATGCATATAAACCCACAAAATTACCAAACCTTACCGAAAACAAGGATTGGGGGCGTTCGACTATAGATCTGGGCGGGGCTGGGGACATTCGGCTACAGATCTGGGCGGGGCTGAAGCGTCGGAAGCGATGGAAGCGATTGACGGCGTTCGACTACATATCTGGGTGGGGCTGAAGCGACAGAAGCGTTCGGCTACAAATCTAGGTAGGGCTGAAGACTCGCGAACGACGTGCACAGCTGGCCGGCTGGCACGATTGACCAGACGGAGAGGGAGTTGAGCAAACGATGAGGGAGAGGGTTGGCACAACTGAGCAGACAACGAAATGAAAAACTCAATAACAATGGCGCGAACGGAAGCGAGGGGAGAATGAAGGTCGACGATAACTAGGGCTCTCAGGTGCATGGAAGAAGAAAAAATTTAGGGGGAATGAGAAGGTCGTGAGTGAGATGGTGAAGAAGGACAGAAAGAGTTTTTAATTTGAGAGGGGAAATGAAAATGGAAGAGGGAAATATTATTTTATTTGATAATTTTAGTAGGAGGGTAACCAAATTTGAGAGGGAAATGAAAATGGGAGAGGAAAAAAAAAATAAAGTCTCTACACGATTGGTGAGTAAAGTAAAGGAGGAGAAAAAACGTTTTTAATTTGAGAGGAAAATGAAAATAGTAAAGTCTCTACACGATCGCTGAGTAACACTAGACGATCGCCCACAAATACTCCGCGATCGCTTACCCGGAACTACACGATTGCTTACAAAATATTACACGATCGCTTACCAGTTTCTATACGATTACCTACCAAATTCTATACGATCACCTTCCAAATGCTATATGATCGCTGAGTAACACTAAACGATCGCTTACCTGGAACTACACGATCGCTTACAAAACGTTACACGATCGCTTACCAGTTTCTATACGATCGCCTACCAAATGCAATACGATCGCTGAGTAACACTAGATGATCGCCCACAAACACCTCGCGATCGCTTACCTAAAACTACACGATTGCTTACAAAACATTACACGATCGCTTACCAGTTTCTATACGATCGTCTACCAAATGCTATACGATCGCTTATCAAATACTACACGATCGCTTAGTAGAAGTTGATGATGAGCGACACATAATTGGCGGCCTATCAAATATCCAAAATATTCCGTCAATCTCTGCTTTTTTAACCCTTTTACTTGACACGAAAAAAATTTCAAGTAAGAGTTTCTTATACTTGACACGTGAAACGTGTCAAGTAAGACCTTATATTACTTGATACGAAAATCGTGTTAAGTAAATGTTCGCATGAAAATATCCGAAATATTCCATCAATCTCCACTTTTTTAACCCTTTTACTTGACATTTTTTTTGTCTAAAATTATATTATTTGATATTTTTTTCCACAGAAACATCAAGTAATTAAAAACTAAAAGTGTCAAGTAATTTAGATTTTGTAGTAATGATCTTTACCAAGACCAAAGTCGAGACTGACTCTAGCAAAATAGCTAATAGGGCATGTCCCATACTTACCCTAGCCCAAAGCATTACTTTAGGACCAAAATAAGCCTAAAGGAAGATGCTCAACCTCGGCCAATGCCAATGCTAACCCTAGCCAAACATGCAATCGGATATATTTATATGGTTATCCTAAAGTAACTTTGAAACCTTATTGTGAGGCCCCTTAATATTTCCAATATGAGATCTTTAACATGTCTCTTAAGATTATGCCTCTCTGGGTTCACCATTCTTGAATTATCTCAATTTTTTGTTTTTGGAAAGAATTCTTGATTAGGCTTCATGTGCTCTAATAGCATGTGTTAAATCACCAATTGACCTAATTCTTAAGTTGATGGGTTATGGTAAATTTAATTATATCAACACTTTGATAACTATTACCCAATTTCACATGGGCATATTTAGTCATTCATTAGCACTTGGAAGAATTTGTCAAACAAATAATAATGAGCCTAAATCAATTTCATTTGATTAACCTTTGTGATGTTTGTTGCCGCTCGGATCTCATCTGTATTGGATGATGTTTTGGGGCTTTCATGGTCAACTTAGGCCTACTAGTCTTTGGTTTGGTCTCGAGTTATTTCGAGGTGACTTGTATAATTGATCCTCGCATCGGTATGGTGCCAAGCCTACCACACTCCGGTGCCTAAGTTAGTACAAAAAGTATATAGTTTAGTGGAGTACACAAAAAGTAAGGCTAGGTATCTCTTTTGGAGATTACTTACTCTTTTCCTTAGAAGTCACCGAGTTGAGCTATTTTTAGGCCCTTCCTCTAACACTCACCTTTGGTTACATATAACAACAATGATATCAGAGTGGTTGTGTGACTCGAGGCTCTTCTTTCTCTGATACCTTTTTGTTGTTACGTATAATGTCTGCTATGTTAGGGAGATTGTGGGTCTCAAGGTTGTAGGGCATCAGACGAGCTCATCTAGTCAACCAAGAACATTAAGCTCGGCTTAGTTCTCCATTGAGCTCATTTACTCGGCTCGATTATTCCTTAAGCTTATCCGATCGACTCGAAATTCAAGTCCCTAACTTTTTCCTTTTGGGACGTGTGTTTCTCCATGCCTCTTCTCGATACTCTATGGTCTTTCTTTTGACCATTTCCATTATTTCCGCACTTTTGAATATGAACGTATTCATATTCTTGATATTTAAATCACATTTAAATATTAAAGTTATATCTCTAAACTAAAAAACCGATCATTATATCACATATACTTGTCAGTTTCTCTCTCTTCACCTAATTCGAACAATTCGAATTATTCTATCATACTGTTCTAATTTTATTCTATATGAGCTAGTAGGGGAACTTAATGGACCTATAGATCATGGGCTCCAATGATTCGAGATTAGCTGGCTAAACTCTTTAGACGGAGCTAATCAATATTCGTTAACTAACGGGTCATTCCACTATAGTCCCATAGTTGCCCTCCCCTCACTATAGATATATTTGTGTCCATTTGATATAACCATGATTAGTAAGTTAATCCTTCACAGGTTTTTCGTAATCTCGGCTGTGTCATAAAAACCGTTTTACCCCGAGACTACATCTTATTCCTTAAGTTCCACTGGTCTTCTAATGAACAATTGGTTTAAGGTCCAACCTATAAACCGAACCCTTCTCGAGCCAATGAGAGGATGGGGCCCCTTGTTCAATACCTGGATTCAGTACTAAGGGGAACAACCTATCTATTATTCCTATAACGGGTAGGAGTGAATTCCGTCTTGCACCCTATGTTCCCAGCTATCCACCTGATCTTACCCCTAAAATGAGAGGCTTATTGGGCTAGTGATAATGAGTTGTCCTCACCTATGCAGATTTAAGGATAATTCCGAGTGAACAAAAGTTCATAGTTAGCTCAGGATTAAGATTAAGTTACCTAGATCATCAATTGACGAAATAGTCAGTTTTATATATTAAACGACATTTAGAACGTAAAAGTGACTATTTCATGGTTCAGTCTTATGTAAACTCTTTACATAGGATTACATAGGATGCCCCCATTTTCATGTCTCTACATGAACGATTTAGGATCACATCATTTGTACTAACAAAATGGGCCGCATCCATAGTGTCCCCAGAATAAGGCACCCAACCTTATTCATATACTATAGACCATTTTGACTATATATATTTGAACTTGATCCACATTTATGCCACTACATAAAGTTCAAACTTAAACTTAATAGCCTCGGAACCTTAGTTTATTGGATTCATGAATATAGAATTTAAATTTACTAAAGATTTTCAATAACTGCTTTATTGAACAAGAATATGATATTACAAACTACGAGTTTTAGGACAAAAATCCAACAGGACGACCTTGCCTTGAACACCCCCTCAACAAAGTTTTTTTTTATTATTATTATTTCTTGTGGAGATACTTTAAGGTTAATTAATTATCAATGTTGTGTGCGCTTTATGTATATATATATAGATAGATAGATAGATAGATAGATATAGATGTAGATATAGATATATTCTCCCCTCAACTTGATATATGTGAAGGATCTCATACCGAGAGTTCCGTGAATGGGTTTAGATTGCTCCCATTTCATAGTGATCGAAACACAAAACACATACATTCCACACAATCAGTTATGCATATAAACTTAATTATCGGCATGCTCAGAATACAATAATTAACAAGAAAAGAGTTCATACTAGTTGAAGACTCTCTTCGCACGTCTGAACCCTAAGCAACGGAAATCCTCCCAACAGATCTACCAGCACCCGGCGTGTATGTTGACTGCAATTGCATGATCAGAACGTACACGAACACTGCAGTGGGGACGACACCACCACAAGAGAAACGCGAGTATCCTCGAAGTCGAAAACCCAAAGAGTGGGCTTTGGTGAGTTTGGTAGAGGATGGAGGACAACATGTTGTGTAGACGATAAGCAAGTGGGAGAAAAACAGTGCTATCGTATAACAAAATGCTTATCGTATAGAAAAGCTACACAATCGTATATGAAAGGCTAAACGATCGTTTAGGAAAAATGTATACGATCGTTTAGAGAATACGTGAGGCAGACGATCGTTTAGACGGACGAGCTTCTATCGTATAGGCACTTGCAATTGCTTTTACGAATTCTTTTGGGCGTGGACGAAAATATGAATGCACGATTGTGAAAAATGAAAACGTTTTTCATTTTTAATCCGTCGGTTACCATAACCATCGCAACCCACTTCCCACATCTGAACGTGGATAAATTCGTTAATTATCATATAATTAAACAATTAATTAATTAATAAATATAATCATATTATATTTATATCCTATAGTTTGATATCACATATCTACTATAGTATTTTCTCCTCTACTTGATATAAATCATATTTATATCTAATTTCCTCCAAATTAATGTATCTCATATATTTAACCAATTATATCATATATAATTAACTAGTCCAATTATATCATATATAACTGAACATCCTCTTGTCAATTTAAACATTTCAAATTAATCCAAACACTGGTTCTCGACTTTATCTAAACTACCCAGGTGACCTAATGGACCTATGGCTCGAAGCTCCAACGATACGTGAATAGCTGACTAAACATTTTAGCCACGAGATCCACCATCCGTTAACTGTCAGTGATTCCACTAAAGACCAACAACTGAACTCTTTTTACCACAGATATATTTCTGTGTCCATCGAATATAACCATTCATGAGTACGATGACCCTTCACAGATGCTCGTAAGTACAGCTGGACCAATTTACTGTTTTGCCCTTGTAGTTACATCTCACTCCTTAAGTACCACTGATTCCTCTAATGAACAATACAATATAGTCCAACTATGTGTGAACACCTCTCGGGCCAAGAGAAGGTGTGTGGCGCCACATCGTTCAAGCCCCAGAATCAGCCCTTAAGGGAGCCATCTATCTACTTACCCCTGCCTTGGGGAAGGAGTGAATTCTATTTTGTGTAGCTGAGTTCCCAGTTCCCAAATCAGACGAATCCCCAAAATGGTAGGTTTGAATCGGCGATTTGGTCACTCGCACCCATACAAATCAAAGGACCGTCCTCAATGGCAGGAGTTCCCAACTCACTCAGGATTGAGGTCATGTTACCTATGGTTATCCTAGTGAACTGAAGTCTCTGTCATGAACGGTGTTATATAACGAGACATTAACACTTCGTGGTTAGGTCTTATATGAATTCTTTGTATAGGATTCTCCTGCTCGCATGTCCCCAACACGAATGATCAGGATCAGATCATCTGTGACAAGTCACAACACTTGTAACCATTCCACAAAATGGGTCGTGTCCGTAGCGTTACCAGGATAAGGTTTCCCTCCTATATCCATATACTACAGACCATTTTGGTTGTCACTCAAGACATGATCCACTTGTATGTCACCACATACATGCTTGAGTCACATACAAATAACCAGGGATTTTATGTTTATTGGTTTGTGGTAAAACAAATAAAACAATTAATTGAGCAAAATACAAGATGTGAAGTAAATATCATATATTAACAACACAAGACTTTAG
Organism: Benincasa hispida; assembly: GCF_027475165.1. NCBI lineage: Eukaryota > Viridiplantae > Streptophyta > Magnoliopsida > Cucurbitales > Cucurbitaceae > Benincasa > Benincasa hispida. Next base: position 22,940,094 of record NC_143479.1, on the reverse strand, counting down.
GGCATCAAACCCAACGATATGAACGTTTATGGTAAAATTAATTGAAAAAGTTAATTTCTAGAGGGTGCATTCTGCTTATCATTGGCTTTAGTTAAGAAAATCTCACTTTAATTTGCATCATCAGACTTAATATATTCTTTTCTAGGTTAGATTTTTTCTTCACGAATATTAATAACTAATAACTAACTCTTCATTTTAAGTTTCATCTGGATCATAATTACTCTATTAAATACTCTATTCATCTAAAACCACAGACCACCTACTACAAAAAATTAACAGCGGATAACTCAACTTTAATTTTAATTAGTTGGTTGGATAATCATTTAGGCCTTATCTGATAATTATTAGAGGTGTTTAAAAATTTTGATGACTCGAAAAAATCGATCAACACGGATTGGATTAAGTTTGATTCAAATAAATGAAAATTTTAGGGGTTGAATTTGTTGATAGGTTCACCTAAAATAATCCAGACCAACCCGTTCACCTAAAATAATTCAAGCCAATCCGATTTTATTATTAACTTTAAAATGTATATTTTTTTAACTGTGATATAATTATATATGTATATATTTATTTGAGTTTTATTTAATTTCATTATTTTTTTAATAAACCATTCTCCAATAACTCCTAAAAATATTTTTTTAGCACTTTAGAAAGAAACTTTTCATTATATTAAATTGAAATTGATTTTTTAATCTTAATTCAATATATAAAAATAATTAAATCAAATTTTTTACGTATTAGCATTTTAATTCTTTTTAGAATAAATATTTAAATAAATGACCTGGATAACCCAAACTAACTCAACCCAAATATTTCATAGTTGGGTTAAGGTTGGGTTCAATTTTAAATAAGGATTATTTAGGTTGAAAAATTTACAACCGAACGATTGAGTTGGGTCTAAAAAGTTTTTCAACTCAATCTAACCCAACCCACGAACACTCCTTTAATTATTTCATTTTTTGTTTTTAAAAATTAAGCTTATTCCATCTCATTTTCTTACAATAGTTTGCATCTTCTTAAGTATAAGGGTTATTGAATTCTTAGCTAAATTTCAAAAAAAAAAAAAAAGTTTTTAAAAACTACATTTTAGTTTTTAAAATTTGACTTAATTTCTTTAAACATTAGTAAAAAGTAGATAAAAAAAGCAAGAAATTTAAAGATGGAAATGGTGTTTATAGACTTAATTTTTAAAAACTAAAAATAAAAATTTAAATAGTTATCTAACGAGACCTTAGTTTTTAGTTTTTAAACTAAGTCTATAAACACCATTTCCATATCTAAATTTCTTATTTTATTATATACCTTTTATCGATATTTTAAAAAATTAGACATAATTTCGAAAACTAAAAAAATTACTTTTAAAAATTAAGCTACAAATTCAATTCATATCCTTACATCGAAAGATGCAAATTATAATAAGAAAATAAGAGAAAATAAATTTAATTTTCAAAAACCAATAAACAAAAATATGTTATCAACCCACGTCTTGAATATCTCTTCCAAATTCCAATCAATGATCCCATGGGTTCCACTATAGAAGTTCTATAATCTTTTTAGCAACCTATCTAATAGGTTTGAATTCTCGCTCAAAAAATAGTGTTATATATAATCTAAAGAAAAAGCAACATTTTCAATCGTGGTTAATTTATTATTTTTTGTACAGGCTTTCTATTTTGTATGCTAAACATGAATGGTTTTAATCTTAAAAAATAAACAAATAATATATGTCTCAATTAAGATAAATTAAACAATAACATTTCTAAACTTTAAAGTAAATTCCAAATTTCCAATTACCTTCTTTAGATTTTGAAAGTTTTATTTTAATTTTAAACTTTATAATTGTACCAGAACAACCTAGGAAGAGTTTTACTATTAAAAATGATGGATGGAAATTAACATGATAAAAAATTAAAGATCATGTTCAACAATATGATAATTGAAGAAAGTTATTTGGATGTAAAACACCATTCTCAAAGGCCTTTTCTTTTGGCTTGGTTCAAAGCTAGTAGCCGTTGCTTGTGAGATTGAGATGGTACTTTACATCAGTTGCCAATCCAATGGCTTGAAGAAACCGAATAATGTACCAACTAAAGTCTATGTCTCGCTGAATATTCAAAAGCATGATGATTATTATGCCAACTTTCTCCAAAAGTAAACAAACACATCCACCTAACAAGAAATCCAAAATATTAAATACAAAATTTTTTAGTTATAAGATCAACTTAGCTTGATTAATTTACAAACACAACGTCATTGAAGGATCGTATTGAATGTATGAAGATTTGAACCTCAATTAGATATTAGTTACGACTAAGCTATACATTGGCAAGATATCGTTGAAATTTTTTTAAAAGATTAAAAATTGATTTTATAGTAACATGGTATTTATTGTGCTTGTTGACTAATGAATTTGTTTAGACACGATATTAGTGAACTAATAATTATATATAACCTAATAATAATTGATTTGTCCATATATACATTAACTAATATTGTAACACTCTAGGCCAAGATTCAAAATCTAGGTTCGGTACTTGATGGTCTCAATATTTCTTTGCATTTCCTATGATCTAGCTAGTGAAAGTTGTCCCATGAACCAACACTGATCCTTTCAATATGTTTTGTCTTCACTCACATGCATTCTAAGAAAATTCTTAATAGGTTACCTAACATAAGATTGCTCTAAATTAAGCACGTTTAGCTTTAGAGTTCATATGATTGAATCACCGATAAGAAATGTACTACCAACAACATAGATACATACATATATATATATATATATAAAATTATGGTTGGCGCTTAACTTTGCTTTTTATATTTAAATTTTTTTTTAAGAAACTACTTTTAAGATGTTTTTCCTGATTTGATTGGCATATAATGACCCCTTAAATTTATCACATTTAAAGAATATTACTAGCTCATTAAAATAAAGATCACAACTATTTGACAATGGAAATAAATGAAAAGAATATACAAAAAAGCACTTATACCAAGTATTTCTAGACAGATCTCCAGTGTTCCATGGTTGATTTCCCCATGGATGACATATTGAATTCACCATAAATGTTAAGTGTAGGAATGCTATGGTCCTCACAAACTGCAAAACAAAAAAGATCAATTAGTAATATATCATATCATACTTTATATTTTTAATGGCATTCCCTAAGTTCAAATGTGAAATTATAATTTTGGGTGTTACGAACTTGCAAATTATCTAGAAGTTTATGCAATATAATATGTTTTATATATATTGATAATTAAAAGGAAACAAAATTTGAGAGGGTAATTTAATTTTACCATTCCCCATATAAGAAAAGGTGTTCCTCCAACCACATAAAGAAGAACTGCAAGAACAATTGCATGAAGAAAATATGTTTTGCGAAGAAATCTATAGAAGGTTTGTTTCTCCAAGTCACCAACATTATTTGGTCTTTCCATATTTCAAAACCAATGAGAAGATGGTTTTTTCTGTATCTTTAAGATCACTAAAATACTCTGGACAAACTCTTTTAGAATCCAAAAGCCAAGCGAAATAACTGAACCAAAATCCTTGAATATGACTATGTGGGTCTTTTTCTATATCGACAAACTGATGATGGCATCTATGCGTGTTCACCCAATCGATTGGATCACCCTATAATCCAAAAAGAAAAAGAAACTGATAAATTTTTGGAGAATAGTAATAAATATAACATCTTTCATTTTCATTTAGAATATTACGTTGCAACTATTTACGGAAATAGAGATTTGAATGAACATAGAATTATTCTCTAGGTAGAGACGATAGAGATGTTTCAAACATATTAGTCGATTATGAACCTTTTAATCTTGTAATAACATTTTAAAGCTTTTTAAAATAAAGTGTTACGAAATCGACAATTAAAGAACACAAAAAGGAACATAGAGATAGAGAAGATCGACACACAGATATACGTGGTTCACTAACGGTGTGTTAGCTACATCCACGGGCAGAGGGAGAACAGTATTATTAGGGAGAATGTTTTCAGAAAAATTACATCAAACGACACCTCTAGGCATTCCAACAAACAAATTCAAGGTCCCTGTACTTGATTGTTCGAAGCGCCAACAAACAAATTCAAAGCATTCCAACAAAAAGGATGAAGTTTTAAGAATGTCAAACCTGAAATGCTAGAACTCCAAAATAAGCAAATAAGTATTCAAGCCATTTGGGAAGTCTGAAACTTCTATGTGAGAGATTTCTATGATACGAAATATTGATTCCGAAGTAACCTACGACAATCTACAATACAACTGCGACCCTAAATGCATTCCAATTGAATTGGAAGGGTGCAATAATACAAATCATGTGCAATAATGATAAAAAGACCTGCCATATATTTGTCTCTCTTGGTCCATTTTCTCTCCCAAAATGGCATTAGATCAGCCTTCACCATTTCCCTTTCCCTTCCTTTTGATGTATCCATTAGCATGTTCTTGCTCCTAGTTGAGGCACATTTTAGCCAACCTAGCATGAAATTTATAGTGCATTTTGTAGTCTTCATATAATAATTTAAAGTTCTTCCATCTAATAATCTATCATACACGTTTAAATCATTACTAATAATTTTTTAGAACAATTATTTCACGAAATGGTGTTTTTTTATTGTGTGTGTATATAGATTAAATTATAGTTTAGAATATGTTTGAATGATGACTTAGACTTTAAAATGTTTAAATTTTACCCTTGGATTTTTTTTTTTTTAAAAAAAAACACTAATAAACCCCACAATTGTTTCAAAAATTTTATTTTTATCATTAAAATAAATAAAGAAAATTAAATTTGATGTATGAACTAATTAATGTGTAAAAGTTAAAATGAATCTAGGATAAAAAGATTAAGATTGTTATCACTAATTATTTTATCTCAAAAGATATCAATAAAATAATTTATATAACTAATTTTTAAATTTTATTGTCACGACAGTTTATGTGAATGATGTTGTAAATAATATTACGTATGTCTTTCAATTAATTACTACAAATTTGTAGTCGAGTCAATTTCAATCGTATATTTTAATTAAAAAAATCTCTACATAGATATTTATTGGAACAAATTTTAAAGTTCTAAGAATAAAAAAGAAACTTCCTAAATGTACGGACTAATATTAAAACCGACTCCAAAAGTTAGAAGGAATATTTGTATAATTTAACTATGTATATATACACATATAAGAAAATTAAACCATTCTTTTCCACGTTGAGTAAAGAAATGGAATATTTCATTATTCCTTCTAGGTTCTAGTCAACTCATAATATCTTCCATATCAGATTTAATTGTCATTCATGGCACAATATTTTATATATAAAAAGAAAATTGTTATCTAAACCAACCATTTATCCATATAATATTAAGAAAAATTGTTTTAAATGATAAAATTATTAAAAATATTTTTAAATGATAAAATATTATAGTCTATAAATAATATTCGTGATAGATGATGGTAATCTATCACATAGATAGTGACATTTTGTTATATTTAAAAATACGTTAGTTCATTTTACCATATTTGATAGGAGATAATGGGGTGCTAAAAAGGTGTCCACCTAATTGAGATGTTCAGGTACACCCTTAATCCTATATTTTCTTCTCTAAAAAAATTACTATATTTGAAAACAATCCTATTATTAATGGGATTGATTTCATAAACAACTTGTATAGAAATAATAATAAAAAAATACGTCTTCGTAAATGAAAAGTTTTCAAAGTTGAAATATATTTTTCTTATGGTTTGTACTTCAATTTATTCTATTTCAGTTTAATTTTAAATGTTTAAATCAAGTGTCTAATATTTTTTAATTAAATTTTAAAATTAGCCAATTAGTTTTGATTGGAAAGATTAAATAATACAACAATTTTTTGTTAAAGAAAAACAAAGTGCAGATTTGTTCTCAAAATTTTTAGAGGTATATGTCAATTATCAACTTATATATGTAAACACTATAAGATATCAAAAGTATATGTCACTTCTCAATTTCTTGATTGAGACTAAAGTTCCAATTCTTAAGATATCAAAATTTTCCAATCAAGTCCTAAATCCTACTCATCAATATTTTTTTCCCAAAGGTTAATGAAATTGAATAATGTGTGGGGATGTTGTTGTCCACTTTGGGCATAAATCCTCATGGCTTTGCTTTTGGTTTCACCCCAAAAGACCTCATACCAATGGAAATAATCATTCTCATTTATATACCCATGATCCTCCTCTTATCTAACCAATGTGGGACTTTGGTTGCATTTCCAACAATCCTCCACTCGAACAAAGGACCACCAAGCCTCCAGTCATCCATCCGTCTAACTCATATCTAGGCATAGAGTTCAACCACGGATCACACCATGACTACTTCCAAGACTCTACTTTGGTGGCATTCCCAACAATCCTCCCCTCGAACAAAGGACCACCAAGCTTCCAGTCATCCATCCGTCTAACTCATATCTAGGCTAACTCCTTTTCACCCGAGCATACCACCTATCTAATAGAGTTCAACCACAGATCACACCATGACTACTTCCAAGGCTCCACTATACATCTTTGTTCAGCACCGAGGATTCTACCGAGCATGGTTAATTCAGGAGCATGGCTCTAATACCACTTGATAGGTACAACGACCCTCAAACTATCTCCACAATGGTATGATATTGTCCACTTTGGGCATAAACCCTCATGGCTTTGCTTTTGGTTTCACCCCAAAAGGCCTCATACCAATGGAGATAGTCATTCTCACTTATATACCCATGATCATCCTCTTATCTAACCAAAAGGATCCTAGGCATGGATGTGAAAAGAGATAGGGAGAAAGGTTTGTTAACCATTTCACAGGAGAGTTATGTGCATAAACTGCTTGAGAAGTATAATATGTCTGGTTGTAAGGCAGTTTCGACACCCTTAGCATCTCATTTTAGGCTTTCTTCATCTCAGTGTACTGTTACTGAACAAGAAAGGTTAGAGATGGCTAATATTTCCTATTGTAATGTTGTTGGAAATATTATGTATTTGATGATTTGTACTAGACCTGACTTGGGATATGCTATGAGTATGATAAGTAGGTTTATGTCAAATCCTGGGGAAGGAGCATTGGAATGCAGTTAAATGGGTACTTCGATATTTGAAAGGTAGAACCAGTATATCATTGTGTTTTAGTAGGGATTGTGATAAATCAGCACTGTTGGAAGGCTTCATAGATGCAGATTATGCTGCAGACCTTGACAAAAGAAAGTCTCTATCAGGTCACATTTTTCGTTTGTTTAGTAATGTGGTCAGTTGGAAGATTGCTCTACAGTCAGTTGTTGTCTTGTCTACTACTGAGTCAGAGTATATTTCAGTGGGTGAAGCTATGAAAGAGGCAGTGTAGTTGAAAAGAATAGTTGGTGAGTTGTTGTCGCAGGAGTTCATTCCTATCGTCCGTTGTGATAGCCAGAGTGCTATTCATCTTGCGAAGAATCCATCTCATCACGAACGGTCTAAGCATATCGATGTCAAATTTCATTTTATCAGAGAAGTTGTGGCCCAGAAAGATGTTGAACTGATCAAGGTTCATACAGTTGAAAATTTGTCAAATATGTTAACTAAGGTTCTTCCAGCCCATAGGTTCAAATACCTATTAGATGGGCTGAATATTAAATCTGGATGATAGAAAGATTGGAGAATCAACTTGACACTTAAATATTCTTGTTATGAGGGAGATTTGTAGAAAATAACAAGGTATTTAAGTGGGTTTTATTGGGTTTTTTGGAAATTTAAAGGCCCAATGGCATTCTTGTAAATAATGAGCAGTGGCATTTTTGTAATATCCCTTTCTTCTCCAAAATAAGGCTGAAAATCGTGTGACTCTAGTGAGGGTGTGTCGAATTGAACAATAGAAGAAAAAAGGGAGCCGCCTCGAACACTTTAGTCGATAGGGCCTTCGTAAAAGGATTAGCTAAATTGTCTTGGGAATCAATCTGGGTGACAATAACGTCTCTTCGGTGTACAATCTCCCTGATGAGATGGTACTTCCATTCAATATGCTTTCCCATTTTATGGCTTCGTGGTTTCTTTGAATTTGCAATTGCTCCACTGTTGTCACAACAGAGAATGACAGATAGGTGCATATTAGGAACAACTTTTAGATCTGTCAAGAACTTTCTGAGTCATACTGCTTCTTTTGTTGCGTCACTTGTAGCAACATACTCAGCTTCCATTGTGGAGTCTGTAATACAACTCTGTTTGATGCTCCTTCACACAACTGCTCCTCCATTTAAAGTGAATACTGACCCTGAAGTTAATTTCCTCGAATCAATATCAATCTAAAAATCAGAATCAGTGTATCCATTAAGGATCAGATCCTTAGGACCATGCACGAGCATATAATCTCTCGTTCTCTGCAGATACTTGAGAATGTTTTTAACAGTAATCCAATGGTCATGACAAGGATTGGATTGAAATCTACTGACAATTCCTACGGCATAGCATATATCGGGACGAGTACACAACATTGCATACATCAAACTCCCAACTGCAGATGCATATGGAATTCGATTCATCTTCTTAACTTCTTGAGGTGTCTTAGAACTTTGTTCTTTAGACAAGTGAATTCCATGCCTAAAAGGTGAAGATCCTTTCTTGAATTTTGCATTTTATACCTAGACCACATCTTGTCCATATAAGGTATAAAATGCTTGACAATGCCAATGTTTTGTTCTTACGATTCTGAGCTATTTTTGATTCCAAGAACATACCGTGCTTCTCCCAAATCTTTCATTTGGAACTTTAAAGTCAGTCATCTCTTAATGTCAGCTAGATATTTTACCCCATTCTCAATTAGTAGAATATCATCAACATACAATACCAGAAAAGCGACAGTTTTGTTGACGATCTTCTTGTATACACAGGATTCGTCAACATTTTGTTCAATTTCATAAGATTTGATCGCAGCATCAAATCTCATATTCTAGGATCTAAAAGCTTGTTTTAATCCATAAATGGATTGATTAAGCTTGCAAACTTTTTGCTCTTGACCCTGCTGTATAAACCCTTCTGGTTGAGACATATAGATACTCTCTTCAAGATAGCCATTCAGAAAAGTTGTCTTGACATCCATTTACCATATTTCATAATCATAAAATATGGCTATGGACAAGAGTATTCTAATAGACTTTATCATGGCAACTGGAGAGAAGGTTTCTTCAAAATCTAACCCCTCTCTTTGGGTAAACCCTTTTGTCACAAGTCTAGCTTTGTAGGTTTGTACCTTACCAGCTTGGTCTCGTTTTCTCTTGTAGATCCATTTGCAACCGATGGGTTTTACCCCTTTTGGTTGATCTACAAGATCCCAGACAGAATTGAAATACATAGATTCCATTTCATGGTCCATGGCTTTAATCCAGTGGTCTTTGTCCACATCATTCATTGCTTGATTAAAATACAATGGATCCTCTAAACCATCATCTGGTATGATGACTTGAGTTTCGGTTAAACCCATGTACCGTTCAAGCTATTGCACAACCCTCCCATTACGACGAGGCATTCTCAACTCTTGAGAAGGATGTGAACTATCAGTTTCATCAACAACTCTTGTTGACGGACCTGCTCTATCAACAACCCTTGTTGAAGGACCTGCTCGATCAACAACTCTTGTTGATGCATTTGTCGTTTCTCTGGACATTTCTTCTATTACTAGCTTATTGTGAGGTAGATGCTTCCTTATATATTCTTCCTCTAGGAAGGTTGCATTTGTCGATACAAATACTTTATCTTCCTGAGGATCATAAAAAAGACCAGTTGCATTTGTTGATACAAATACTTTATCTTCCTGAGGATCATAAAAAAGACCACCTCTTGTTTCCTTTAGGTAGCTTACAAATAAGCACACTTTTGAATGGTGTTCCAACTTTTTAGGATTTTGCACCAACACATATGCTGGACAACCCAAAATTCTAAAGTAATATAGATTTCCTCTACGTCCTCTCCAAAGCTCATAAGGTGTTTCAGAAACACTTTTCGAGGGAACCATGTTCAAAATATACACCACAGTCCCAACTTCGTGTCCCCAAAAAGAATTTGGTAATTGAGCATAACTCATCATGGAATGAACCATGTTTAACAAGATTCTGTTTCTCCTCTCTACCACACCGTTCTGCTGAGGTCTACCAGGGGATGTGAGTTGAGACTGAATTCCATGTTCTACCAAATAGCTCTGGAATTCTATGTCCATATACTCACCACCTCGATCCGATTAAAGTGTTTTAATCTTTTTACCTAATTGGTTCTCAACCTCAGCTTTATACTCTTTGAACTTTTCAAAAGTTTCAGACTTTTGGTGCATTAGGTAAACATGTCCATACCTAGAATAATCATCTATAAAACTGATGAAATATTCATACCCTCCTCTTACTCTAACATTTAGAGGCCCACAAAGGTCTGAGTGAATCAGCTCTAGGGTTTCTTTGGCTCTAAGGCTTTTTCCAAAAAAAGATCTTTTTGTCATTTTACCCTCAAGACAGGACTCATATGGTGGTAATGAACTGTCTTCCAACTTATTTAGAAGACCATTCTTAACCAATCTCTCAATCCTATTGAGATTTATGTGACCCAGTCTCAAGTGCAAAATATAGACATTAAGAGAAATCTTCCTTTTCTTATGAGTCCCAGCAATTTTCAACATCTCTATGTTCAACACAGCTTTGACCAAAGTTGGTTTTAACATGTACAAGTTATTTTCTAATTTTGTAAAGCAAATCTGTTTATTTCCCATATTGATGAACACTTCACCATTTTCGAAATAAACTTTATAATTTTGTTCTAGCAAACAAGAGACAGATATTATATTTCTTTTCATAGAAGGAATGTAATATACATTTTTCAAATAAATATACTTTTCTCCTATAAATAACTTCATATCTTCCACTGCTTTGGCCGAAACAATCTCCCTGGTCCCTACCTTAAAGATTGTTTCACCTTCTGTCAACTATCTCCAGGAACTTGTTTCCTGTGAGATACTACATACATAATTAGTTGCACTTGAATCAATTATCCAAATTTTATCGTTTTTCACTAAACATGCTTTGATAACAAGTAAATCATATTTATCTTGTTGTTCGAATTCAACATTCTCATCTACATAATTCATAATTTCAGATGAGTTGAGAGATTGAGGACAATCCTCTGTTAAAACTCTTTTGGTGTAACCATCCACTAGTAATTTGTTTGTTGATTTAATTTTACTGTTATGTACATCGGAAGTGAGTATTACAGAAGAATTTGACATGCTGATTCAAACAAATTCTAATTAGCAACTTGTAACTAAGTCCAAAATCAAGTTTTAGCAAAACGTAATAATGTACCCATAGCCATTATTTATTTGTAACTATATTTTAGTGAGTCAGAATATGTACTACCGAGGGGCAGTCAGATACTCCTTAACTAAAACAAAGAATTTTGACCAAACACTATCTCCGGAATAACTATGATTCCTATTGTCTCCGGAATAACTCTTATTCCTATAGTCGTTTGGTTATCGTTTTTGGTCAAGATCTTTACTAACAACTTAGTAATTCTTGTAAGTGTGACCCACCATTTTCAGATCTTATAGAACGGTATGAACTTGCCTCCGAAGTAGAAGACAACATCTAAGACGGAACTATAAGACCCTATTCATTTTACCGAGCCTGTGTTGTTCCGAATCCTATGTTACAACCCTTCGAGGGGATAGCTGTCGCTGAACGACTAGCAAAGGGCCGCCTAAAGCAAACCAGCAAGCGCAACATAGGAATCTCATAGTTCAGACTAATGAAGAAGACCGTAGGATATATTGACACATATCCTTCACCCACTTACTATGAACTACTTCCTCCGTTTACCTTGATATTGACTCATACAAAACACTCTCTGAAGGGAGGCCACTCCTAGGGTGACACGAAGCGTCATATAAATCTTACAGTATAAACTATGTGGAGACGTGGTAGTTGAAATCTATTTATCATATAATAGATTTATATTTGAACAACTTCCCGTTATTTACCGAAATCTAGATTTAAGCTAAAAAATACTTTTCGATTGGAGGTCACTCCCAGAGTGACATGAAGTACCGCTTAAATCTGGATTGTGAACTCTTAGAGATGGGAGAGCTAAAAATAACATATCGTATATGTTATAAATCTCCTACTAAAGTTTTCTAATAACTTTATCATATAGAAGTTATTAAACTGCCACTGAAGTATTCTATTTGGGTATATTTATACTTAGGTTTTTTTAGGCTAATAAAACAACCCTAAGTTTATGTGGTTTATCCAAGTATAACTCTTATAATTAGATTTTAACCTACCACGTCTAGGTGATAAACCATTTTATTACCTCACATCACTCACATATGCTCATAAAACCATTATCGATGCTCAATTATTTGGCCATAATCCCAAGGTAGGAGGTGTTCTGTAAACCGTCAACTCAAGTACTGCCAGTCTTAGACAGGATTATATACCGGTTGAGTTTGTAACCTAGGTTTTATAAGTTTTAACAATTAAAACCGGTGGTCAACCTACGTGAGCATGCAGCTGTTGTCTATGGATTTTAAATGTCTAACTCAGTTTTATAACAACTTATAAAACTTTAGACATGCTAAACATCCATAACATACATAAGGCATTCAATATTTAATATAATACTTATATTAAATACAAGAAACCTTAACATGCATACTATATATTATAACAGTTATAACATACTTTCAATGCATGTAACATGCTTCCTATGGTGGGATTTTAAATCTAAATGACATACTATATGCACATACAAGATTTATTTAATTATAACATACATCAAATGCATAAATAATTAAACAGAGACTGATATGGTTTTAGTTTTGGCAAAAAAAAAAGCAAATAGAAGTCTAACTATTACAGTTAGCTTCTAAACCTCTCCCGGACCGCTCGAACCGCTCCAAAACGAACTCAAGTAGCTTGAACCGAACCCGAACCGTTTGAACTGGACCAGCCAAGTCTGAATCGGACCAGCCAAGAACCATTTGAAGCTGAACCGAACCAGATCACAAGAGAATAGGTCGAACCGGTAGCCCTCGCACATTTTCAATATCTCGCTAAGTCTCATCATTTAGCAATAACGACCATTGTCTTGCATTTTTCCTGATCTTTTAGTAAATGTTACACGATTGTGTAGTATTTTTCTTCTATCGCATAGTGTCATCGTCTAGTGTCGAAGGAAGCTACACGATCGCTTAGTGTCTCACACGATCGCGCAGGTCCATCGTTTAGTACGGACAATTTACTACATGATCGCTTAGGTCCATCATCTAATGCATGAAGTCGATCGTTTAGCGCGTGCAAAAGGTAAACAGTCGCTTAATGCCATCGTATAACATTCAACACATCACCCAACTGCCGAACAAAGGTAAGCGATCGCGTAATGTTATTGCTTAGCAACTCGATGCATCGCTTAGCTGCCGCAAAGAGGTAAACGATCGCGTATCGTATAGCAACTCAATGCATCGTTTAGTTGCCGCATAGAGATAAACGATCGCGTAGTGCTATCGCATAGCAACTCAATGCATCGTTTAGCTGCCGCATAGAGGTAAACGATCATGTAGTGCTATCGCATAGTAACTCAACACATCGTTTAGCTCCAGATCAAAGATAAACGATCGTGGTAAACGATCGCTCAGGGCTATCATATAGCTCTTCATCGCATCGCTTAGCTCCCACCCAAAGCTACACGATCGTGTAGTGCCATCATATAGCAATACAATGCATCGCCCAGCTCCAATAGGTACACGATTGTCTAGTGCAGGATACCTCAACGATCAATGCCCAAAGCTACACGATCGCTTAACTTTTCTTCACATCGTCTAACGCATGAAGCTAAATGATCGTTTAGCTACTGAAGCTCAACGACGATAAGAATAGAGGTTGATTTTCTGGAATTGCAGCTCGGCCTCTTCGTTTGTTTCTTCGATTTACAACTTAATTTCAACTCTAATGACTCCAAAAAAATTATAGACTCTTGGGAACACATTAAAGCTAATCAAGCAAGAGCCAATTACAAATTTAAATGAGAAATTAAAGAGAATTAAATAGCCAAAACTCAGAAAACCATATCAGTGCACCAGTTTCATATTTCTCATCTAAAACACCCACCAAACCAAAATTAAATCGAATTGAATGCTTATTTGATACTCTGAAACCAATTGTAGGATTGTATCAATAGTAGCGGAAGAACAAGAATCATCTAAGCATTCAAATTCACTAATTTTGGAAAAATATAAAGCATGCTCTTGCAAAAAAACAAGTGAGTTTCAAGACATACCTCTTGTAGAACTTCTTCAAAGCTCCTTCTCCAGCTACTATCTTCTTCATATCTTGTTGCAGACTACCTCAATATCTTACCCACTATTCTCTTGGTGTTCTAGATTGAGTTATGGGACTCAAAACAAGCTTAAATCAAGGGATGAAAGAGAAAAGCTAACTGCAGCAACCTTATTAAAGAACCTTTCTTCAACTTGAATTTTCTCTAAAATTCTCTATAGATTGCATGTCTGATTTTCACTCCAATCTTTTCATTATATTGCAAATCAACATACAAAGAAAAGAGCTGCATGAGTTGCAACTCATACTTGGAGAAAACAAGGCCAAGATAATGTCATTTGAGTGAGCTACTTAAGTGATGGATAATGGAAAAACTTCTTTTTCCATTTTGTGTTTTATTTTCCAATTTTCCAATTTTATCAAAAAATTAAAATTTGATTCTATGAAATCTATTTTGATTTTAAAAATGAAAAATTTAATTAATTTCATAACTTAATTATTAAATAAAACTTAATTAATTTAATATCAAATGTTAAATTAACTTTAACACATATCAATCTTTATATATTTAAATCATATTTAAATATATAAATTCTTCTATTTCGTTTAATTCTCAAATTAAACATGTAATTATATCTCATATAATTATTAATTCCCTTAATTCTAATTTGAACGATTCAAATTAACTTATCATGCTATTCTAGAGCTAGTCCGTTACGAGCTAATAGGGGACCTCGCAGACCTACAGATCATAGGCTTCAACAATCCGAGATTAATTGGCTAAACTCATTAGACCAAATTAATCTTCATTCGTTAACTAATGGGTAACTCCATTAAAGCCCATAGTTGCACTCCCCTCGTTGTAGATATATTATGTCCATATGATTTAACCATAATTAGCAAGTCGACTCTTCATAAGTTGTTCGTAATAATGGTTGGGTCAAATATCTGTTTTACCCCCGAGATTACATCTTATTCCTCAAGTCCCTACTGATCCTCTAATGAATAACTGGTTTGTGATCCAATCACTAAACCAAATTCTCTCAGCCAAGTGAGAGGGTGGAGCCCCTTGTTCAAGAACTGGATTTAGTACTTGAGAGAACAATTTTTCTCCTATCCCTTAATCAGGTAAGCGTGAACTCCATCTTGCACCCTATGTCCCTAGCTATCTATCTGGTCTTAGCCCTGAAATGGGAGTCTTATTGAGCCGGCACTGTTGAGCCAACGCTCAACTATGCAAATCTAAGGGCAATCCCGAATAAACAGAAGTTCATAGTTAACTCAGGATTAAGATCAAGTTACCTAGGTCATCTAGGTGAAATAGTCAGTCTTATACAGTAAACAACGTTATAAAGTAAGAGTGACTTATTTCTTGGTCCTGATCTTATGCAAACTCATTGCATAGGATGCCTTCACTTCTTATGTCATAACAGGTACAAATTAGGATCACATCGTATGTAACACTTTACAACTACAGAGTAGGCTGCATACAATGGTGTTACCAGAATAGGGTATCTAACCTCATTCATGTACCATAGATCATTTTGACTATTTACTCGAACCCGATTCACTCTTATGTCTCTATATAATGTTTAAGTACTCATACAATAGTCATGAGTCTTAGTTTATTGGATTTAGACTTTCATACAATTTATGAGATCAATAACAAGTATATTGATTATAGAAAATGTTTATTATTTTACAAACTGCGAGTTTTTAGGACATAAAACCCAAGAAGAAGACAAGCCACACGTTTCATGAATATGTTAAGTCATTGACCTTAGCCATATACATTCTCGACTAGCCTCGTGAATTGCAAGAATTTCAACATGATTTGAGGAAGTGGCGATTATAGTCTGTTTCACCAATCGCCATGATATAGCAGTTCCTCCACATGTGAACAGATAACCTGTTTGAGATATGGTTTTATGTTGATCAGATAAATATCCAAAATCTGCATAATCGACTAGATCAAAATTTAATTTATTTGAATAAAACAAACCCATATCGATTGTTCCTCGGAGATAATGGAGTATATGTTTAATTCCATTCCAATGTCTTTTTGTAGGAGAAGAACTATATCTAGCTAATAAATTTACTGAAAATGCAATATCTGGTCTTGTATTATTAGCAAGATACATAAGTGCACCAATTGCATTAAGATATGGAACTTCAGGACCAAGAAGTTCATTATCTTCTTCAGGTCGAAATATATCTTTCTTTATATTTAGTGAACGAACTTCCATTGGAATATGTAATGGATGTGTGTTGTCTACGTAAAATCTTTTCAAAAATTTTCCTGTATAAGTTGATTGATGAATAAATATTCCATCAGCTAAATGCTCAATTTGCAAACCAAGGAATTTTTTTTTTTTAGATCTTTCATCTCAAATTCTTTCTTAAAATATTCTATTACATTTTAAAGCTCTTTGGAAGTTCCAATTATATTCAAGTCATCAACATATACACTTATAATAGCAAATTATGATTGTGATTTTTTTATAAAAACACACGGACATATTGGATTATTTTGATATCCTTCTTTCAATAAATATCCACTCAGGCAATTGTACCATATCCATCCTGATTATTTCAATCCATATAGTGATCTTTGTAACTTTATTGAATAATTCCCGGGAATTTGATGGATATGTTTCAGATACCTTAAATCCTTCTGGGATTCTCATATAAATATCATTATCAAGAGATCCATATAAATATATTGTGACTACATCCATAAGATGCATATTTAGAATTTTATACACAGTGAAGCGAATTAAATATCTTAATGTAATTGCATCCACTACTGAAGAATACTTCTCCTCAAAATCAATATTAGTCTTTGTGAAAAACCTTGTGCAACTAGTCTTGCTTTATATCTTATGACCTCATTATTTTCATTTCTTTTCCTCGCAAATACTCATTTGTATCCCACAAGTTATAACACCTTCTGGTGTTCGGACTACAGGTCCAAAAACCTGACGTTTTGAAAGTGAATTTAATTCTGCCTCGATTGCTTCTTTCCACTGAAGCCAATCTTTTCTATGTCGACATTCTTCAACAGATTTTGGTTTAGGATTCTCATTTTCAGATATAATATCAAGAGCAACATTATACGCAAAATGTTGTTAATAATTACATCATTTCGATTCCATCTTTTTCCTATCATGACATAGTTTATTGAAATCTCATTATTATCTTTAGGTATTTCACCTTCCTTATTAGTCATGTCGAGGATTTCTTTATGGGTATTTACATCCTCAACCAAGTATTTTTCACTACTAATTATTTTTCGTTTTCAAGGATTTTTATCTTTGGAACTCACTGGTCTACTACGCTTCTGGCGTGTTCCAGACTCATTAGTGACAACTTATTGTGTTGGGATATCAATTTTTATGGAACATTGCGTATATGTGGCTTAGTTACTTTCTTTGCATCTATAAATGCATATGGTAATTGATTTGTTATATTTTGCAAATGAATTATTTTCTGAACTTCAAGTTCACATTGATTTATATGGGGATCGAAATGAGATAATAATGATCAATTCCATGTAATTTCTTTTTCCAACTTCTTAATTCCTCCCCCAAATGTTGGAAAATTTGTCTCATTAAAATGACAATCTGCAAATCGTCGAGTAAATACATCACCCGTCAGGGGTTCAAGATATTTAATAATTAATAGGGAATCATATCCAACATATATTCCTAACCTCCTTTGAGGACCCATCTTAGTGCGTTGTGGTGGAGCAATTGGAACATATACTGCATATAAAAAATTCTCAGATGGAAAATATTTGGCTTATGACCGTAAGCTAATTATAATGGCGAGTACTTACGATAAGTTACTGGCCTAATGTGTATAAGTGACGCTGCATGCAAAATAGCATATCCTCATACAGATGAAAGAAGCTTAGCTCTCATAAGTAATGGTCTTGCAATTAATTGCAAACATTTTATAAATGATTATGCTAAACCATTTTTTGTATGAACATGAGCTACAGGATGTTCAACACTTATCCCAATTGACATACAATAATTATCAAAAGCTTGGAATGTAAATTCACCAGCATTATCAATACGAATGGTCTTAATTGTATTGTATAATCAAGAAATTGTGCTCTTAACTTAATTATTTGAGTAAGTAATCTTGCAAATGCAAGATTTTGACTTGATAATAAGTACACGTGTGACCATCTACTGATGTATTTATTAATACCATAAAATATCTAAAGAGTCCACTTGGTGGGTTAATGAGTCCACATATATCACCATGAATTCGTTCTAAAAATACAAGTGATTCAATACCCACTTTAGCTTGTGATGGTCTAATTATCAATTTTCCTTGAGAGCAAGCACCACATGATAATTCATTAGATTGAAGAATCTTCTGGTTCTTCAATGAGTGCCCATTTGAATTTTCAATAATTCTCCTTATCATTATAGATCCTGGATGACCGAATCGGTCATGCCAAATTGTAAATATGTCTAGATTCATGAACTTCAGGTTCATTGTTGCATATGTTTGAATTACTTGTATATGAGTATAATACAATCCAGAAGATAAAGTAGACAACTCTTCCAATATACGATTTTCATTTGAGATAGTGGATATGATATATAGATATTCCACATTATTCTTACTAATAGTCTCAATATGATAACCATTGTAACATATATCTTTAAAACTTAGAATATTTCTCTTTGATTTACTAGAGAACAATGCATTGTCAATTGTAAATTTTGTTCCTCTAGGCAAAATAATATTTTCTTTTCCAAAACCTTCGATCAAGTTTGCAGAACCTGATATTTTATTTACTTTTGCTTTCAGCATTGTCAATTTGGAAAAGTATTTTTTATTTATAAGTATTGTAGTTGCACTGTCTGCCAGACATAGATCTTCTTTGCTCATTTTTTAATCACCTAACATATGAAAAGGATCCATGTTCTTCATTAAAAGAAAATAATTACAATAAGAAAAACAACTTTTAAAATATACAAAAGTTAATAAAAAAAAAATGAAGATAGATAAAAGAAAACAACATTAAGTCTAGATATTCTCAAAGTCAAAAGAAATACTTGATGTGCCACCGACTGTGTCAATCTTCTCTTCAGGAGATTCAAAGAAGTCTGCCACATCCAAATTTGTCATATGGGATGGGTCAAATATATCATTATCTTGGTATGCAAAATTTTCTTCCACATTTTTCTCTTTTTCCTTTGGAGGCTTGATAGAGGTCAACTAAGTGTTTTGACGTACGACAGGTATGTGACCAATCCCAATCATTCTGCATCAGAATTTTTTATTTTCAACACTCTTTGAACTTTTATCTTGTGGAACTTTTCCTTTGTGATGATCATTTTGTATGGTTCTTTTGAAATTTAAATGATTAGAATGACCACCATGAAAATAATAATTATTTCTTTTCTGCCAGGTCACAACCTCAACCGCGACCACGACCTTGACCATGATTATTATTAAAATTCACAACATTCATTTCAAGAAATCGTGTTGTTCCGGTTGGTCGAGATTCATGATTTTTCATCAATAACTCGTTATTTTGTTTGGCCATGAGAAGATATGAAATTAATTCAGAATACTGTTTAAAACTTTTCTCTCGATATTGCTGCTACATGAGCATATTTGAGACATAAAATGTAGAAAATATCTTCTCTAACATATCGGCATTAGTAATTTTCTCTCCGCACAACAACAATTTTGAACTTATTTTAAATAATGCGGAATCGTAATCACTTACTGATTTGAAATCTTGTAGCCTCAAGTGCATCCACTCATAACGAGCTTTAGGAAGAATAATTGTATTTTTATGATCATACCTCTATTTCAAAATTTTCCACAAGATACGAGAATTTTTTATTGTAAGATATTCCATTTTCAATCCATCGTGGATATGATGATGAAAGAAAATCATAGTTTTTGCTTTGTCCTAAATGTCATATTTCCTTCTTTAATAGTCTCCCGACATAGTATCCAAGTGGATTTCAGCATCAAGTACCCATGACAAATAATTATTGTCATTAATATCAAGGACGGTAAATTCTAATTTTGTGAGATTTTTCATGGCAGTACTATTATGAAATATTGTAGTTATGTTATAAATTTAATAGATATTGAATATGCAAAATAAAATAAAATTTATTAATTATAATGAAGAGGGAAAAACCGAATACCTTTAGCGGAAAAAACGATAGGCGCTCGTGCTGATAACATGTTAAGAAATTGAGGAGCACAATGGGAATATGGATATGAAAAATATAATATAATAATGTTTTTATAAACTAAAATTATAAAATAAAATAACTAAAAACATAAAATAACCAAAATCATGAAATATGAAAATTAGTGGAAGTGGAATTCTCACCAATGTATGTGTGATTTTAAGATCTACCAAATGTCACTATTTATAGGCAAAGTGGCAAGTAGGATGTGGATTTACATGAACACAAAGCATGAATAACTATAAGGCACATGGAAATCATAAATGGTGACACATGACCTTTGGAACACTAAGCAATGGACATCTATTTTCTATTCTAATATTCATAATAAATGGCAATTATTTTATTAACATGAGTTCTTTTTCACCTTCTTGTCATCCTATATTATTCTCAACTTATTTAGAAAGAATTACGTCAAAATTTTTCTTTTTACTTTATTAAGATTTTGAGAGAAAAATAATTTTGTTAGGCAATTTTGAATTAATTTAAATAGAATAAGGTGAAAATAGTTATAGATTATTCACAAAAAGTTTAGAATCAAAATTTTACAATAATTTCTATTGATGTAAAATTTAGACAAGGCACCTGACTTTCACGTGACACCAACGGTGAACTTATTTGAAAAGTGTGGCTTACAAAAGATAAAACTTGCACACCGATATAGTGCTTGCACATACACTCCAATGCTTAAGTCATAGTGTGAAATGTTGGCTTTTTAACCCTTAATCTCAAATTAATTAATGATTTGTTGATAACAAACCTAATTTTTATTCACTAATAATATTAATATTTCTTAAGTATCCATTCTGTAGAGTTTGGAACAATGGTTCCAACGCAATTTGAATCACTCAAATTGGAGCTCAAATGAAAAAGATATAGTCAAAATAAGCTTAATAGAAAAATACTTGAGGTGATGACGTGACATATTTTTTTGTCAAAGTTGATCAATTGAAATGTGACATGTGGTGCAATGGAGGAATGACACATGATGGTTTTTTTTTTTTTTGGATTTTAAAAGAAAATGATCTTTATTATTATAATAATAATAATAATAATAATAATAATTAAAAAATAATAATATGAATTCTTATTCAAATATTTACTTCTCTTGTATAACTTATAGTTTTAATAAGAATCTCATTCATATTAATTTTAATCTATGATTTTATATGAATCATTAAATAATATTTTAATATTATTCAAATATTTATTTCTCTCATATAACATATAATTTTATTATGAATCTTATTTTTCATATTAAATTCAGCATATAGTTTTATATGAATCTCATTCATATAAATAATATTTGAATTTTATTCAAATGGTTATCTCTCTCATTAAATAAAGTGTAATTTTGAATCTCCTTCACAATTAACTTTATATCACAATGTATCTATATACGTTATATCAATTGTATCTCATACAATTAATTCCATTGTTTAATTTGGACAATTTTAATTAATCCAAAAGTAGATGATTTTTGTTTTATCCTTAATGAGCTTGCATTAAGACCTAATGGACCTACATATTAGAAACTTCAATGATATGAGATTAATTTAATTAATAATTAATTAAAGTATTTAATTAAATTAATCAACATTCTTCAACTGTAGGTCACTCCACTAAAGACCCACAATTGTACTCTTTGATATATTTCTGTATCCACAGATATAATAAATCAACAGTAAGTCGACCCTTCATTAATTACTCGTGATTACAATTGGGTCAAATTACTGTTTTACCCCTATAGTTACATCTAACTCCTTAAGTCTCACTAGTCCTCTAATAACAACTTGTTTATGGTTCTACCATAAATAAAACCCTCTTGAACCAGTAAGAGGGAGGGAACCTATCGTTCAAGACCTAGAGTCAACACTTAATGGAGCAATTCATCTACTTACCCTAAAGACGGGAAGGAGTGAATTCCATCTTGTATAGTTATGTTCTTAGCTCCCTACTCTAACAAATCCCAAAATGGTAGGTTTATTGAGTCGGCGAGTCGGGCGATTCTCACCATATAAATCAAATGACTGCCCTCATAGACAGGAGTTCATAACTCATTCAAGATTGAGGTCGAGTTACCTATGGCCATCCTATAAAATATTAATCTTTTCAGTCAATGGTGTTATAAAGAGAAATTAATCATTTCACGGTTTGACTATATATGAACTCTTTGTATAGAATACCTCCACTTGCATGTCTCTATACAAACGATTGAGATCAAATTGTTTGTAATACTTTACAACTCTTGTAACAATTATAAAGTGGGACCTCAATCTTATCCATATACTACAGAACATTTACATTATTACTTGAACATGATCTACCGGGATGTCTACCACATATACTGTTCAAGTTTTATAAAATAACCTTGGATCTTTCTTTAGTGGATAATTGCATATATAAAATAATCAACCATTATTTCAAATAACATATTAACTACGAGGCTTTAGGGCATGCATCCTAACATAAAAGTACATTTGACTCATGTGCACAACGACTTACTCGACCAACTAAACTCATCAACGCTATAGGCTGTCGATTCGATGGATTGAATAAAGAAATAGCCCTAAATATTAATGAAGGCCTAAGGATCAAATTAAACTAAAGGATTTTGGTCCTATTAGGTTTTATAGAGACCAAATAGAATTAAATCATTTGCATTACAATTTAGGATTTCATTGTGTGAATAATTCATTAGGTAGTCTAACTAATTAATCAGGTTATCTTTGAGTCTAATTAAAGCATGCATTCCAGGTTTATGGAAAGTCAATATTCCCATCATACATGATTTAATTAATTGCTACTTGGGTGGTTTAAGCTAGATGAACAACTAAGAACATGCAAGCCTAAAATCGTTTGGCAAAGATATATATCCATGGAGAGAGAGTCGATCCATACACAAATACACATCTAGAACTTCATCAAGGGTCAAAGAAACATGAAATTAAAATCTATAATTAATTCAAAATAGTTCTCAAAAAATTACATAAGACTTGCTCCCAAAACTAGAGGAATTTACTTACCTCAACAATCCATAGAGAACTAGAAGAAGAGGTTGGAGCATCCAATCCATAAGTTACAACCCAAAAACTAAAAGAAAATTAGATAAAAGATGGAGAATTACCAGAAAAACGAGTTGGGTAGCCTCTTTTTGTTCTTCATGCTTTCTTCCATGTTTCATCCTCCTCTTTGCCCTAAAAATTTGAAGCAAGATATAAAGAAAAGACTATGGCACTGCGACATTGAAGGGTAGCTCCGTAGTGTTAGGGGGATGGTGCAGTGGCGTCCCCTGCACGCGCATTCTTCTTTTTCCGTAAAACTCTAGAGCATTGTGGTACCGTAGCGCTGCTCAATTTTACCTGCTTCTAGAAAAAGCATTGGTCCGGGCGCGTGACTTGAGGGTATTTCTATCTTTTTACTTCCCGGTCGCTATTGTATGCTCCATTTTGATCCAAATTATGCCCAAAATGTCTCGACAGTCACGTTTGCTCGATTTCTTATCTACATACTGAAATTAACATTAAATTCCTGATAACTAATAGGATTTAGACTCACATAAATAGTTCTTTTGGAGAACTAGCAGTAGTTCTTAAATTTTTATATCATTTTACAAATTTTATTATTATAATTAAATAGGGAGTGAAATTTTGTTTAAATTATTTCTTGACAAAAAAATTTATTGATTTGCTTAATTGAGTCCACTTTAGGAAAATATTTTCAATAGTTTAAATAAACCATATTCACCGCTCTAGAGTTTGTCATATAAATCCTACATAAAAAAGTGTGGAAGCTAGAGAGTAGGATTCAAGATACCTCATGAGTTATAATGATTTTTTTGTAGAGATAATTGACCTAGATTGTTCCCTAGGAATTCGGAGTTGCCTCAGGAAAATTAAATAATCTATAAAGCCAAGGGACGTGTCCAGTTTCATGTTTGGCTTGGGTCAGCCTTAGCCTCAACTAAGGCCAATCAACTTTCTTTAGCCATATTTTGGTCCTAAACTGTTATCTTGGGTCGAGACATGCATAAAGCATGCCTTGTTAAGTATTTGGTAAGGCTCGGTCTCGATCTTGGCCGAGGTCAATCACGTTGACTTGGGTAAGCCCTTTTTCTTAGACACATTTTGGTCCTAAGTTGCAATTTTTGACGTGTATCATGCTTTTTCTTGACTTTGTCATTCCTATTTGCTCTATATGTCACTTATATCCTTTAGCCAAAATCACTCATAATAATTTCTTTGTAATTTTTTTTAATTAGTTGATACAATCTCAAAGTTTAGAGATACAAATTGATTTTTTCCTCTAAAATAAGGGCATGTTTAGGAGTTTGTTTTTTTGTTTTTTGTTTTTTGTTTTTTGTTTGTTTGTTTTTTTTTTTTTTTTTTTAACATTTGATATTATCAAAATCACTTTCCTTTCAAATATCGATGTTCGAAAAATCTTCAAATTGATTTTAGAAAATTCTAAAATCATTTAAAAATAATTTTCTATTATTAGTTGATAGATGATTTTTGACGAAGTGATTGAATGAGAATCATCAGAAGAGAGCCCTCACTTTATTCATCTATTTAAATATTGAACTTGCACTTATATTTAAGAGTAATTTTTCATCCTAATCTTAAATGATTTTTCAAGTAGCAAATGTTCCTTTTAGTAATTTAATAATTCTAAAGATACTTTGACCAAATGTTATAATTCAAAAACACTTTTAAATAAATTACTATTTAAAAGCTTGAAACCATTTGTATGACAATCAATTTTCCAAACAAAAATATACATACTTAAATATAAAATCACTACTTCAATCATCACTCTCAAACATATGCTTAACATCACAATTTTAAAAGTAAAGTAGTAATTTTAGACATGTAAAAAATAGAATAACTCAACTGACATAATATTTATATTATCCAATAAAATATGATTTTTTTTAATTAATATTGTAATTTTTAAAGTATTATTAATATGCAGTAGCTTTGATCGTGGTTTTGAATTATTTGCCATCATCATCTCTCAAACCAAAGAAGTTACATTGAATAAATAAATAAATAAGTAAATGCGACCTTCATTTATTTTTTCTCTCTCCTCCCTTCTCTCCTCTTACGAAAACTTTCTACTCTTTCGAATCATTCTATCTAAGATTTAAAATATCGATGATGGAAATATTGAAATTTTAATTTCAGAAATTTCAATGAAAATATAGATAAAGTTCCAATTTCGAATGACATTTTTAAAAATTTTATAAAAACAAAAAATATAATTTAAATTAGGAAATAACATTTTATAATTTTTAAACAAGTTAACATGTGTATTAGTTATATTATATTTACATTAGTGATATTTTGTTGCTTAATTATTATGTTTCGTGGATTCTTTACGATATAATGGAAATATCGAGATTCATATTGATATCAAACCTGTAGAAACGTAGCGATAGAAATATTGACATGTCGATGGAATTTAATATTATATTTCTATCTTGTCTTGTTTTTTGTTTCATTTACTTTATTAAAAAGGAAATCCCGATGTTGCCGCTCAATTACAAACGCAAATATAAAAGCTTTTTTTTCCCGCCAAATTCGGGGAAAACCCCCGACGGGCATCGCGTAACGCCATTGGCTTTGCACTACGACGCTACATTTCCAACTCACCGCTTCCCCGATCTGTCTTCCAAAATTAAGACACTTAAATCTCGGCTGGCCTCTTCAAAGAACAGATATCTTTAATCTTCTCTCCTTCGGCTGAAACGATCTCTGCCAAATTATCTACGGTTTCCGATCTCTGAGGCCTCTGGCCTCCGACCTCCGACCTCCTCTTCTTTTGCTTGGTCTCGAAACCTATACGTTTTTTGCTGCGAAGAGGAGCGATGGGGATTCTTTATGGAATGGTCGCCAGAGGACACGTTGTTTTGGCAGAGTTCAGCGCTACACAGACCAATGCGAGCACGATTGCGAGGCAGATCATGGAGAAGATGAAGCAGGGAGACGATGATAGCAATGCTTCCTATTCTCATGATCGCTATATCTTTCACATCAAGAAGACTGATGGCCTTACCGTTCTTTGTATGGCCGACGAAGCCTCCGGAAGTAAGCCTTTTCTATGATTTGAGTTTTTCTGCAACTTATTTCAAAATTCCTATCCGGCGAGCCGTTGAGGTTCGATTCCTGACAGAGATAATAATAGGTTTTCTTCGTGAGAGTTGAGGATCGAAAATGACTTTTGAGAGCCATTTTTCTGGTGGTTTTTACAACGTCATGCTTTTGATAAGCGACTCTGAGTTCTATGCATCGATTTCTGTCCCTTAAAATTGCGAATGAGCTTTTGTAGCTTGGAGATTTGGTGAAAAATTATGATGACTTCGTTTTTCTTCTTTCTGTTTGTTCAAACCATGTGGATGTGTAAGAACGGTGGGTGCTATTATCACGAGCGTAGTACATTGTTCTATTTTTAACCGAAAATTCGGACGTTCTCTGCTTGTGTTATAATTCTGTTGACTGAATTTTTCAATGTTCTTGAGGATATAAGAAACTGTTTGCTCGGGTGCATTTGTTTTAAATCATTTCTTGATTAACTGTCTGTATAATTAATGGCATCTACTTCACTCTTTAGGCCATATAATGTTGAGAAAGTAAAGAATTGGTCCGGTCATATGAATCTTCTTTCTCGCCCAGATTTGATGGAGAATTTCAAGAAAAAAGTTATGGACAAGATTTTATATGCTGCTTGCAAATTCCATTGAATGCTTCTACAAGAAAGAGCGTTTTTTGGTTGGTTTCCTTTTGATAGTTTAGTTCCTTGAAACTAATGCTATCAAATTATAATTTGTTTCAAACTTCGAACGCTAAACTTATCGACATTGAATATCTTTCTTGTAAACAGTATATGATGCATTACATTACCGTTGCTTTAGTTCTTGTTGAACTCTTGGCAGGTTTTTAGATCAAGTTTGATTGCTCTTAATTTGAATCTACTTGTGTTGATTGGAAATTTTCTTTACTTCTACTGAAGCAAACATTTTATGCAGATAAACTATTCTCTAAGTTTGTAGTTTCACTGCCAACTTGATCAGAGAGCTCCATTCTCATTAAACGATGATAATGATAACCTATTTGTGCAGGGAGAATTCCTTTTGCATTTCTCGAAGACATTCATCAAAGATTTGTAAAGACCTATGCTCGTACAATTCTCTCAGCTCCTGCATATGCCATGAACGATGAATTTTCAAGGGTTCTAAGCCAACAGATGGACCATTTTTCAAACGATCCAAATGCCGATAGGCTGAACCGCTTAAAAGGTGAAATGAATCAGGCAAGTTCAGAAAATTATCTAAAAAAAATCTGTTTGAAGTTGAACTAAGTAAATTATTCATCCTATCGATCATTTGAAACAACGGTTTCTAGTGTTTCCAAAATGTAGCTAATACTGATAGTCATAACTGTTTTCTTCCGGTACTGAACAATTGATTTAATTAGCTATATCGTAATACATAAGAGAGATTTCAATGTTAGATAAGAATATTCCTAATGATTCAAATGCGAATAGGCTAAACCGTTAGGTGAACCAAGTCGCACAAGTTCAGAAACTTGCTTGCTGGACTCTATTTGATTTAAGTTGTCCATCCCATTATCTTTTGAAACATTGGTCCCCTGTGCTTTCCAAACTCGAGCTAATTGTCCTTACTGTCTATACTCTTTAGCAATGAATGTAATTAGCATCAGAGTACGTTAAAGAAATATTTGTTGTGGGCGATTTTGATATAAATTCATCTCTTAGAACTGCTATTAATCTACGTGAAATTGATACAAAACATAATGTTTATATTTCAGTTTCAGTATACTATTATGGTTAAAATAACTGTCTTTAAAGAAAACTTGTTCACATTGGGTGAGTATATGGTTTTACAGTGTTTCAATTACGCCGAAATAGAAATTCATCAAACATTGGTATATTTGACGCAGGTGAGGAATGTGATGATAGATAATATTGAGAAAGTGTTGGAGAGAGGTGATCGCTTAGCTTTGCTGGTCGAGAAAACCACAAACATTCAAGGAAATGCAGTTGGATTTAGAAGGCAATCACGTCGCTACAGAAACACTATGTGGTGGAGAAACTTTAAACTCACGTAAGTATCTTTGACCATATTCATATATTTTGTATAACTCAATCAATTAAGAAAATATTAGCCTGAATTATATCAACTAGTACATATAAGGCTATTTCGGAAGTCACTTAATGCATTACACAAACGATGGAGTCTACTTTCATGTTTTGCATTCAAATTTAACTTATGCAGTATCATGATACTAAGCCTTTTTAAGTTTGGTTATGTGCCTCAAAATAGGTATGACTGACTATTATCCAATCATATAGAATTCAACTTAACTCATGATTGGATTAGCATAAATTTAGTCTTTTTAATATATTCGAGTCGGTCATCAATAAATTTTTTTCATGATGTCTTTGTTCATTGTTTTCCATAAATGAAGTATTTAAAGATAACATAAGAATTGGATCAATGAAACAAAATAATATATCATTTAATGACGTATCAAATTTTGGAAGGAAAGAAGACTTCTAGTACTAAAAGTTATTTCAGTTGTAGTGGTTGATGTAATGTCCGTTCAAAATAATTTTCGATCCCAAAATTCCTTTTTAAGGATCAAATAGCCATAATTCATCATGGTTTATGCCCATAATTTTATTTTGTACGCATAGAAAACGAGAAAACAATACTCAGAGTACCCTAATCCTGCTTGCAGATGTTCGTTGTTGCTCATTTTTATGATCGTCCTCTATATTGTGCTAGCATTTTTATGCAAAGGACTGCTACTGCCGTCCTGCTTCAATTAAGCAGGAAAGTAGAAGATGCAGCTAAGTGATGTTTATCACTTTATTCAAGAACATGTGCCTTTATTTTTTACCAAATTTGTACACTGAAATATATGTGCAGTCTAAATCTTATTGTACAGACAAATCGGTGAAATTTGAATCGTTGGAGTGCCAACAGGCGCAGCCGCTGGAAGCATCAATTCCGTTATGGCATTATGCCGGATGGTAAGATACGCAAGTCTTTGTCCACCACACACACACACCCCTCTTTCTGTAGTCATTTTATTTTAAGATTTGTAATCATTTAATCCATATTATAGAAATTAGTACTAAAATTTAATGAGGTCTATTGCATACACTCTCAATATTTTCTACAAAATACAGTATCTTCATCATAAAATAATAAAAACTGACATCTAATTCTAACTAAATTGTTACAAATTTGATAGTAGAACTAAATTACTAAATACTAAAGTTTATGGACTAATTAAAAATACAGAGACTAAATTTTGATTTAGACTGTTTTCTAACCTACAATTTCCAAAATTCTTCTTTATTTATTATCAGTCACAGTTAGTTTTTTAAAGATATTTCCTTTATAACCAAAACTTACCATGAAAAATTAAATAGTAAATAAATGCATGTTTTAAAGTGATTTTAAACATGAAAAAAGTGAATTTAACAATTTCAAAGTTTAGTTAGATATTATTTTCAAAATAGAAAATCAAATTAACGTTTTAATTTATCGATCCCACTTAAAGCAGATTAAGATGAGTTTGGGGGAATTGTTAAATTCAACTAAAAAATCCCAATACCTTATGAAGAAAACCAACCATATGCACAAAATTTATCCTTCAAAATAACCAAAGGGAAGATAAATTAAGACCTAACTAAAAGCCTTGCGGCCACTCTACCGTAAAGAAAAGCAAAGGTTTTCTTTTACTCGAAAACATTTTAAGGGGAAAAAAATAAAAACAAGAAAAAATTGGATTGAGATTGGGGAAATACGAAGGTGTGTGTACCTTTTCTAATCAAATTCATCCACATCAAACCAATCACTTGAACCCCCACTTTCTGAATCTCTGTCCTGCTTCCAAGTGAGATTCTCATGCAGCTGAACCCAACCACTAGACTCGATTGATGAAGATCTCTCATCATCCTCTATATCACTGAATGACACACCTTCAAGCCTAAACCTTCTTTTGGCATCTGTACAAGCATTTGAGTATTCCTTTTCCGACCAGTGATTGTTTGTCTCTCCATCTCCATCTCCATTTCCATCCTGAGTTTTCAATCCTTCACCTCCTTCAATGATTTGAGTGGAGTTTGGTTTTTCCTGAGATTGCATATTTCCTTCCCTTTGGGTGCCACAAGCCAAATTGTTATCACAAGTATCCTCAGAATTCACCTGTGGTTTCTCTTTTCTTTGGAGTTTATCAAGTGTGTTTCTTGCTTCCACAATCTACCCCAAAAAAAAAATAAATACGTCACTTTTATAATCTTAAACTTCAAGTAAAATGCATCTGAATAAAGAAGTACATCGTGACTCTAAAATGACTGATGTAAAATGCCTTTAATCCTTTATGAAAATTGCATATAAAAAGTGCAAAACTTAACATTAAATTGATTTAGAATGATGCAAATCATGTTCTTGAGTAATCTTAATAATTTCAAGATTTCTCTCATGCTCTAAAATATATATGTATGGCATAAACTCCAAACAGGAGAGATTCAGAACTAATGTAATTAAAATTGTTTCCCTCTAATTATGTTAAAAGTCATGGACGTACTAAGTTGTGTATAAATCCAACCAATCATTCTATGTAATCAATTCGTCGTCACACCATAGATTGCAATAACTACAGGAGCATGTGTTGTAGACGGGTGTTCATCACTTAAGTTTGGACTGTTTTTGTCCAAATAGATTTAATCCTACATCCTAGATAATTTTATGCACTACAACTGAATTTAACCATCAAAAAGTATGATTTGGTTTGAATCTAACTGGTTAATTCTTTTCAGTTCACCTACGTGGTTCTTTAAGTAAACTGAAATTTTAATGATTTTAACCTTTAAATTTTGTATGATTTATTATTTAGTTTTTTGGTTTCTAGAGTTCTAATATAGACCTAAATAAATGGTCTGGTTTCATTTTTCTTAACTATCAAACTGAAAACTGAATGTAACCATTAGTTCTTCAATTATTTGAAGTAAATCAGACCAACAGAGCAGAAAGATCGAACTAAACCAGCAAGTTTGGATCAATTCCATTTGGCTAAAGAAAATTGTAACATTCTAGCATGATATTAAAGGAAAGAAAAGGAAAACAGATAAAAGTATACGAGGAAATTGGAATACAGTAAACACACAACGGAAATAAAAGCAAGAAATGTGTAGTGTAACGACGTCCACACTACACCCAATTTACAAGATATGGGATAGAAAGGTCAGAAAGAGCCACAAGATGATTCCTAGCTCAGCAGAGGAAGAGCCAAAATTATGGAGTAACTCCAAACTCACTTTATGATTAAAAAAAATCCTCAAGCAATTTCAGTTATGACATGTTTGAGTGATTTGAAATGGTTAAAATAGTTTTTGTCATTTTCAAAATCATTTAAAAAAAAATTAGTATGAAAATTACGTTTAAAAGTGTAAAATCAAACTTTGAATTGGTTGAGCCAAGAAGAACAAATACGGATACAAGACACAGATACGGTGACACGCCATATTTTAAAAATCTAGGACACGACACGGCAAGGACACACATAAAAATATATATTTCTACAAATATATATCGTTTTTATAGCAAAAGAATTTAAGTTAATGGATTGATGCATTTA
This sequence comes from Benincasa hispida, assembly GCF_027475165.1. Classification (NCBI taxonomy): domain Eukaryota; kingdom Viridiplantae; phylum Streptophyta; class Magnoliopsida; order Cucurbitales; family Cucurbitaceae; genus Benincasa; species Benincasa hispida. The sequence continues at coordinate 22,907,866 of NC_143479.1, read as the reverse complement.
TATGCTTAAAAAAACTTAACTTTATTATTATTGTCATATATGTGTTTTTAGTCTAATCAACAAGTGTTCTATGTATGTATAACACATTTGTTGTACTAACAAGAGTCCGATAGGTGTCCAACAAGTGTTGGAGTGTCCAAGTGTGCAACACGTGTCGGACATGGACATACTAACCAAACTAAAGTATCCGTGCTTCTTAGGTTTTGAGTGATTAAATGTGTGTTTTGGAACGATTTTGAACATGACAATCCAAACATTCACTTAGGCTTTAATGCAGCAGCAAGCATTACTCACAAGTCACAAGTCATAATGAACTGCAAACAAGCTAAAAACAGAGTATTAGAATTTAGAAAGGGAAATAAGTCTTACTTCAGATGTTGCTAGAAGCTCAAAATCAGATTGATCGAATCTTGTAAGCAACAGTATAAAATAGATCATCCAGAATATTTCATTGCACATGGAACTCTGAAGCTTTATTTTAAGAGCTGATATACTTGGAACCAATTGCTCAACAGTTGAAATGTGCATTCTTTGAACGTCAGACATTTCAAAATCTGCAATAAAGCTAATCAAAGTATTATGCTAATACTTAATGATAACCAGATGCTGATCAATACAATAGACGCACATACAAAGTGCCCAAATGTGAAATATAACTTATCAATAATATATGAAAACATTAAATGAGAATGAAAAAGCAATAAAGAGCAAGGCACCCAAAGATTTTGTCCAACAATGAGGAACGGGAAATAACCAACTTGATGGAAACAATTACATGTGCTTCCCTGAAAAAGCTCCAAAGATCATGGATTTCGATTCTTGAGAGTAAACATCCAGATTCAGACGAGTGCTTATTGCTTAGGCTTCATAATATTATGAACTAATCTCTCATATACTATATCGATTTCAGCATCAAACACAATTATGTTGGTAAATTAGGCTTCATAATATTATGAACTAATTCTCATACAAGGAAAACCAGAAGGAAAAAACAAACAAACAAACCAGATGAACGAGGAGGAAAAAAGAAAAAGAAAAAGAAAAAGGAGCATACTATTTGCTCTTAATGACAACCTCTAGTTTAATATAATAGTACACAATTTGCAGACGCGATGTTCTTATCCTAATCTCTGTATATGCCAAATTCACTGGTCAATGATTAAACAGCGACAGATATTTTACTCAGCTTTATCACGAATATTAAGAGCAAGAGGATTTGGATTTACCTATTTCATCGAGCGCCAAAGGAAAATCTGTCCAGTACTCCGGCCGCGACGAAATATCGTTAACAAAATTTAGAACCTCATGGGTGATTCCCGGCGTATCATCAATCACCTCGTCTTCGTCCTCTTCATTATCGATAGAACGTCTCGGAAACGGCAACAAGTTAGAAGCAAACCTGGAAATCTCTCCAACGGCCTTGTTGCTATTTACAGAGAGCATCGAGAAGCTGTTTCTCAAGCCACCGCCAATCTCTGCGAGATCATTACGAATTCCTTGAAGCGTTTGAGACGGCAACGAAGAACTCAAACTCGAATCGGAAGAATCGTCGGGAGGAACGACCGCCGTCGTCGGTTGTGGAGCGAGAAAGTTGGCGAAGCCGCGAAACTGGCGGCTCAGCGTCTCACCGAGTGCGGAGAAATCGTCTTTTACAGAAGGATCAGCGGTGGTGAAACGAACGCATTCCGAAGATGAACCGTTAAACTGCGATTCGGCAGGGATAGTATCATCATCGGTCGCTTGGAGAGACTTGAAGACCCAAGACATGTTATATTCACAGATTGTGATCAGAGCTTTGGAAATAGCGAAGAAACTCGTCCTTCTCGTCTTTTTCTGCTCTTTTCTCTCAGCCAAAATTCACTTTTTCAGTTCTATTATACTTCTGTTTTGATCTCCCGAAGTCCCTATTTGTTTGATCCGTACCCACCAAATCCTCACGGTTAGATACAGTAAGATTTCTCAATTGATTAGAGGGAAAGTATCTTTTGGTTCTTAGCTTGTAGACCTTTGATACATATGTTTTGAAATATAATATTTATACTTTGAATTAATTTTTATTGAGATTTGATACTAAATTTTAACATAATAGGTTTTTTTTGTTTGGCTTCTATATTTTATTATTTTATATTTTTATTCTCGATTTTTTACTCATTTTTACTGACGACTTTCAATTAATTAATTTCAAATAACTATGAAATGACATTTTAGAATTATTTTAATAGAAGAAAATTAGTAAAAATTAATGAATTATAATTTTTTTATATTAATTCGTAGATATTAATTCTAAGAACCAAAAGTGTTTTTTTTTAAAAAAATTGAAAATGCAATTTTTGAAACTTAAAGAATTAAATGAGAAACAAACTCAATTCAAAATGAACATTTTGAAACTTAGACACCAAATGAAAATTTAGTTTAATAATAAAATTGTAACTTGATAAATGGAAATTAGACCAAAACGTAATCACAAATAAAATATTTTTCACTTAATTAAATTACTGATTTTTTTTTAATTTTGATATTTGTGTCTATTATGTCCGTGAACTAATAAGTTTCTAAAATTTCTTTTTTTCGAATTTTCAATTTTATATCTAATATTTTTTTAAAGTTTCAAGATTTTAAAATTTTAATTTATTTATGTAAATTTAGATTTATGTCTAAACCATAAATTTTTAATCCATACTTATTCAAGGATTTTAAAATTATAAAAAGATTTTTTAGTTCCACAACGGCCTCTAGTACAGTCCAATGAAGAAAAAAATTCGGAAATGAAATGAATTTTTTAAATAAGGAAAAAGATTCAAAAGAAATATAGAGAAACTATTATGAGATATCGAGAAAACCCAACAACTTTATAAAAAGAGAGACACATTGAGAATTTGAGTCATAATTTTGAAGACAAGTAATAAAAGGGGAAAGAATTACGAAAAAGAAGTAAGCATTGAAAAAAAAACAACATATTCCTTTTTGTGTGTTTTAGGGAATAAAAAAGAAACATGAAGTAGCAATGAAAAGGCTACCAAAAATATGATACATAATAAAATTTAAAAATTTCTACACTCACTTTAATTACGTCAACGAATTTCATATTCTTGACATTTTAAGTAAAGTATAGCTTGAGCCATGGATATATGTATGGATCTAACATGTATTATCGAATGATGAGGCTAGAGTTATTTGCATATTTGTTTTGTGGTCTTGTCCTGGCCTGGCCGGTTTATTATCTAGTCGGCCTTTTCTTATTAGTAGATAAAATAAATTGCAGAAATTTTTTCAAATAAGAAAAATATTAAGTAGAAATAGTAATTCAAAGAATAACTTGGGAGACGTTGCAGAAAGTCCTTCAAATAAGTATTGAGTAGAAATATTAAGAGAGTCGGTGAGAATTTGAGTCATAATTTTGAAGACAAATAGTAAAAAAGGAAAAATTATCAACAAAGAAGTAAGGAATGAAAAGACCACCATGATACATAATAAATGTTAAATATTTTTGAACTTGACACTTTTTATGTGTTTGTGGTTGTAGATTTCATGGAGGGTTTGAAGGATCCAAAATGGGGTAAAGGATTCATAATGTGGTGTCCCTCCTAGAGAAAATTAAAAATGGAATGTATATGCTTTCGATGGATATAACACTAGAACCCAACTAGAACTAACATTGAAATTGAGGTGGAGCTTTCATCCACTTCTTAGGAAGAGAAGTATTAGTAGTAGACCATTATTCTATGCTAAAGATGTTGAGGAAGAGGAAAAATTTACATAATTATTCATTTGCTAGAGACAATGAAGAGTCATCAATCCTCTAGATATTAAAAAGACTATGTGTCCATTGCTTTAAATGTTGTTGGTCTTGAAACATATTTAAAACCAGAAACCTTTGAAAAAGCTATAAGTGGGTCAAATGCTATAAGATGGATAGATGTCATGAATGAAGAAATAGAGTCTATAACTAAGAATGATACTTGGGCAGTTGTTTCTATCCCTCAAAGCACCGAACCTAGGATTAAAATTAGGTTGATTACTAAATGAGGCAATCTACATAAAGCAACCACTTGGCTATATAAAAAAGGAGGAATGGGTTGCTTATTAATAAATCTATCTATTTTACGAGTTCATTCAAAAAATTGGTTTTACAAAACATTTATGACACTTGTGTGTATGTAAATTCAACATTCTTCATAGAAACTATCTACCTCTTATTGTATGTAGACGACATGCTACTAGCCGCCAACAGAATCTCAATCAAGTAATGTCTACCTCCTATTATATGTAGAGGACATGCTTACTATCTAAATCAAGTTAAGTCCTTACTAAATAAGAAATTTGAAATTAAGGACCTAGGTCAAGCAAAGAAAATCCTAGGTGTTGAGATTGACAAAATGAAACACAAATCCCTCAACTATATTAGTCAAAGCAGTCATTATGATAAAAAAAAAAAAAAAAATTAAATGGATTGAGCTAAATAGTGTCAATACACTTAACCCAACACTTCAAATTATCTTTAGAGAATTATCCTAAAGAAGAAGATGTTGAACATCAAAATTTCATGTCTAAGATACATTATGCTTAAGCTATTGGAAGTCTAATGTATCTATATTATTTATAAGACTAGACTTACTTATTCAACAAGTCACATAAATTGGATCGACACTAGCACGTAGTGGACACTAATTCATTAATTTTGGCATAAACATAAACATGCTAAAACAGAGTTTGGGTTTCAAGAACATACCTTGGTCGAACCGTTGAGATCTTTATTTCTATCTACAAATTCCTCCAAATCTTTGTGTAGACCACCACAAGATCTTCCCTACTATTCTCTTGGTATTCTAGATTGAGTTGTGGGACTCAAAATAAGCTTAAATCAAAGGGAATATGGAGAAAGTAACAACCATTGAAGAACACCTTATTCTAAAAAAAAATTTAGAAAAATTCTATCGATTGCTCAACCTCAACTTCACTCCAATCTCTTCAATATATTACAGACTATCATGCAAAGAGATTTACTGCATGGGATGCAGCTCGTTGATTTACTGCATGGGATGCAGCTCGTTAATGAAGCTTGAAGGTGGTGGGTTCCTAATGAGCTAGTTGAAGATAAGGATGGAAAAACCCATTTTTCCTTTTTTTTTTTTTTTTTGTGTGTGTTTTTCTATTTTTATTTCTAAAATTAAAATTTATTAATTTTATAAATTAATTTCATAAATTAATTTCATAATAAAATTAATAAATAATTATTTAAACAATTTAAATAATTCTAATTAATTTAATATCCAATATTAAATTAATTTCTACACAAATTCATCTTCATATATTTAAATCATATTTAAATATATTTTCTCCAATTCTATTTGATTCTAATTTGAACGTTTCAAATTAACTTATCATGCTAGAGCTAATCCATTTTCGAGCTCATAGGAAACCTCATGGAGCTACGGGCTCCAACAATTCAAGATTAATCGGCTAAACCCATTAGACCAATCTAACCTCATTCGTTAACTAATGGGTCACTCCACTAAAGCCCATAATTGAACTTAGATATATTATGTCCACTTGATATAACCATGATTAGTAAGTTAACCCTTCACAGGTTGTTCGTAATAACGGTTTGGTCAAATCTCTGTTTTACTCCGAAATTACCTCTTGTTTCTTAAGTCCCCACTGATCCCCTAATGAACAATTGTTTTGTGATCCAATCAACAAAACCGAGTCCCTCTCTGTATGAGAGGACGCGATCTCTTGTTCAAGCCTCAGAATCAGCAGAACAACCTCTCTATTAACCCTAAAGCAGGTAAGAGTGAATTCCCTCTTGCACCCTATGTCCCCAGCTATCTATCCTGTCTTACACCTGAAATGGGAGTCTTATTGAGTCGGTGCTATTGAGCCAACCCTCACCTATGCAAATGTAATAGTAATCCCGAATAAATAGAAGTCCATAGTTAGCTCAGGATTAAGGTCAAGTTACCTAGGTCATCGCTTTGAAATAATCAGTCTTAAACAGTAAACAACGTTATAAAGTAAGAGTGACTAATTTCGTGGTTCGATCTTGTACAAACTCTTTTGCACAAGGACACCCCCACTTCTCCTGTCCAACATGAACGAATTAGGATCACATCGTTTGTAGCACTTTACAACTCCTTGTAACAACTACAGAGCAGGCCGCATCCAATAGTGTTACCAGAATAAGGTACCCAACCTATCCATATACTATAGTCATTTTGACTATTTACTCGAACCTAATCCACCTTTCTGTTTCTACATAAAGTTCAAGTACTCATCCAATAGTCAAGGGACTTTTAGGTTTATTGGATTTCTATTCAAGCAATAGATCATTCACTAACACCTTTATTGAATTTTCAGAATAACTTCCATTGTTTACATACCACGAGTTTTAGGACATAAAACCCAACAACATATATGGCTAAACCTAGAAAATGATATTGGGAGGCAACTAAGAGGATTTTAATATATCTTAAAAGGTAAAAAAGCTGTCAAACTAAGCTACCGAAGAAATGTCTAAAAATATCTTATATGAATATGTGGATTCAAATTATGTTAGGGACTTAGATAGGAGAAGATCTCTAATGGGCTATGTCTGAAAAATTACTAAGTTGGAAAACAATACTTCAATTTGTAACATTTTCCACTATATAGGCAGAGTGACTATTAAGTGACTTTGGCATCTATCAAACAAAAGTTACAATTTATGGTGACAATCAAAGCATAATTCTATTATAAACGGGAGCTATCAGACGATGAACAAGATAGCAACAAACGGTCAAGAACCAGTGGACGGGCAAAGAATGGAACCTACAAAACAAAAGTTCGTTACATGCTGAGTCGCAGATCTCGCTCTCTTTAAGATACTTCGCGGCTTAGCTCAAGTGTGCACGCAGATCAAAGATACTACCACATCTTCCCCAAGATAAAACAGCCCAAAAAAGAAAACTCGATAAAAAATGCACCATTATCGACCGAAACACACACCATCAGACTGGATTGCTCGAAAAACGAAAAAAATAGAAGAGAATGAGTGATTGAGAGCGTTGGGAGAATGAAAAATGATCTGATGTGAAATGCTTAAAGGGTTGCGCCTTTTATATGGCTCGAAACCCAACTGTTAGAGAGGAAAATGTGGCCAGCCACCAAACGTGCGCACGAAACGATGCGACAGAATTATATATAAATATACTTTTATTAAAACCACATACACGTGCCCACCCATCTTGCCTGCTTACCCACATTGGTCTATTTTCTCACTCCCTCTAACCTAAGCCAACTTTCTTTTAAAACATAATTTTCACCAACAATCCTCTACTTGAAAATTTAAAACCATAAGCAAAACATTATCCATCAAGAAGTTTAGTCTATACAACACTGTGCGTAGGCAAAAATGTCTTATGACTTGAATCTTTACGTAGTGTAGATGATTTAGAACATACTAGAGTAACCCTTAGTTTTGGACTCTATCTCTAACAACATCTCACACACAGTGTCATTAGGGTATAATTCGAAGGCTCGTGCTTTAAGGCCTAACACATGTATCCCAGTTTAGTGAATTCTCGAGAGAGTTTATCTAAAATCACACTCCATAAGAAGCAGACCCTACTTCCACATTCACATAGGTGTGTCTATCTAGAGTACTCCTGCAGCTAGGTACCCCATTTGACATCAAGTATAGTTCTCATTAAGAACTAAGTTCAACCTCTCTTATGTTTCAAGATATCATTCCAGACTTTAAGTCATAGGAATGGAACTCTGTGAGTGTTTTAACATGATTCACTATATATCACTTGTGATCGGTTATTACCCGTTGAACCTATTTCTTGGTATCTCCAGTCTACAAGTTGGATTTTCCTTATAGTGATTCATCTTTCTATAGGCATGAGTCCCATCCTTTTTAAGGTTCTAAAAACCTTCTCTCTGGCCAGTCCTTTCGTCAAAGGATCTGCCATGTTTTCATCAGTCTATATATGATCCACTCTAACTGCACCAGTAGTTAGAAACTCTTTAATGGTACTGTGCTTACGACGTATTTGTCGTCTATTTCCATTGCAATAATGATCATGAACTTTTGTGATTGCTACAGTACTATCGCAATGGATCAATATAGCTGGTACCGGCATTTCCCATAGGGGAATCTCTAATAGCAGACTTCTAAGCCAGCCTACTTCTTCACTAGTTGTCGCTAGTGCTATCATTTTCGACTCCATCGTAGATTGGAATAAAATAATCTATTTCTTGGACTTCCAAGAGATAGTTTTGCCTGATATATTAAAGATATAGCCACTTGTAGCCTTTGAATCATCTGAGAGGGAGTTCCAGTCAGCATCACTAAACCCTTCCAAGACAGTGGGAAACTACTAATAATGTAATCCAAGGTTTTAAGTTTTCTTCAAGTACTTCATAATCTTTTCTATAGCATTCCAATGTGGGTACATGGATATAGACTAATTGGCTAAACTCATTAATTAAATCAATCAATATTCGTTAACTGTTGGTACACTCCACTAAAGACCCACAACTGCACTCTCACTACAGATATGTTTCTGTTTTCACGGATATAGACCAAGAACAACAAGTTAGTCCTTCACGAGTGTTCATAACACCACCTATGTCAAATTACTGTTTTACCCCTGGGTTACCTCTACATCCTTAAGTATCAGGGCCCCTCTAATGAACAACCTGTTTATGGTTCAACCATTAAACAGAAACCCTTTTGGGCTAGTGAGAGGGTAGGGCCCTTTGTTCAAGTCCTAGAGACACCACTTAAGGGAATACTCATCTACTTACCCTGAAGTCAAGAAGGAGTGAAATCCATCTTATATGATTATGTTCCCAGCTACCCACGGTCTTATCCCCAAAATGGTAGGCATATTGAGTCGGCAAACTGGCCACTCTCACCTATACAAATCAAAGGACAATCCCTCGTGAACAGAAGTTCATAATATATTCAAGAGTAAGACTAAGTTACCTAGGTCATCCTATTGAAATAGAAACCTAACTAGCCAACGTAGTTACATAGTGGTTAATATTTCACGGTTTGGTCTTGTGCAAACTCATTGTCCAGGATACTCCCACTCGCGTGTCTCCTACACAAACGCATTGGATCACTGCATTTGTATCAAATACAAAGTGGGTCGTATTCATAGTGTTACTAGGATAAGATACCCAACCTTACCTCTATACTATAGACCCTTTAAGCTGATCTTGAATATTCCCTAATGTCTCTACCTACAGTTCAAGACTCATAAGACAACCTAGGATGTTAGTTTATTGGATTTTAGGTCTAATAAGACAAAATTAAAAAAAATATATCAATAACACTTATTAAGAAAAATATTAATAAATATTTATTAATGACAATCATTTAGTTACATTTACAGGGCATATAACCCAACAAAAACTTCAATTTTGAATGGAAGCAAAGAGATGCATGCTGAACTTCAAAGATATTCTACAGAAAATTAGTTTATGTTTTTCCTCTCTTCAAATCCTCTCCTCTCTCTCCTAATTATGCTCAACCTAGAGTTCCACCACTCAAATCCAAGTTGAAGAATAGTAGAGAAGGCATTCTTGGTGATCTACTATCGATTTGAGGCTCAAATTTGTGGAGAGTGGGTTGGATTGGAGAGGTTCTTCAAAGGTATAAGTTCTTGAAACCCTTCTCTTTGAAATTCTTTTCATGCATGCTTTTAGAACTCAAATTAAATGTAATTAGAGTGCTTATTGATTCAGATTGCTTCCGCATTTCACATATTTATTCCATTAGGAATAGGATTTCTTAGGTTAATCTTCAATAGTTTTCTTTCCCTTCAGTAGCCTGTTGAAGCATACTTCTGGGATCCGAAAATGGGAGGGTCACACTTACGAGAGGAGTTAAGTTTAATAAATCAATGACCGAAACAACGGTAGCTAACAACTATAGGAATAAGATTTATTCTGGTATTAGTGATTGGCTGAGATTGTCTCAATTCAGGGGAAGAGTAGCTAATCACCCTTCGATGACTATTGCTCTAAACCTCCAAAGTATCATTTCAAAAAAATAAAATCAAAAGTTTAATTAGGATTCTTTGATTAAATGTATTTTTTGCTAAATTGGTTGAATAATTATGTAATGGGTTATGAAAAAGATAACCAATAAGGTGAACTGATTGTTATATGTTTCAGCATGTATTCCACAATCATATCTTTGCCTAAAAATGAGAAATTAACTGATAAAAGCTAGGGGTGTTAAAAAAACCTGATGACCAGAAAAAACCGATCAACCCAACCCAACCCGTGTGGTTTGGGTTGGGTTATCAACTCATATGGGTTGGGTTGGGTTCAAGTAAATGAAAATTTTATGGGTTGGATTGGTTCATGAGTTCACCTAATATAACCCAAACCAACCCGAGTTTAAAATATATATTTTTTATTACTTATAACACAATTATTTATACATATATTGATTTTAGTTTTATTTAATTCTAATATTTTTTAATAATTTATTCTTCAACAACTCTTAAAAGTAGTTTCTTTGCACTTTTTTCACTATATAAATTGAAATTGAGTTGTTAATCTTAATTCAATATATGAAAATAATTAAACTGGATTTTTACATATTTATGTTTTGCTTCTTTTTATAACAAAATTTTAATTAAATGACTCGATTAACCTGAACCAACCAAACCCAAATATTTCATGGTTAGGTTGGGTTGGGTTCATTTTTTAATAAGGGTTATTTGGGTTGAATAAATTTACAACTCAAACAATTGGGTTGGGTCTAAAAAGTCTTTCAACTCAACCCAACCCAATCCATGAATACCCCTAATAAAAGCTATGCGACGTGGAAATATAACCTGAATACAATTCTGGTTGTTGATGATCTGCGGTTTTCTTGACGGATGGATGTCCTCTATTCCCCACTCAAAATGCATCTCAAGTGTTGAAGAATGCTTATGACCATTGGACGAAGGCCAATGACAAGGTCCGAATCTACATCTTGGCAAGTCTGTCTGACGTTCTTACCAAGAAGCATGAGGCAATGATGACTGCACATTAAATCATGGAGTCCCTCCAAGAGATGTTTGGACAACTATCCACTTAGACTCAACATGAAGCCCTTAAGTACATTTATAATATCGCATGAAAGAGAGCCAATTAGTGAGAAAACATGTTCTTGACCTAATGGTCCATTTCAATGTCGCCAAAATGAATGATGCGGTCATAGACGAAAAGAATAATATGTCTTTTATTTTGGAATCTCTTCTGAATAGTTTTCTTCAGTTCTGCAGCAATGCAATAATGAACAAAATACAGTATAATCTGACCACCCTTCTGAACAAGTTACAAATTTTTTAGTCTCTTATGAAAGATAAGGGACCAGTAGTAGGAGAGGTAAATGTTGCCCATTCCAAAAGGTTCCATAAGGATTCATTCTTTAGAATTAAGTTTGTTCCTTCAACTTCTGGTACTAAGAAGATCTAGAAAAAGAAAGGAGGGAAGGGGAAGGCTCTCACTACTGGCAAAGGCAAGGGCAAAGCTAAGGCTGACAAGGGTATATGATTCTACTGTAATATAGATGGCCACAAGGGTATATGCTTCTACTGTAATATAGATGGCCACTGGAAACGTAATTGACCCAAGTACCTTGAGAAGAAGAAAGAGAAGGAAGGTAAATATGATTTACTAGTCCTAGAAACTTGTTTAGTGGAAAATGACCATAATGCCTAGATACTTGATTTAAGAGCCACTAATCATTTTTGTTCTTCTTTACAGGGAATTAGTTCCTTCCAACTGCTAGAAAAGGGTGAAATGATGCTCAAGGTTGGAACGGAAGACGCTATTTCAACTTCTGCAGTGGGAGCTGCTAAGTTGTCTTTTGGAAATAGATTTTTGTTTTTAGAAAACTTATACATTGTTCCCAAGATGAAGAGGAACCTTGTTTCTATTTCTTGTTTAATTAAACAGTGATACTTTGTTTTTTTAATTCAAATGAAGCGTTCATTTCGAAAAATTGTGTCATTATTTGTTCAGCTAAACTAGAAGACAACTTATATGTTGGAATGCCCCCGAAAGCTATTCAGAATTCGTATTTAGCATATTTATTTATTTTTAGTTATTTATGATTATAACCCTAGGGTTTAGAGTAGTGCGCTATATAAACTCTCTAACCCTAGAGGCACCGTTTGATGTAATTTTCTAAAAACATTCTCCCTAATAATACTGTTCTCCCTCTAACCATGGACGTAGCTAACATACCATTAGTGAACCACGTATATCTGTGTGTCGATCTTCTCTATCTTTACGTTTCTTTTTGTGTTTTTTAATTGTCGATTTTGTAACATTATATGTGTTAAGACCAACTAAATCAAAAGCATTTTAAAATCATGAGATGTTTAAAACTGCTAATACTTAAACTAAAAGGCGAAGAATTTCTCCAAGTAACAATGATACATACCTTTGGTATTTGAGATTAGGCCACATAAATCTCGATAGGATCGAAAGATTAGTACATAATGGACTTCTAAACAAGTTAGAAGATGATTCATTACTTCCATGTGAATCCTATCTCAAAGGAAAAATGGCTAAAAGACCTTTTAATGGAAAAGGTTATAGAGCCAAAGAGCACTTAGAACTCATACATTCTGATCTATGTGGTCTGATGAATGTAAAGGCTAGAGAAGGGTACGAATACTTCATCTCTTTTATAGATGATTATTCGAGATATGGTTACTTATATCTAATGGAACATAAGTCTGAAGCTTGTGAAAAGTTCAAAGAGTATAAGATTCAAGTTGAAAACCTATTAGGTAAAACAATTAAAGCACTTCGATCTGATTGGGATGGGGAGTACATGGATTTAGAATTCCAGGACTATTTGATAGATTAGGGAATTGAATCCCAACTCTCAGCACCTGGTACACCTCAGCAAAATGGTATATCAGAAAGGAGAAATAGAACCTTATTAGATAAGGTTCATTCTATGATGAGTTATGCTCATTTGCATTACTCGTTTTGGAGGCATGCAGTGGAGACTGCAGTTCACATCTTGAACAATATTCCCTCAAAGAGTATTTCTAAAACACCTTTCGAGTTTTGGAGGGGGCATAAACTGAGTTTACATTACTTCAGAATTTGGGTTGTCCTGCACATGTGTTAGTGATAAATTCTAAGAAGTTGGAACCTCATTCAAGATTGTGACAATTTGTTGGTTACCCTAAGAAAATGGGAGGTGGGTTGTTCTATAACCCTCAGGAAAATAAAGTGTTTGTATCGAAAAACGTTATATTTTTCGAAGAAGACCACATGAGAGATCATAAAACACGTAGCAAAGTAGTATTAAGTGAACCTACTGGCGAATCAACAAGGATTTTTTTATGAAGTTGGTCCTTCATCAAGAGTTAATGAAGGAGCCAACATTTCATGTTAGTCTCGTTCTTCTCAATCGTTGAGAGTGGCTCAACGCAGTGGGAGGGTTGTGATACAATCTGACCATTACTTGGGTTCAACTGAAACTCAGGTCGTCATACTAGATGATAGTGTTGAGGATCTATTATCCTATAAATAGGCAATGAATGACGTAGAAAATCGGCAGTGCTCTTTCCAAAGTAAACCATTTTTATTTAACTTCAAATGTTTAGCTAATGTAAGGCAATGAACATTTTAAAGAGGGCGTGGGAGGGATTATAGATACAATCGGTGACAGGGGATCCCAATTTTTCCGTTTGTTTAATTATGTTACTTTTTCTAAAAAGATTGTAAGTATCATGTTTGATAATTAAGGAATGACAACACAATCCCAAATTATCCCAAACATCTTACTTTCGTCTCTTGGGTTGTTTTTGTATTTTGATGTTGATTTAGGGTATGTTTGAAATAACTAGAGAAAAAAATGTTTTTCAAACAAATCATTTTTATTTAAACTCTTTTGATAAAAGATGTTTAAAATACACTTTGAAGGTGTTTTAAAAGTTATTTTGAGTGGTTGTCAAACACTTTGATTTTTTCTTTAAAATGACTTATTTTCAAAATTAAATACTTGAAAAGTTAAACTAAACACACCTTAATACCGAGACGATCTTACGTTAATGGACCGATGTTCAGTTAGGGTGAATCTTGCTTATAAGTGTCCATTCATCCTTTCCACAGTTGGTTGGTTTGTCAATGTATTGGATGTATAAGCATCACCTACTTACATTGTAATTGTACTGATTTAGTGACACTGCAATAATAAGTATTTACATATGATTTAGTGACACTGCAATAATAAGTATTTACATAGTTCAAACTTGAATAGATTAAAAAAAAAAAAAGAAAGAAAAAAGAAAAAAAAACAGAAAAATAAGATAGAGTGATATACATTATTAGAACTAAAAAAACGAAAAGAAGTTAAAAGAAGAGGAAAACAAAAAAAAATTCAATAGATTTAAGGTTAATTTTTGTAAAAAAATAAGATGAAGTGATTAAAGTTATATAGATAGATAGATAGATATGAAAACAAAAAACAAAAATACAGAGAAATGGAAAGTGATTTGATAAATCAAGATTCAAAAATACAATTTAAGATAAACAAAAATAAGGAAAATGTGGAACAATTGGATAAATTTAGATTTGAAATCTAAAGATTTGATCCCAATTTAAAATTCAAAATAGTCGGGCCTGTTTTGGGGAGAATCAAATAAATATATAAACAATCAAATATAATTACACTATATTGCACGTATTATTGAGGGCATTTTTGGATTTCGAAAAAATATGATCACGTAGAAAAGGGAAAGTTGGCTATATATGTAAAGATTTCCTTGTTTTGCCAAATTTCAAAATAATTTAAAATGTTACTAGAAAATTAGAATAATCAAATTTCAAAAACTTCAACTTAAGACCTTATCTTGATCCTCGTCCTAGTCGAGACTATCACCTATGAACGCACTAATGTATTTTCTATATTTCATAAAATAATGAGTAACTACAAAGGGTAAATATACGCAAGAGAATACCTAAGAATAGACACAAAATCCTAACCAACAACCCACCAGATATACTAAATAAAATAATATATAAATTTACACAAATACTAACTTTCCCTCAAACTCAAGGTGGGAGAGAATAGACTAACTTGAGTTTGAAATGTAATGAGTGCCTTGGTGAATATGTTTGTTGGTTACTCGCTATAGATATGGTTTGAAGGCATAAGGTGGAACTTTGAAGATGACGACGGATAAAATGGCAATCATGAAGGACCCTTGAGGCCAACTATGGAAGTGGGATCGTTCCCAATTCTCAAAGTTACAGAATTAAAATACAGAGAAAATAAATTATGCATTTTACAGTATGGTTTCTAGAGGAGGAAGAAGGGTTAGAAAGTAAATACCCTTGAAGCCAAATCTTCACGAAATCCCTTCCAATTGATCACGAACTCTCCCATTCTCCTCGAACCAAAAATTACAATCTAAAATGGTCACCACCAAAGGTGTGGGCTCGGTTGGTTTTTTGGAGAAGGGGTGAATTTTGAGAGAGAAAAAATTCTCTGGGAGAATTACATTGGGAGATCAATGACAAAAAAATTTCTCTAGGAGAATTACGTTGGAAGATAAAAAAATTCTCTGTCTGTGATCTCTCGTGAAGAAGATGATGAATACGTAAAAAAACAACTTCTAGATTTTTCCACAATTCTACATGATTGAGAGAATTAACTCCCACCTTAATTAAAACTCAAAATTAATAAATTATTTAATATATATATAATAACTATCTTATCATATAGTATATATTAAACTATATGTTATATCAAATATAATATATAACCTATAATTTGAATTTTCTCAATCAATCGTGGTACTTAATATAAACTACATTTATACTAAATTTAATTATATGAATCCAATCTATATAATTAGTATTTGAATCATATTCAAACATATAATTCCTCTCAAAATAAACTTTATATTATAATATATCAAATATATTAATTATATCACATATAATTAATTTAAATTAATTATATCATATATAATTAATTCCTTCAATTAATTTGAATAATTCAAATTAATCCAAAATTAATTCTCAACAAGCCCAATTGAGCTATAGAGGGGATCTTATGGACCTGTAATTGAAGCTCTAATGGTACTTGAATAATTAATTAAGCTCCTTTAATTAAATTACTCAACGTCTATTAACTACCGGTTACTCCACTAAAGATCGACAGTTGAACTCTTCACACTACAGATATATTTCTGTGTACATTGGATATAACCAGTCAACAACTCGATGACCTTTCATAACAAATTACTCGTAAGTACAGCTAGGCCAAAATTATCGTTTTGCCCTTATAGTTACATTTAACTCCTTAAGTACCACTAATTCCTCTAATGAATAATAAATCATGGTCCAACTATGACCAAACCCCTCTCGGACCAAGAGAGAGTGTGGCATCACATTGTTCAAGCCCCGAAATCAGCTCTTAAGGAAGCAATTTATCTACTTACGCCAACATTAAGGAAGGAGTAAATTTCGTCTTGTGTAGTTGTGTTCCCAACTCCCCAATCAGACGAATCCCTAAAATGTTAGGCATATTGAGTCAGCGATCTGACCATTCTCACCAATGCAAATCAAAGGACCGCCTTCATAGGCAGGAGTTCACAACTCACTCAGGATTCATGTCATGTCACCTATGGTCATGATGGTGAGATGTAAATCTCTATTATTAATGGCTTTATCTATGAGACTATTCATTTCGTGGTCTGATCTTATGCAAACCCTTTTGTATAGAGCACCACCGCTCACATGTCTCTACATGAATGATCAGGATCAGATCATTTGTAAAAGTTTACAATAGTTGTAATATCTACAAAGCGGGTCACATTAAGTAATGTCACCAGGATAAGGTACCCAACCTTATCCATCTACTACAAACCATTTAGGTTATCACTTAAACATGATCCACCTATATGTTTGTACATGCATGTTTATGAAGGATCCTAAACTGAAGGGATTCGTAAGTGGAAGCAAAATCGTCTCAAATCCCATTTTTCATTGAATGTAAATTTTAAAGTAAAATAAAGAAACAAAATATGCATTTATATATAAATTACAACATGCTAACAAAAGGTTTTAGAAACCTTACCTTTGAAGACTTTTTTTCAAGATTCTCTCGAACAACACACAAATGACTTGAAGACTTTCTTCAAGAAAATTTCAAACAAGAACGAACACAACCGCAAAGACTTCCTCGGTATTATCAGGCTGAGAAACCAAGTAGTGGGCTTTGGCTATTTTGGATTGAAGGAAACTTAGTAGAGAGGATAAAGAAGATTTGCAAATTATCCATAAACAATTTCAAAACACAGAACTCTTCTATCTCTTTTCTCACTGACAATCTCGATAATCAGATTATTGGAAGAAGGAGACTCTCTCCTATCTTTCAAAGAACCAAATACTACAACCACCCACTTACGTAGATAGAGAAAAAAGAGGGGGATGAAGTTGTAACTCCCTCCCTCATTTTTATTTTAAATAAAATAAAAATTATATTTAATATATATAAATATATGATAACTAACTTATCATATTATATATATATATATATATATATATATATTAAATTATATATTATATCACATACAACATATGACCTATAGATTTGATATTGTATCACATACAATATAACCTATAGTTTCTTTTCTCTCTAATATGATATTTAATATAAATCATATTTATATTAAATTTAACAACTATAAATCCAATTCATAGAATAATATTTGAATCATATTCAAATATTTATTTCCTCTCACTAAACTATAATGTATCAAATACATTATAATAATTATATCACATATCATTAAAACAACTTAATTATATCATATATAATTAAATCCCTCTACTAATTTTACAATTCAAATTAATCCAAAAACTGATTTTCAATTAATCATATTGAGCTACCAAGGAGACCTCATGGACCTATAGCTTAAAGCTCCAACGGTACATGAATAATTAATTAAACTCTTTAATTAAATTGTTCACCATATGTTAACTGTCGAGCACTCCACTAAAGACCGGCAGTTGCACTCTTTGCACTGCATATATATTTATGTGTCCATTGGATATAACCAGTCAGCAGTACAATGACCCTCCACAAATTGCTCGTAAGTACAGCTAGGCCAAAATTACCGTTTTGCCCTGTAGTTACATCTAACTTCTTAAGTACCATTGATCCCTCTAATGAACAATAAATCATAGTTCAACTATGACTAAACCCTCTCGGGCCAAGAGAGGGTGTGGCGCCATATTGTTTAAGACTCGAAATCAGCCCTTAAGGGAACAATTTATCTACTTACCCTTACATCGGGGAAAGAGGGAATTCCATCTTGTGTAGCTGAGTTCCCAGCTCCCTAATCAGACGAATCCCCAAAATGGTAGGCTTATTGAGTCGGCGATCTGACCACTCTCACTCATTCAAATCAAAGGACCGCCCTCATAGGCAAGGAGTTCACAACTCACTCAGGATTTAGGTCATATTACCTATGGTCATCCTGGTGAAATGTAAATCTCTATTATAAACGGTGTTATATAATGAGATTAAACATTTCGTGGTCTGGTCTTATATAAACTCCTTTGTATAGAATATCCCCGCTCACATATCTATACATGAATGATCAAGATCAGATCATTTATAACACTTTACAACAATTGTAACACCTACAAAGCGAGTCATACTTGTAGTGTCACCAAGATAAGGTCCCAGCATTATCCATCTACTACAGACCATTTAGGTTATCACTTAAACATGATCTATCCGTATGTCTCTACATGCATGTTTAAGTTACAAGAATAACCTTGGATGTTAGTTTATTGGTTTGTGGTTAATGCAACTAAAATATCACATATTTAATTAAACAGATAATGAGTTTGAATAAAATATCATATACTTTATTAAATACACAATGAGTTTGTTCAATAATGTTTACAAACTATAGGACCCTATGAGATTTAACTACAGTTAAGACGACGTGCCCGGTTCCAACTTTCATCGTCATCTCACCAGCATCAAGTTGTCGCTAGGAACTAATTCCCTAAAATGAATAACAAACATGGTTAGTCGCCTAGAGTCAATAATCCAGGCACAATCATCATTCTCCACTAAACAAGTTTCCAAAACAAGTAAATCACACTTACCTTGTTTCGCCTTCTTCTTTTCTGCCAAATATATGGGGCAGTTCCTCTTACAGTGCCTGTTCTGGTTGCAATGGAACATTTTCCCTTGTCAACATCCCTTAGAGCAACAGCTTGTGGGTTAGCAGGTGCCTTCCCTTACCACCCTTCTTCTTCTTCCACTTTCTAGTGTTGGAGGAAGAAAGTTCAAACTTGGTTCCATTTTAGATGATGAAGCAACATTTGCTTCACTCTTCTTCTCCAACAAGGATTGGAAAATCTGCAACTCATTGAGTAGAGTTGTAATGTTGTAGTCAATCCTATTCAGAACAACATTACTATGGAAATGAAGGAAGTTATCTAGTAAGGATTCTAGAATGATGCTAACCTGGCTTTTATACCAATTGAAGGAACTCATTTACAAGAGATCCATGAGCGGAAGCGGATCGCCCAAATTTCATTTTGATTGAAAACATAAATTTACAGTAAACACAAACAGATTATGCATTTTAACAAAAATTATAAGATGCTTTCGAACAAGAAAAAGAGTTTAGAGATTAAACCTTTGAAGAAAACTTCCTTGTGTAAATCCCTCGAACTATCACGAACTCTACAAATAGCAACAAGAACTTGAAGACCCTTTTAAAGTAAATCACGAACCAAAAGGTTGAAGACACTACCACTTGGTATCCTCAGTATTCTCAGAGTGAGCATCCAGAAGTGGTGGACTTTGACTATTTTGGTTAGAAGGGAGTTTGAGAGTTTGGAGGAGGAAGACGATTGAGAAAGAAGCACTATCATATAGTTTCTACTTCAATCGTTTAGTGTAAAGAGTCTATCATATAGTCTCAGCAATTTCGTGTAGATCACACAAGAAGAAGAAAATTGTTTTCTTTTTATTTCTTTTGCCATAATAAAACCACCTAACCACCCACTAAGGTGGTTAGAGAGAAAAGGGGGATTATTATTCTAAATAATAAATAATATAAATAAATATGTTAACCAACTTATCATATTAGATTTAAAACCTATGCTTTAATATTGCATCACATACAATATAAACTATAGTTCTTTTTCTCTATTTTATAGCATTTAATATAAATCATATTTATATTAAAGTAACAACTATTTGAATCTCATTCAAATATTTATTCCTCCAATTAAACTATAATGTATCCAATACATTATATTAATTATATCATATATAATTTAATTAATTTAATTATATCATATATAATTAAATTCTCTCTTATTAATTTGAACATTTCAAATTAACTCAAAAACTGATTCTCAACTAAAATCTTTTAAGCTACCAAAGGAACATTATGGATCTGTAGCTTGAAGCTCCAACGGTACGTGAATAATTAATTAAACTCTTTAATTACATTATCCATCCTTTGTTAACTATCGGGCACTTCACTAAAGACCGACAGCTGCACTCTTCTCACTGCAGATATATTTTTGTGTCCACTGGATATAACCAATCAACAGTATGATGACCCTTCACAAATTGTTCATAAGTACAGCTGTACTAAATTATCATTTTGCCCTTGTAGTTACATCTAACTCCTTAAGTACCACCGATCTCTCTAATAAACAATAGATTATAGTTCTATTATGACTAAACCCCTCTCAGGCTAGGAGAGGGTGTGACGCCACATAAGACCCGGATCAGCTCTTAAGGGAGCAATTTATCTACTTACCCCTGCATCGGGGAAGGAGTAAATTCTATCTTATGTAGCTGAGTTCCCAGTTCCCCAATTAGAAGAATCCCCAAAATGGTAAGCTTGTTGAGTCGGCCATCTGGTCACTCTCACTCATACAAATCAAAGGATCGCCCTTATAGGTAGGAATTCACAACTCACTAAGGATTATGGTCATGTTACCTATAGTCATCCTGGTGAAATGAAAGTCTCTATTAGGAACGGTGTCATATAATGAGACTAAATATTTCATGGGTCGGTCTTATACAAACTCCTTTTATACAATATCCCCGCTCGCATGTCTAATATATGAATGATCAGGATTAGATCATTTGTAGCACGTTACAACATTTGTAACACCTACAAAGCGGGCCATACTCGTAGTGTCAAAAGGATAAAGTACCCAACCTTATCTATATACTATAGACCATTTAGATTATCACTTAAACATGATCTACCTGTATGTCTCTGCATACATGTTTAAGTTACAAGAATAACCTTGGATGTTAGTTTATTGGTTTGTGGTTAATGCAACTGTAAGGATAAAAACATATGGACAATGTGAATATGATTTATATAAGCTCATGTCCCCAACAATGGCGCCATAAACTTGTAAGGATACGAGATGTATGTTGTGATGTGTATGTTGTGTATCGCTTATACACACTACTGATGATGAAAATTATTCAAGTTCATGTTGCCATAAACTTGATGACATAAATTTAATCTCCTTATCTACTCTGACGCATGACTGGTGAATGAAACGAATGATGTGCTAAATGCGCGCAAGTGCTTTGCGATAAAGAGAATTTTTATGCGATACTACTTCTAAATATATGCGTTGATAGTGCTATGTTCATAGTATGCAATGAAGTAGTGCGTGTCACAAGTTTCCTTGCGCTGAAACCAAGTATAATTCCAACGCAAGTTTCTCAAAATGATCCGAGGTTGAACATGGGGATTGTTTTCGTTAATGCGATACTTATGTGATACATGCGACCATTTTTTAATAATGAATAAAGAATGTTGGGTTATTATAGAAATATAAATTGCGATGAAATAAAAATGCATTAATAAAGTAAAATCCTAAACTAATATGATACATGATACAAGATACATGATACATGATACTGAGGTCGAGAACTGACTGTGAAGTTATACAAAGAATCGATGTATGCGACAGAAAGTCTTATGCATGAAGTAGAAAGAGAAAGAGTAAAGAGTAAAAACATTGCAAGTTTGTCAATCATGTTAAGGATGCGCAACTAAGGTTCCACTTTCCCTTGGTGTACACCTCTCAGTGATCGGCCACGTTCCCATATCTCTATGGTAAAACAGGGATAAACGTGATGAACGCAAGGTTGTTTCCATCTCTGGAAAAACTTCTCGCTTTAGTTAACGTATTCTTCCAACCTTCTCTTGATAGGCGGAATACCATCTTCATTTCTGCTCTCGTAGGTGAAGATGCTGTCGAGCATGCTTTAGCTAAACTTAATTAATTCCTTAACACAAATTAACTCACACACTTAATTCTTTCTATTTACCCGGAGATTAAGAACACATCATGGAGAAAATTGATTATAAATGTATGGAAAGAGACAGAGAGATGATAATGGTGACGATGATAACATTTAATTCTAAAGTTAAGCATTTGATACATGTTGTGAATGTGAGATTACAGAAGATGAATACAAAGATGAAATAGAGGATAGAAACAAATACGAAAAAAGTGTCAACGTCTTGACACAGATCTTGATCGGAGATTGTGCTTGTCGACATGTGGAAATGGTAGAGAGGAAAGCTTCCCTCTCAGGCTTGCTTTCTCGGTAGAATTGACTTTCGTACAGAGCTTCAACTATGGGGATCAGAATAATTCTCTACTCGGAGACTCACTTCTCGGTCTTGCCTCGTTGTTCTCCTGGATTTGCTCTGAACAGTCGCTTCAGACCAGCCTCTATCCCCAAATCAGTATATGTACGTCTCTATGTATACATGTATATTTTTCAATGATTTTCAAGAAGCTATGTATAGGTGAGGCTTGGCTCTTTGAATTTGTGGTCCCCACACTATAGTTATGGTAGTTCCTAAAATGGCGGAATGGAAAATTCCTTTTGTTACACAATCAACCCGTCAGAAATGCACAACTGAAAGCTGTACACTTGTCAGAATCTTCCGCAAATGCGCTGCTCTTCACATCTTCGATCTATCGCCGCATGCGGTGTTATTTTTTATTACTGCATGCGGTTGAAATTGTGTTGATCGCTAAAGCTCTTGATCGATTGTCGCATGCACCGTCATTGCGTTGATCGTCTCTTCGTTCTTGATTGATGGACGAAATGCGATGTAGATGCGTTGTTTATTTTGTCTTCGAGCCATGAATACATGCAGTGATTGATTTTCTGCAAAACAGAAACTAAAACATTCTATTCTACTATCGCAATGGTGTTAGTTGATGTATTGATGACATTTCATAATTTTCGCATTTCTTAGCCAATTTGTATACTATCGATGCAACTTTTCTTTCTTTTAACTGCAATATCAAAATAAAACAGTATAAATAACTTGTATTTCTACAAGTTATCACACCCCCAAATTTAGATATATGCTTGTCCTCAAGCATATCTTCAACTAAGGCATTATCGCTCAATTCTTATCCTAACTTTGCGTCGATTGCTTGCTCCGAATGCTCCACCTATACAACATTACTTAACAATGCAATTTCCTTCTATCCTTTAATAATTCATTAACATGCTCTACTTTATTCTTTTATACAACAAATCTCTACTAAAAAATTTTCTTCTTGTTTTGAAAAGAATGCTTACCTCTTCTTGCAAAAACAACTAGTTACGTCTTTATGCGGTGGTCTAGTTTGCGTCATTTTATTAGAGACTGTTGATCATGTTTACACTCTTCGTTTTGGCTTGTTCCCACAGGTGTCATGCGAACATCCAACTACGGTTGTGTGCCAATCTCAACTTTAACTTCTGATTGTCAGCTAAGATTAACTTTTGCTGGTCAGAGGAGTTGTCTCTTATATTCTTATTTTTTTTTCTCATTTTTTTTTCTCTTCATATTGCGTCGATCTTGAAAACCCACCTTCGTTTTGGCTTGCTCCCACGGGTTTCACGCGACCATCCAACTACGAGCAGGTTCCTTTCACGACTTAACTCTTATCAGGTTGGGATTTTCCCTTACGCTGACATTGGAGTTTATATGTTTTTTTTTTTAATGAACGCATTTTTCTAATGATAACCATATCTACTCAGACCTTCCCCACCTTCAAATTTAGAGATGTGCAAGGTCCTCATTGTGTTGTTTTGGACAGAATAGACAAAATACTTAGTCAAAATTTTGAAAAGAAGGTTTGAGCAGAGTTTTGAAGTATAAAAGGTAAAGTAGTGCAATTGCTATGAATTATCTAAGTGTTATTCAGAAAATACAAAGTGTGAGAAATGTTGATAAGGGTATGCATATTACTCATCATGACAGCGTAATGAATAACACAAAATAAAAGATAAAGATTATCGCAATAATTGACAAAGGATGATAAGGAAAGAGGCTAACACATATGGAAAGAATAGTTACTCAGTTGTATTAAAATTAACTAAGTATACAAAGAATTACAAATATCGCAAAATTGGAGCATGTACAAAGAATCAAGAAATAGCTTCTATACATAAAAATAATGAAATGAATAGAATGAAAGAATGACCGCAACAAAAAAAATTTGTAGATTTATTGAGAATGAGGTTCAGGAGAAGGATTTTGCAGAGGTACTCGAGGATCTTCTTTGAAATGTAAATGTTGCTATAAATGTGGAGGCACCATGAGACCATGTAGATAGGCTGTTAAAAGTACTCATGGTTGCGCTCTGCCACTTGTCCTTGGTTCAGATGGATCGTGTAGATATTGCGTTGAATGTTGATAAGCATCTGCCTTATCATTGCAACACTTCATTGCAACTCTTCTTGGCTCTCGTGTAACTCCGTTATTCGCTGGCAGAAAAATTATTGCTGATGAGAGAGAAGAGAACACATTTCTGCAAGGTCAGCAGCTAAGGATGTGATGGTGGGTTGTGCCTGCAATGTTTCACCATCAATGTTTTGGGGTTGAGCAGAAGTGCCTTCAACCAAATCGTGTGGGTCGTTAACATGTGACGGTGGAGGAGAAAAATGTTGTGAAGATGAAGGGGAGAATGATGCTCCTGGAAATTCGTTGGGAGAATCTGGAGCAAGGAAGAGACTTATAAGATGTTCAGGGAGTGGGGAAAAGGGTTCTGTAGGAGGGCTTGGAGGGCGAATAACCAAAGTTAAGGGGTCCAAGGGTATTTGATCTTGCGGTGATGGCTCCTGAACTTTTTCCTTGCCTTTGTCAACTTTGCGATGTTTCTTAGGCTTTGGCTGCTGCGGCGCATTTAAATCAATAATGGGCCTTTTCAGTGGAAGCTCGAGGCAATGAAGGGAATCTTTGAGAAGCATTCTCAAGATCTTGACGTTGATGAGACCATGGAATTCTAGATTGGTTCTTCTTCAATACCCACACCCAATGAGAGGCATAAGCTTAAAACTGTCCAAGGAAAGAAATACTGGTCTTTTATACGCCCCACAAAACCACGAATCTACTTTGCGATCAGTTGGCCCATATCTATTAAAATGTCGTGTGCTATGCAGTATGTAGCCATTACTCTATCCCTCAAAACTTTTTTGTCATGAGAGGTAGGGATGAGTCACCTTTTCACCAAATATACCCAAAGTCGCGCTTCCGGAAGCAGTTTATTGGACGCAAGGGTTCTGATGTCTTTCATAGATACCGACCACTGAGTGCCCGGTTGCGTTAATATTTTCAGCGCATCCTCCATTTGTTCTTCTGTGGGATCATCAATGATTTTGTTACCCGGTGCATCCAGGATTTCCTTCATCTGATATAACTCATTGATGTCCTTTGCGCTGAAAGGCACTACCTCCCCTTTCATGATCACTGCATCTTTGGTGCCATGAAGTCATCCATTGTAGAAAGCTTTCACTACCGTTGGGATTATGATGGATGGGCACTGGCAGAATGTTTCCCACCCATGTTCCAACACAACACTTGTAATTAAATCCGGTAGTGGCATTGGCACAAGAAAAAACCCCATTTCCATCATCATGTCGTCATTCTCTTTCTTCTTCGAAGGGCGTCCTTTGGCCAATGCAGGCTCACTGCTTTCAACTTTTACTTTGCCCTCTCTTTTGTTAATGCAAGGCGAGATCTTTGTCTTTGTATCCGTTCCCGTTCATTATGTTTTTCTTCCTTTTCCCACTCCGCAATTTCTTTGCTTTTCTTTTCTCTTATACGTTGAACATTTGCTTTGTGCCTTTTCTCCTTTTCTCCTTCTCTTCTTTCTTCTTTTTTTCTTCCTCTTATTCTTCTCTCATTTTTCTTTCAAATTGCTTCGAGGCCAGCAAAATGTGTTGTTCTTCCTCGAGCCTTATTCTCTCTTCTTCTACTGAGATTGCATTGTTGCGGCGCACTTCTTCATCATGTAATTTTCTTCTCCAATCGCCTTCTGCGATGATTTGTTGCGCTCGTAACATATTTTCTTGCTTTTCTTCTTCCTCTCTTCTTCTTCTTTCCTTCTCTTCTACTGCACTTTGCAAAATTTGTGGGTCGATTGTTGACCCTTGTGGCACAATCTCCTTGCATCGCCGCATAAGAGGGGTGATATCTGGATCATCTCCATCGTCAGTCGCAACCGTTCTTATTTGCGTTGATTCCTCTTCAGGTTGCGTTGATTCTCTTTGTTACGTTGACCTTCTCTCATCCACCTTTTAGGTGGTTGATTCTCCATCAACTTCTGGGCTTTGAGCCCTTTTTCTTTTTTCTTCCTTCTTCTTTAGCTAAACATCCTCACTTCTGCTCTCACAGGTGAAGATGTCGTCGAGCATGCTTTAGCTAAACTTAATTAATTCCTTAACACAAATTAACTCACTCGCTTAATTCTTGCTATTTACCCAGAGATTAAGAACACATCATGGAGAAAATGGATTATGAATGTATGGAAAGAGACAGATAGATGATAATGGTGACGATGATAACATATAATTATAAAGTTAAGCGTTTGATACATGTTGTGAATGAGAGATTACAAAAGATGGATAAAAAGATGAATTAAATATCACATATTTCATAGAAAAAGTGAATAAAATATCAAATATTATTAATCACATACAAGTTTGTTCATACAAGGTTTACAAACTATAGAACCCTACGAGATTTAGGGCATCAACCCCAACAGGTCCAACTAAAGACATGATAGTGGAAAAAAAATGATAGTCTTTGAGATGATGAGGAGTTTCTCTTATCGGGGAGGATCAGCAAACGAGTGAAAATTCAGGTTCCGCATTAAGAGCAGATGGTAGATCTGGAAGTGCAACCGTACAAAAAGACTGATTGAGCTTTGAGACAAAAAGTGTGGAAGACTCGGGGTCAGGCAAAGAATCACAGGCAGGAAATAGATCAGTAAGGGATTAGTGAAGAATGGATGGGGGCTAGTTAGGGAAGCATGAAAGGAAGAAAAACTAAAAAATATCGATGTTTCCAAAAAAAGACATGGTGGGAGATACGTAACTGTTTAGAGATGGGATCCCAACATCAGAACCATTTATGTTCAGTTCACTAACCAAGAAAACAACATAAACATGCCCGAGGTTCAAATTTGGTATGTTCATGAGAATGCAATAAAACAAAATATGCACACCCAAAGACTTTAAGATGAGAAAAAGATGGAGAATTATCATACAATCGTTCAAAAGGAGATAAGTTGTGGATGGCAGCAGAAGAAGAACGTGATGATATAAACAGACATAAAGGCAACCTCAGCCCAGAACTTATCTGGGCAAGACGTAGAGAGAAGCTAAACACAGACAAAATCAAGAATATGACTATTGATTTCAGTTTTTCCAATGATACTTCAGAGGTTTAGAGCAACAGTCACCGAATGGTGATCAATTACTCCTCCCCTGAATTGAGACAATGTTAGTCAATCACTATTACCAGAACAACTCTTATTCCTATAGTTTTTAGCTACCATTCTTTCGGGCAATGATTCATTAATTGACTTAATTCCTCCCATAAGTGTGACCCTCCCATTTTTGGATCCCAGAGGTACGCTTCAACAGACTACCGAAGGCAAAGAATAGTGTTGAAGATTAACCGAAGAAACCTTATCCATTGGTGGAGTTTACATTGTTCCGACCCCTATGATGTGGCCCTCCGAAGGGATGGTCGCTTTAGAATGACACGTAGGCAGACTATAGAAATCTCACGGTGAAACCTAATGGTGGAAACCATGGGATAAGTTGACATGCGTCCCTCTCCAGCTTACTATGAATGTTTTCCTCATTCACCTTGTTATTGACTTATGGAAATACTCTCCGAAGGGATACCATTCCCAGGGAAACACAAAGTCGAGTATGAATCTCATGGTGTGAACTCTTGGGGGTATGAGAGCTGAAATTTGATATTGAAGGAACTCTTATACAAGATTACTTCTAAGCGGAAGCAGATCTTTCCAAAGACATTGTGACAGAATTACCACATTTACATTCAAATAAACATATATGCATCATACTTTAAAATTACAGACATGCTTTAAGATTAACAAATAAGAGAACAAGAAAACTTATTAGTTGAAGACTCGCTTCAGTAGAAATCTCGCTCTCTTCAAGATAACCGGTGCTCTCACTCTCGCTGGAACGTCAAGCTTCTTGGGGTTGATGCCCTAAAGTCTCGTGTCCTATAGTTTGTAAACATTTATTTGTACGAACGCTTGTGATGTATAATATATGATATTTACTTCACTTCTTGACTTTACACATTTAGATATTTTATTTGCTTTACCACAAACCAATAAACTTAAAATCCCTAGTTATCTGTATGTAACTTAAGCATGTATGTAGTGACATACAAGTGGACCATGTCTTGAGTGATAACCAAAATGGTCTGTAGTATATGGATATAGAAGGGAAACCTTATACTGGTAATGCTACGGGTGCGGCCTGCTTTGTGGAATGGTTACAAGTGTTGTGACTTGTCACAGATGGTCTGATCTTGATCATTCGTGTAGGGGACATGCAAGCGAGAGTGTCTTATACAAAGAGTTTGTATAAGATCTGATCACGAAGTGTTAACGTCTTGTCATATAACCCATTCATGACAGAGACTTCACTTCACTAAGATGACTATAGGTAAAATGACCTCAATTCTGAGTGAGTTAAGAACTCCTACCATTGAAAGCGGTCATTTCATTTGTATGGGTACGAGTGACCAGAGCGCCGATTCAAACCTACCACTTTGAGGATTCGTTTGATTTGGGAGCTGGGAACTCAACTTCACAAGATGGAGTTCACTCCTTCCCCAAAACAAGGGTAAGTAGATAGATTGCTCCCTTAAGAGCTGATCCTGGGGCTTGAACGATGTGATGCCACACACCTTCTCATGGCCCGAGAGGTGTTCACACATAATAGGACTATGTTGTATTGTTCATTAGAGGGATCAATGGTACTTAAGGAATAAGATGTGACTACAAGGGCAAAACGATAAACTGGCCAGCTGTACTAACGAACATCTGTGAAAGGTCATCATACTAATGATTGGTTATATCCAATGAACATAGAAATATATCTATGGTAAGAAGAGTTCAGCTGTCGGTCTTTAATGGAATGTCTGGCAGTAAATGGATGGTTGATATCGTGGCTAAAGAGTTTAGTCAGTTATTCACGTACCATTAGAGCTTTGAGCCATAGGTTCATAAGGTCCCTTTGGTAGCTTGAATACAAGTTGAGAATCAATTTTTGGGTTAGTTTGAAATGTTCCAATTGACAAGAGAGAGTTCAATTATATATGATATAATTAACTTCATATATGAGATACATTAATTTGGAGGAAATTGGATATAAATATGATTTATATCTACCGAAGGAAAAATACTATGGTTAATATATGATATTTAACCATAGGTTATGAATATAATGTGATTATATTTATTATCTATTAATTGGACTGTTATAGGATAATATGCCGGTGTCTCTTCTGTTTGTATAACGGATGAGTAAGATGAAGAATCACTTTGAGACGCTTAAATAGCTCACAGTGTGTTAAGCATTGGGGGTGCGAACTTAGTGTTGAAGTGTATCATTTCTTAGTAAAATTAGAGCCTATACGATAGTGCTGAACGATCACTTAACGCTTACATCCACGCGCGTTATTTACTAAATGATCGCTTACCTTTTACTAAACAATCGTTTAGTGCCCGAGTTTTTCTAAACGATCATATAGACGATCACTTACCTTTTCCTACACGATCATATACTTCACTAAACGATCAAGCCTTTTGTCTATACGATAGACGAGTCTTTCTCCCACTTGCTTGATCGTTGTATACGATCTCCCTTCCTCCTCCCCTCTACCAAATTTGAACAAAGTCCACCCTTTGGATTCTCACTCCGAGAATACTAAGGGCTCTGAGTGGTAGTTTCGTCCCTGTTTCCTTTTGTTCGTGTGGAAACTGTTTGAGGTAGACGATTGGGAGTTGCTAAACGATAGCTTGCCATTCTAGAGAAAGCGAGATTTACTGTGAAGAAAAGTCTTCAACTGGTATGATTTCTTGGACTCTTATTTGTTGATCCTTTAAGCATGCCAGTTATTTAGCATTGTGAATGCATATTTATATGTTTGAATGTATATGTGGAAATTATGTCACAATGAATTGGAAAGATCTGCTTCCGCTCATAGGTACTCTTGTATAAGAGTCCCTTCAAAGCTATCGTTCAGTCGTCTACCATGAACGGTCTCCACACGAACAGAAGGAAGAAGGGGACGACACCACCACTTAGAACTCTTAGTATTCTCGGTGTAAGAATCCAAATAGTGGGTTCTATTCGGGTTTGGTAGAGGGGAGAAGAAGAGGACGATTGTATACAATGATCAAGCAAGTGGGAGAAAAGCGAGTCTATCGTATAGACCAAATGCTTGATCGTTTAGGTGAAATACACGATTGTGTAGAAAAAAGGGCAGCGATCGTCTATACAATTGTTTAATAAATGCTCGAGTGTCAGACGATCGTTTAGCAAAAGGAAGGCGATCATTTAGAAGAAGCACGCGCATATAAATGATCGGGTAGTAAAAGCGAGCTATTGTATAGTCTCTGATTTTACTAAGCGATGGGCAACAAACACACCGTGAGCAAATAACCGTATTCTTTGCAAAATGAAAACAATTTTCATTTTATTCTTCAGTTACAAAAACCGAATGGAACTTCTCACTAATGCACAGTTACGGAGAAAACAGCGTGCACAATTATCCCATAATTTTTAAAATAAAATAATAAATATAATCATATTATATTCATTAACCTATAGTTTAATATCATATATCAACCATAGTGTTTTCTCCTCCACTAGATATAAATCATATTTATATGCAATTTCCTCCAATTAATGTATCTCATACATAAAGTCAATCATCAAATATATTAACCAGTTCAATCATATCATATATAATCGAACTCCCTCTTGTCAATTTGAATATTTCAAACTTACCCAAAAACTGATTTTCAACTTGAATCCATTGAGCTACCAAAGGAACCTTATAGACCTATGGCTCGAAGCTCCAACGGTATGTGAATAACTGACTAAACTCTTTAGCCATGAGATATACCCTTCGTTAATTGCCAGGCATTCCACTATAGACCAACAACTGAACTCTTCTTACCACAGATATATTTTTGTGTCCATCGAATATAACCAATCAATAGTACGATAACCCTTCACAGATGCACGCAAGTACAGCTAGGCCAATTTACTACTTTGCCCTTGTAGTTACATCTAACTCCTTAAGTACTACTGATCCCTCTAATGAACAATACAACATAGTCCCACTATGTGTAGACACCTCTCGGGCCAGGAGAAAGTGTGTGGCGCCACATCGTTCAAGCCCCGAGATCAGCCCTTCAGGTAGCAATCTATCTACTTACCCCTGCTTTGGGGAAAGAGTGAATTTCGTCTTGTGTAGCTGAGTTCCCAGCTCCCAAATCAGACGAATCCCCATAGTGGTAGGTTTGAGTCAGCGACCTGGCCACTCACACCCATGCAAATCAAAAGATCACCCTCAATATCAGGAGTTCCCAACTCACTCAGGATTGAGGTCATGTTCCCTATGGTCATTCTAATGAAGTGAAGTCTCTATCATTAACGACATTATATAATGAGACATTGACACTTCATGATCAGGTCTTATACAAACTCATTATATAGGATGTCATGCTCGCATGTCCCCACACGAATGATTAGAATCAGACCATCTGTAGCAAGTCACAACACTTGTAACTATTCCACAAAGGGGGCCACATCCGTAGCGTTACCAGGATAAGGTTTCCCTCCTATATCCATGTACTACAGACCATTTTGGTTATCATTTATGACATGATCCACTTGTATGTCACCACATACATGCTTAAGTTACATAATGACAACCAGGGATTTTAGTTTATTGGTTTGTGGTAAAGAAAATAAAATATCTAATGTTCAAAGATAAGAAGTGAAGTAAATATCATATATTATACATCACAAGTGTTCGTACAAACTGTGTTTACAAACTACCGGACAAAAGACTTTAGGGCTTCATGCCCAACAATCTCCCACTTATCCTAAAGCGAGTGGAGTGTACAAAAACTAGTACAAAACAATAAATTAAGGCACTAAGGTCCAGTACAATAAAATCTCCCACTTTCCCTAGTTCAATCGCAGGCGGTCCCGTAGACCCATGCTCTAAAGGCGACCCTCAAACACTATAGCTGTGAGAGCCTTCGTAAATGAGCAATGTTATGCTCCGAAGAGATCTTCGTGATGATCACGTCTCCTCGATGCACTATCTCGCGTATCAGATGATGCTTCCACTCTGTGTGTTTGTCGCGCCTATGCCTCCTGGGGAACCTAATGGACTTTTTACATCTTTGACAATTTCCATTATTTCTGAGCTTCCAAATATGAACGTATTCATATTCTTGATATTTAAATCACATTTAAATATCAAAGCTATATCTCTAAACTGAAAAACTGACCACTATATCACATATACTTGTCGGTTTCTTTCTCTTCACCTAATTCGAACAATTCGAATTATTCTATCATATTGTTCTAAGTTTATTCCATATATGCTATTAGGGGAACCTAATGGATCTATAGATCATGGGCTCCAACGATCCGAGATTAGCTGGACGGAGCTAATCAACATTCGTTAACTCACGGGTCATTCCACTATAGTCCTGTAGTTGCACTCCTCTCACTATAGATATATTTGTGTCCATATGATATAACCATGATTAGAAAGCTAATCCTTCATAGGTTCTTCATAATCTCGACTGGGTCTAAAAACCGTTTTACCCTCAAGACTACATCTTGTTCCTTAAGTTCCACTGATCCTCTAATGAACAATTAGTTTAAGGTCCAACCTATAAACCGAACCCCCTCTCAGGCTAAGGAGAGGGTGGGGCCCCTTGTTTAAGACCTGGATTTAGTACTAAAGGGAACAACCTATCTACTATCCCTATAACGGGTAAGACTGAATTCCATCTTGCACCCTATGTTCCCAGCTATCCACCTGATCTTACCCCTGAAATGGGAGGCTTATTGGGCCAGCGATAATGAGCTGCTCTCACCTATGCAGATCTAAGGATAATTTCGAGTGAACAAGAGTTCATAGTTAGCTCAGGATTAAGATTAAGTTACCTAGGTCATCAATTAACCAAATAGTCAGTTTTATATATAAAACGGCGTTTAGAACGTAAAAAGTAACTATTTCATGGTCCAGTATTATGTAAACTCTTTACATAGGATGCCCCCACTTCCATGTCTCCACATGAACAGTTTAGGATCACATCGTTTGTACTAACTACAAAATGGGCCGCATCCATAGTGTACCCAGAATAAGGCGCCCAACCTCGTTCATATACTATAGACCATTTTGGTTATATATTTGAACTTGATCCACATTTATGTCACTACATAAAATTCAAACTACATTAAATAGCCTCAGGACCTTAGTTTATTTGATTCAAGATTACAATTTCATAATTTTATCGAAAAACAAAACAGAATATGTTTATTAATTTACAAACTACAAGTTTTAGGACATAAAATCCAACAAACTCCCACTTGGACTAAAACTCCTAGTAGAGTATCACAATGTTGAATTTAAGTGAGAAACATATGAGTACAATAAACATATGAATACAATAAACTAGGGCATATACCCAAAATTTCTCCCACTTGTCTAGTTTACAAACTTCGTAGACCTAGACTCTATAGGTGACCTTCAAACACTATAGTCGTGAGGGCCTTTGTAAAAGAATCAGCAATGTTTTGCTCAGAAGATTTCTGGGTCACTACAACGTCTCCACGATGTACAATCTCCCAGATCATATGGTATTTGGGCTCAATATGCTTGTCGCGCTTGTGGCTTCTTAGTTCTCTTGAATTTGCAACTGCACCACTATTATCACAATATAGGGTGATAGGCAGATGCATATTTGGAACAACTTCGAAATCTGTCAAGAATTTCCTCAACCATATTGCTTCCTTTGCTGCTTCACATGCAGCTACGTATTCAGCTTCCATTGTGAAGTCCGCAATACAGTTTTGCTTCACACTTCTCCACACTACTGCTCCTTCATTCAGAATGAACACTGATCCCGATGTAGATTTTCTTGCATCTTTATCGATTTGAAAATCAGAGTCAGTGTATCCAGTAAGGATCAAATTCTTAGTACCATACACGAGCATGTAGTTCCTCGTTCTCCTAAGATACTTGAGGATATTTTTAATGGCAGTCCAATGATCATATCCAGGATTGGATTGATACCTACTAAGATACTTGAGGATATTTTTAATGGCAGTCCAATGATCATATCCAGGATTGGATTGATACCTACTGACTATCCCTACTGCGTAGCATATGTCAAGTCTAGTACATAACATTGCATACATCAGGCTCTCTACTGCAGAAGAATAGGGAATGCATCTCATATCCTCAACCTCTTGAGGTGTCTTAGGACATTGATCCTTTGAAAAATGAATTCCATATTCTTAAGGTAACAGACCTCTTTTGGAATTCTGCATCTTATACCTAGACAACATTTTGTCTATATAAGTTGCTTGAGACATGGCTAGTGTTCTGTTCTTACGATTTCGAATAATCTGAATCCCGAGAACATACTGCGCATTTCCCAAATCTTTCATTTGGAACTTCATTGTTAGCCATTTCTTGATGTCAGTTAGGTACCTACTTCATTCCCAATGAATACAATATCGTCAATATATAAAACTAAGAACGCTATAGTAGAATTGACGATCTTCTTATAAACACAAGGCTCGTCAACATTCTATTCAAATCCATAAGAGTTGATCACAGTATCAAATCTTATATTCCAAGATCTAGAAGCTTGTTTCAACCCATAAATGGATTTTTGAAGCTTACAAACCTTTTGTTCTTAACCGTGTGTAATAAACCCCTCTAGTTAAGCCATATAGATACTCTCCTCAAGATCGCCGTTTAAAAAGGTTGTCTTGACATCCATGCCATATTTCATAGTCATAAAAGGTGGCAATGGATAAGAGTATTCTAATCGACTTAAGCATGGCAATGGGAGAGAAAGTTTCTTCCTAGTTCACTCCCTCTCTCTAAGTATAACCCTTTGCCACAAGTCAAGCCTTAAAAGTTTGTACTTTACTCACTTGGTCTCGTTTTCTCTTGTAGATCCACTTACAACCAATTGGTTTTACATCATTTGGTTGATCTACAAGTTTCCAGACAAAATTGAAGTATATAGACTCCATTTCGAGGTCCATGGCTTTGACCCACTAATCACGGTCCACATTTTTCATCGCCTGTTTATAGGTTAATGGATCCTCTATGCCGTCATCAGGTATGATGACTTGTGTTTCTATTAAACCCAAGTAACAGTCAGGCTAATGAACAACCCTCCCACTACGTCGAGTCATTCTTAACTCTTGAGAATGATGTGACTGACCAGATGTACTACTTTTATCTACTACTTTAGTAAATGAACTAGCTCTATCTATAGCGTTTTTGGAAATTTTATTCAATACTAGTCTACTACGGGGTTGATGACTTCTTATGTGGTCTTCCTTTAAGAATGTGACATTTTTCGATACAAATACCTTATTCTCTTGAGGATCGTAAAATAGACCACCTTTTGTTTCTTTTGGATAACCTACAAATAGGCATAGTTTTGAACGACGTTCCAATTTTTTAGGATTTTGTACCAACACGTGTGTCAAGCATCCCCAAATCCTAAAGTGACGTAAACTACCTTTACGCCCTTTCCATAGCTCATAAGGTGTTTCTGAAATACTTTTAGAGGGAACGTTATTCAAAATATAGACAGAAGTTTCTAATGCACGTCCCCAAAAGGAATCAGATAACTTAGCAAAGCTCATCATTGAGCGAACCATGTCTAACAAGGTTCTATTTCTTCTTTCAGATACACCGTTCTACTCAAGCATATTAGGTGCAGAGAGTTGTGACTTGATTCCATGTTCTATCATATAGTCCTGGAATCTTAAGTCCATGTACACCCTACCTTGATCTGATCGTAGTGTCTTAATTGTTTTACTTAACTGGTTCTCAACCTCAGCCTTATATTCTTTGAACTTTTCAAAAGAATTAGACTTGTGATGCATTAGGTAAATATGACCATACCTTGAATAATCATCAATAAATCTGATGAAATTTTCATACCTACCTCGAGCTTTGACATTCATCGGTCCATAGAGGTCCGAATGTATGAGCTCTAAGAGTATTGTGGCTCTGAGACCTTTTCCAATAAAAGATCTCTTAGTCATTTTTCCCTCAAGACAAGACTCACATGGAGGTAAAGAATTGTCTTCTAACTGATTTAGGAGTCCATTCTTAACCAATCTCTCAATCCTTTTGAGATTTATATGGCCAAGTCGTAAGTGCCATAAATAGGCATTAGAAGAAACTTTTTGTCTTTTATTCTGAGTTTCAGCTGTTCTAAACATCTCAGTATTTAAGACAAATTTTGCTTTAGTTGGTCTTAACTTATATACGTTGTTTTCAAGTATAGCAGAACAAATTTGAATACCTTTTCTGAAAATGAACGCTTCATTAACTTCAAAAGATATTTTATACATTTGTTCCAATATACATGTGATAGATATTAAATTCTGTCTCATTTTAGGAGCATACAGAACATTTTTAAGTATGATATATCTATCGTTGAAAAACAACTTCAAGTCTCCCACTACTTCGGCCGAGAAAACCTCTCATGTTCCAACCTTGAGGGTGATCTTGCCTTTTTCAAGCTTTTTCTAGGAACTAGTTTTCTAAAAAGAGAAGCAAATATGATTAGTGGCTTCTGAATCTAATATCCAGGTTGAGGTATCATACTCCACTAAATATGTTTCAGCAACTAGTATATCATATTTACCTTGTGCTTCTTTCGAGGCAGGGGCCTGAGAACATTCCTCAGTTAAGACAAATTTTAGGTCATCTATTACTAGTGTTGAATTCAGATTTGTTTTTCATGTTGAGTAGTTGTCGCCGTTAAGTTTTTCAGAAGCTAATAGTTGAATTAAATAGCTAGTCATGCTGAAAAGAAAAAAAAAATATCCTTTTTAGTAAAAAAAACATTAATCTTTTAAATCCAATCAAGTTTAGCAAAAAGACTAATAATGTACCCTTCATTATTATATTTTGCAACTATATTTCAAAAGTTTAGAGTAACCTCCACCGAGGGGCAATCGATTATTCCTCTTTTAAACCAAGACAATCTTGACTAGATGCTAACCCCAGAATAACTCTTTATTCTTATAGCACTTTAGTTATCGTTACTTTGGTCAAGAATTTACTAACATTTAGTAATTCTCGTAAGTGTGACCCTCCATTTTCAGACCTCAAAGATTGGAATCATTATGCTCTTGATATGCAAAGACAAGAATGAAAATGGACCTGAGAGACCCTATCAATTTCTAGAGTTCACGGAGTTCCGAATCCTATAATACAGCCCTCCGATTGGTAAGGTCGCTCCAGGGCAGACATGCAGGCGCATTATAGGAATCTAACGGTGCGACCTAATGGAAGAGACCGTATGTGTTGACATACTTCCTTCTCCCACTTACTATGAACAACTTCCCCTATGTACCTTGGTATTGACTCATGCAAAAACTCTCCGAATGGAGTCCGCTCCCAGGGCGGCCTAAAGCCAAGAATGAATCTCACGGTATGAACTCTTAGGGACGCTAGCGTTAAAAGTACATTACTTCTCTCCAGCTGAAGTGTTCTAGACGGTTAGGGTATAAAATATTTAACGATACATTTCGGCTAACTAAACATATCCTAAGTCTAGGTGATTCATCCGAGTATAACTTTTATACGATGGCTAGGTAATAAACAAATTTTATTACATCACACCGCTCACGCATGCTCATAAAATCGGTTTAACCTAACTCAGACGCCAGCTCGATCTCCAAGTAGTAGGTGTTCCGTGAACCGTCAACTTAAAAACCTTCAACCTTAGTCATCTTCTTTGATTTTTTGCCAAGATCTTGCCGGGTGAGTTTTCTTGTAACTTCGATTTTACAAGATATCGACCTATTTTCTATGAAAAAAGGGATTGCTCGATGGTTAAGCCTAAGTGAGCATGCATCTTATCTGTATTATAGATTTTAGAAGTCTACAATATTTTATAACAATTATAACCCTAGAGCATTCATCTATAACATTATTCCTTCAATCAAACATGCCTTAATATAACACTTATATTAAAACTAAGCATGCTTTATAACACTTATAACATATAACAAATGCATGCCACATGTTTTCCTATGGT
Organism: Benincasa hispida; assembly: GCF_027475165.1. Lineage (NCBI taxonomy): Eukaryota > Viridiplantae > Streptophyta > Magnoliopsida > Cucurbitales > Cucurbitaceae > Benincasa > Benincasa hispida. Next base: position 22,869,127 of record NC_143479.1, on the reverse strand, counting down.
GGGATTTTAAAACTATCTGGCATACTATATCCACACATAATCAAACAACATTATACATTACATGCATAATAGGAAAACAACACTAAAGTAGACCGATTTTGGTATTAAAAACAAATAAATAACTAATTTATTACAGAAATCAGCAACCAACTTCCCGGAACCGGCTTCAAACACTTTGAACCATCTGGAATCGCTCTGAAATCACTCGAACCGGCCCAAAAACACCAAAAACCAGTTGAACCGGTCAAACCGGCTCAACCAGGTCAAACAAACCGGTCCAGACCGTCTGGACCAGCCAGTCGAGCGCGCTGGCGCAGTCAACGAAAGCGTGGGTAGGTTGGATCAAACGAAAATCGCGGGCGCGAGCAAGCGGGCAGCGAACCAGTTTGACGCACGGGCGCACGGGTCACGAGCGGGCGGTGCACACAGCTGCTTCGGACGGAGAAACTGAGTCGGATCGCGGAATGGACCAGAGCGCTTCATTGACAGCTGGCACGCACGGGGCTACTCCGAACTGGGTTGGATCACTGCTCGAGTCGGGTCTGAAAGCAATCTCTCAGGTCTAGTGGCTATTTTGGGTCTATGAGCCATTTTTCTCCAAATTTGAAGTTGTCCTCTCTCTCGGAATCGAGTAATTACAACCTAATTTCAACTCTAATGACTCCAACAAATTTACAGACCCTTTTTTACACCTTAATGCTCATACATGTGAGCAATTACAAATTTTCACAAGAAATTTAAAGAAAAACGATGCCAAAATCATAATAAATCCACTATAGTGCACATTTCATTCAACATTTGAATAGAAAAGGAAAAAATACCCACCAAAAGCAATTGAGCGTAATTAAAGCATGCTCTGATACCACATGATAGAACACGAGACATACGCAGCAAAATAAGGATCTAATTATACTCGAATTGCTTTTAATTAAAAGGAAACTAGCATGCAAATTAAGGAAAAATAGTAAATTAATAGGGATAGGATACAACCTTTGTAGCTCCTGAAAAATGCTTTTCCTCGTTGAATCTCGACCTGAACTCTTTCGAACCACCACTAGAGCTAACCTACTATCCTCTGGACTCAAAACTGAGTTGTGAGACCCGATGGATGAAGAATCCGAGAGAGAGAAAGAGATGGAAAAAGAAGATGGAATTTTGTGTTGGGTTTGGGTTTTGAATTTCACTCAAAAATAGTGATTATTTTAGCCCAAATTTAGAAAATAATTTTGGCAAAAATGGCAAAAAGTTTTTCATTCAATTTGAAAGCCCAAATTTATAGAAAAAAGCCATGCAATAATTGCATGAAATAAATTCATAAAAACTCAACACCTCAAAATCCACTATCTAAGTGGGCTTGATATCTCCACTATAAGCCAACACCTAGCCCACTATCTTGTTAGTGAAATTATCTAACAAAAGTCTGGATTTTCCTATTAACTTTAGTCAAAGGGCAAAATTGTCATTTTGTCAAAGTCAAACTTTGACCTAAAAGTCAACATTTTGACTTTTTATGATTTTTTCGTGTTGACTAATTTTGACCTCCCGAGCATGAATCCGCATTCATTTTCTCGAAATACAAATATAAGGTCGGTCAAAGTTTGACTTTTCAAAATCAAAAGAACTCTTTGACTTTTTACATCTTTGACCATTTCCATTATTTTCGAGCTTCCGAATATGAACGTATTCATATTCTTGATATTTAAATCACATTTAAATATCAAAGCTATATCTCTAAACTGAAAAATCGACCACTATATCACATATACTTGTCGGTTTCTCTCTCTTCACCTAATTCGAACAATTCGAATTATTCTATCATATTGTTCTAAGTTTATTCCATATTAGCTAGTAGGAGAACCTAATGGACCTATAGATCATGGGCTCCAACGATCCGAGATTAGCTGACTAAACTCTTTAGATGGAGCTAATCAACATTCGTTAACTCACGGGTCATTTCACTATAGTCCCGTAGTTGCACTCCCCTCACTATAGATATATTTGTGTCCATATGATATAACCATGATTAGTAAGCTAATCCTTCACAGGTTGTTCGTAATCTCGGCTGGGTCATAAAAACCGTTTTACTCCTAAGACTACATCTTGTTTCTTAAGTCAACTGATCCTCTAATGGTTTAAGATCCAACCTATAAACCGAACCCATCTCGGGCCAAGGAGAGGGTGGGGCCCCTTGTTCAAGACCTGGATTCAGTACTAAAGGGAACAACCTATCTACTATCCCTATAACGGGTAAGACTGAATTCCATCTTGCACCCTATGTTCCCAACTATCCACCTGATCTTACCCTTGAAATGGGAGGCTTATTTGGCCAGCGATAATGAGCTGCCCTCACCAATGCAGATCTAAGGATAATTTCGAGTGAACAGGAGTTCATAGTTAGCTCAGGATTAAGATTAAGTTACCTAGGTCATCAATTAACCAAATAGTCAGTTTTATACATAAAACGGCGTTTAGAACATAAAAAATGACTATTTCATGGTCCAATATTATGTAAACTCTTTACATAGGATGCCCCCACTTTCATGTCTCCATATGAATGGTTTAGGATCACATCGTTTGTACTAACTATAAAATGGGCCGCATCCATAGTGTACCCAGAATAAGGCGCCCAACCTCGTTCATATACTATAGACCATTTTGGCTATATATTTGAACTTGATCCACATTTATGTCACTACATAAAGTTCAAACTACATTAAATAGTCTCAGGACCATAGTTTATTGGATTCAAGATTACAATTTCAATAACAATTTTATCGAAAAACAAAATAGAATATGTTTATTAATTTACAAACTACGAGATTTAGGACATAAAATCCAACATGCTTGGTTTATTGTTTACGGTATAAAATGTATGCGGCAGAGTTAAGAGAAGGGTTAATAGTATGGAAGATGCGATGACTTGCAGGGAACGGGTTGAGAAGGGTTTCAGCTAACACTTCCTAGGATTGTGTTCATGTTATGCGATCATGTAACACGCATACAATTAGCAAATCATCTCTCAACGAAAATTCTACGGCTTCTAGTTCTAGATCGCAAGCAATATATGCGATAAAATCTATAGAACCTATACATAAGCCTCTATTCTTGTTTATGCGATGACGAATGACATACACACATACAAGGCGACCGCATAATACCATAACCTATCTCTAAGGTGCATGCGATGCATGTTGGCAAACAAAGCTTATCTCTAAGTCCCTATCTCTCGCTTATGCAGATCTAATCTCGCTCTCTCGAGTCTAGATTCTAACCTGGCTCTCTCAAGTCTTAGTTTTTTTCTTTAGACTCTCTCTCGAGTAGCTCTAAAGGGGTGTTGGGCGCAACATAAGATAAGATGATCGCATGCAATGAACATCCTAGGTCATGTTAGCTAAGTTCTTCTCAACCCATTCGATAAATGTAGCCACTCATTCGTGCTTTTAAGAGAGTGAACAGATGTAGATAAGCATGTTCTATTTTATAGATATAGAATTGAAATACAGAATAACAATGTGGAATAAGAATAAAGAGCCTGGTAGCAATCTCTTGCTTCCCAAGGCTTTTACATTGTTCTTCTCTACTCTACTCAAAAGATAATCTTGCTTTCACGAGAGTCAGCCCTCTCTCTGCTTTTTCACGTCTTCTGGGTTCTCTCTCGAGCTAACCAGAGCAATCTTCTGACATATCTTCCCTTCTCTCGCTCCGTCTTCTATGTAAAAGAAAAACTATGAACAAGGCTACTTCGATCTAAGCAAAAAATTATCTAACTGTCGAACTAGCCGAACCCCTTCACTGAAGGTTGCCTTTGGTATTTATAGAGCTTCGGGGTGAAAGGCTTCTTCTGTCTGATGCGCCGAATATTTGTCACCGAAAAGTTGAGTGTACTTGTTACAGTATTTTGTTAGCGGCTTGTCAACTTAATTTGGAATTGGTCGTCATCAGCTTTCTATCCCATCGTGATTTATGACACTTTTCATCCGGATGCGCCCACCAAGTTGCGTCGGCTCTATGCGGCAACCTTCTTGAGCAAATATTTGCGAGCCCAAATCACTGCATAGCCTTGCGGTAATGCAATCTTTTGTTGCGCTCGGCTGTTGATTTCTTTGGATCGCATTTTTCACCTTGCGTCAACGCATATTTTGCACAAAAATACATAAGTTAATTGTTTTAATGCGATGGACGCATGCGACCGCAATATTATGAACTTAATGCTTTTTGGACGCAATCTTATATATTTTATTAATGCAAATCTGCATTGTTTAATAACTTAGCACTGTAATAACGTGCATTTCTGCCCGTTATCACACCCCCAAATTTAAACAATGTTTGTTCTCAAGCATAAGCTAAAGATTTCCTTTAGAAAGTCGACCACAATCTCTTTTCCTAGATTTCTCAAGGATGCCTCATTCAAATCCTATACACCAAAATTTCCTTAATTCTTATTCAGGTCTCTTCTTAAAATATTTCTAAAATTTAGGGACCGTAAGTTTAACCTTCAAAAAGACTTTATAGATTCCAGGATATCACATGATTTTTTTTTCAAAAAACTTTTTCACTGGGGTGTTAAATGATTTTTATCCTTGTGTATTTTCGACATTATTATTTTTTTCTCTGACCTTGCGCCGATCCAAGTGTCTAACCTTTGTTTTGGCTTGCCCCCACATGTGTCATGCGGACATCCAACTATGAGCAAGGCGTTCTTTCTCATACTAAACTCATGCCCATATGGCAGTGGAGTTGCGGTCATTTTTTTTATGCATTTATCACGATTCCTACCTTCGTTTTGGCTTGCCCCATGTGTGTCATGCGAACATCTAACTACAAGTAGGATCCGATCACAACGTTATGATTTTTTTTTTTTTTTAGATGAGCAATAAACGACTAGGCGATAACAGATAATCAACAAGGTAATGAGAGTTCATGAAGCATTGATACGAAACAAAAAGGATATTCAGGGACTGCTTATTTCAAGCTGGATTTTTCACGTCCACGGTGGCTTTTTCTTCTTTTCTCGATCTTCCGAAATCTTGACTGCCTTAATCCAGAGCTTTTTCCTATTGATGTTCGTTATGATTTCCCCCTTGTGCACATCAATTTGAGCGCGACCGGTCGAGAGGAATGGTCGAAATATTATGGGCACATCTTTGTCCGCTTTATAATCCAAAATGATGAAGTCTACTGGCAAGATGATTTATCAATTGAGATTGCGGCATCTTTTAACTCTCCCTCAGGATGTATTTGGGATCTGTCCGCAAGTAGGAGAGTCTCCGTCATGGGCGTGAGTTTGACCATACTCAATCATTTGAAGATTGATAGTGGCATTATGTTTATACTCGCCCCAAGATCCCATAATGTTTGACCACTATAGACCCCTCCAATTGAGCATGGTATCGTAAAGATTCCTACACCGCACATTTTTTGTGGGATCATGGCATTTTGCGTTACTGCCACTATCGTGATCTTTTCTTCGTCATTCTTTTTCTTTTTCAATTTTTGCGAGAATGGTGGTAGTTGGACTTCTTCTATCTCATGATCTAGAGGCTTGAAGGTGGACGCAACTTCTGGGTTCATCTTCTCAGGCTTTTCTGAATTATAAGACAACAGGTCCTCGGTTATCACCACATTTAAGTTGGTCATGATGGGTTCCTTCCCTACTTCCGCAGTCATTTTTTCGCTTAGCAAGAAGACTATTAAGCATTGTTCCTTCCCTGTACCCCCAGTGTTGTGAGGGAGCTCAGTTGAGCTCGGAAAAGCTCCTTACGGTCTATTTTTTAGTTCGCTCGCAATCTATCCTAGATGAATTTCTAGATTTCGGATGGATGTTGCTTGATTCTGAAGTACTAATTCGTTCTTCTCAATGTATTGCTTCAGCAAGCTCTCTAAGGACGAAGATTGCGGTGTCTACGAACTTCTGGCTTGGTTATACGTTGGACCATTGGTTCGCGGGAAAAATCCGGGTGGCCCTTCTTTTTGCGCCACTGGTTGAAAGCTTTATTGTTGATTTTTCCACACGAAATTTGGGTGGTTTCTCCACCTGGGGTTGTATGTATCGGAATAGGGATTATTCTTTATGAAGCATACTGACTGCGGATTTCCTGGGCATTCTTCCATAGGATGAGCGTCTTTACAGATGACACAACTTGCGATCGTTTGAGCAATGGCGTTGACCTGCCCTTTTTCGCTCCCGTACTATTAATTACGATGCCTTGTATCAAACTCATCATTGCAGTCATTTGGTTCTGAATGGATGTGATGGCCCCGTCGTTCACGTCTCTATCTTTAATTCTTAATCTTTGATTGCTTTCTCTCCAGTCCTCGTGATTTTTTGAAATGCGATCAAGGATATTTTTGGCCTCCTCATAAGTTTTGTCCAACAGACCTCCAGCTGCTGCCGCATTGGCAGCGGTCTGCAAAGCAGGGGTTAATCCTTGGTAGAAAATCTCCATCTGCAAGCAGTCTGGTAAGCCGTTATGTGAACAGTCTCTTACCAGCCTCTTAAACCTCGCCCAAGCATCGCTGAGCGATTCATTAGTTTCATGTTCAAAATTCATTATTAATTTCCTTCTCCTGGCATTTTCAGTAGGTGGGAAGTATTTCTTCATAAAATTTTCTATCACTTGTTCCCAAGAAGTAATCTCTCCCGGTTCGAGAGAGTATGCCCATTTTCGTGCCTGATCACACAAAGAAAATGGAAACAAAGTTAGTCAAACTTCTTCTGTAAAGATATTCGGGAACACAAAAGTGTTGCAGATTTCTATGAAGCTCCGGAGGTGGTTCAGCAGTCTGGATCATCTGCAACATCACCAGTTTCATTTCAAATCGAGATCCATCAAGAGCAGGCCTCATGATTCCTGGGGAGAAATCGTAGAAGTTGGGCGATGCATAGTCTCGAATGGGCCTATTGCGATCGTTTGCCAGTAGGATTGGATTCGCCATGACATTTTTTTCATTTGTGCTCCGTTTCCAGGTTGCTCTGCCATATTATCTTTCTCTTGTAGTTGTTGTTGTCGGCTATTTCTCAGTCTTCGTCGGAACGTACTTTCAATCTCTGGGTCATAATTCGCCAGAGATTGAAAGCTGGAAAGAAATCAGAAAAATTACCGTTAGCACACTAAATTGCCGAAGTCCCCGGCAACGACGCCAAAAACTTGATGCGTTATTTTATGCGGTGAATTTATGAAAGGAATTGTGGTGATAGGAAATGTGTTGTGCAACAAGTTTTCTCTGCAAAATCCAAGTATAAATCCTACTGAGTTTCCTGGTAAGTTCAAGGTCGAACTCAGGGACTAAGGAAAACGATATGCGATGATAATTCTTAAGATAACTTTGCGGTAACAACTAAATTAATGATTGGTTGGTTTATTGTTTGCAGTATAAAATGTATGCGGTGGAGTTAAGACAAGGGTTAATAGTACGAAAGATGTGATGACTATGCAGGGAACGAGTTGAGAAGGGTTTCAGCTAACACTTCCTAGGATTGCGTTCATGTTATGCGATCATGTAACACGCATACAATTAGCAAATCATCTCTCAACGAAAATTCTACGGCTTCTAGTTCTAGATCGCAAGCAATATATGCGATAAAATCTATAGAACCTATACATAAGCCTCTATTCTTGTTTATGCGATGATGAATGACATACACACATACAAGGCGACCGCATAATACCATAACTTATCTCTAAGGTGCATGCGATGCATGTTGGCAAACAAAGCTTATCTCTAAGTCCCTATCTCTCGCTTATGTAGATCTAATCTCGCTCTCTCGAGTCTAGATTCTAACCTGGCTCTCTCAAGTCTTAGTTTTTTTCTTTAGACTCTCTCTCGAGTAGCTCTAAAGGGGTGTTGGGACATAAGATAAGATGATCGCATGCAATGAACATCCTAGGTCATGTTAGCTAAGTTCTTCTCAACCCATTCGATAGATTTAGCCACTCATGCATACTTTTAAGAGAGTGAACAGATGTAGATAAGCATGTTCCATTTTATAGATATAGAATTGAAATACAGAATAACAATGCGGAATAAGAATAAAGAGCCTGGTAGTAATCTCTTGCTTCCCAAGGCTTTTACATTTTTCTTCTCTACTCTGCTCAAAAGATAATCTCACTCTCGCGAGAGTCGACCCTCTCTCTGCTTTTCCATGCCTTCTGGGTTCTCTCTCGAGCTAACCAAAGCGATCTTCCGACGTCTCTTCCCTTCCCTCGCTCCGCCTTCTATGTAAAAGAAAAACTATGAACAAGGCTACTTCTATCTAAGGGAAAAATTATCTAACTGTTGAACTAGCTGAACCCCTTCACTAAAGGTTGCCTTTGGTATTTATAGAGCTTCGGGGTGAAAGGCTTCTTCTCTCTTATGATTGCACTGATGGGATGGCATTAGTTCTCTGTCTGATGCGCTGAATATTTGTCACCGAAAAGTTGAGTGTACTTGCTACAGTAGTTCGTTAGCGACTTGTCAACTTAATTCGGAATCGACCATCATCAGCTTTCTGTCCCATCGTGATTTATGAGCTTTTCACCCGGATACACCCACCAAGTTGCGCCGGTTCTATGCGGCAACATTCTTGAGCAGATATTTGCGAGCGCAAATCACCGCATAGCCTTGCGGTAATGCAATCTTTTGTTGCGCTAGCCTATTGATTTCTTTGGATCTCATTTTCCGCCTTGTGTCAACGCATATTATGCACAAAAATACATAAGTTAACTGTTTTAATGCGATGGACGCATGCGACCGCAATATTATGAACTTAATGCTTTTTTGACGCAATCTTATATATTTTATCAACGCAAACCTACATTGTTTAATAACTTAGCATTGTAATAACGTGCATTTCTACCCGTTATCAATGAGTTGCAGCTCATGCTTGGAGTTACACAAGGCAATAGTGATGGCTTTTGTGTGAGCAAGTAGAAGATGGATAATGGAAAAAGTGGTTTTTCCATTTGTGTATTGTTTTTCCAGTTTTTCAATTTTATCTCAAAATCAAAAACTTTAAAACTGAAAAATTTTAATTTTATAAAATTAATTTTTAAATAAAACTAATTAATTTAATATCAAATATTAAATTAATTTTTACACACATCCATCTTTATATATTTAAATCATATTTAAATATAAATTATCCTATTCTATTTAATTCTCAAATTAAACATGTAATTATATCTCATATAATTACTAATTCCCTTAATTCTAATTTGAACGTTTCAAATTAACATATCATGTTATTCTAGAGCTAGTCTATTACGAGCCAGTAGGGGGACCTCGCGGATCTACAGATCATGGGCTACAATGATCCGAGATTAATTGGTTAAACTCATTGGACCAGATTAATCCTCATTCATTACCTAATGGGTCACTCCACTAAAGCCCATAGTTGCACTCCCCTCATTGTAGATATATTATGTCCACATGATTTAACCATAATCAGTAAGTCGACCCTTCACAAGTTGTTCGTAATAGCGGCTGGGTCAAATATCTGTTTTACCCCCCGAGATTATATCTTATTCCTCAAGTTCCTACCAATTCTCTAATGAACAACTGGTTTGTGATCCAATCACTAAACCAAACTCTCTCAGCCCAATGAGAGGGTGGGGCCCCTTGTTCAAGATTTGGATTCAGTACTTGAGAGAACAACCTTTCTCTTATCCCTAAATAAGGTAGGCATGAACTTCATCTTGCACCCTATGTCCCCAGCTATCTATTAGATCTTACCCCTAAAATCAGAGTCTTATTGAGTCGGCGCTGTCGAGCCAACCCTCACCTATGCAAATCTAAGGATAATCCCAAATAAACAGGAGTTCATAGTTAGCTCAGGATTAAGATCGAGTTACCTAGGTCATCTTGGTGAAATAGTCAGTCTTATACAGTAAACAATGTTATAAAGTAAGAGTGACTTATTTCTTGGTGCAATCTTATGCAAACTCATTGCATAGGATGCCCTCACTCCTCAAGTCATAACATGTACGAATTAGGATCACATCGTATGTAGCACTTTACAACTCTTTGTAACAACTACAGAGTAGGCCGCATCCAATAGTGTTACCAGAATAAGGTACCCAACCTTATTCATGTACTATAGATCATTTTGACTATTTACTCGAACATGATCCACTCTTATGTCTCCATATAAAGTTCAAGTACTCATGTAATAGTCATGGATTTTAGTTTATTGGATTTAGACTTTCATACAATTTATAAAATCAAAAATAAGTTTATTAATTATAGAAAATGTTTATTATTTTACAAACTGCGAGTTTTAGGACATAAAACCCAACAATACTCCCACTTGGACTAAAACTCTAGTGGATCAATATATATAAATATATATAATGTTGAGTTTATATGGAGAGAATAAAATGTACAAATACAATAAACTAGGGCATTACAATACCCATAAATTCTCCCACTTGCCTTAGTGATATAAAACTCGCAGACCTAGTCCTACTAGGTGACCCTCGAACACTTTAGCCGAGATGGCTTTCGTAAATGGATCACCTAAGTTGTCTTGTGAAGCAATCTGGGTGACGATTACGTCTTCTCTGTGTACATTCTCCCTGATGAGATGGTACTTTCGCTCGATATACTTTCCTCTTTTATGGTTTCGTGGTTCTTTTGAATTTGCAACTGCTCCACTGTTGTCACAATAGAGAGTGACAGGCAGGTGCATATTAGGAACTACTTTCAGATCTGTCAGGAACTTTATGAGCCATACTGCTTCTTTTGCTGCTTCACTTGCAACTACATATTCAGCTTCCATTGTGGAGTCAGTGGTGCGTTATTTTATGATGTGAAATTATGGAGAAAATGCGGTGATGGAATTGCGTTGAACACTCAAGTTTTCTCAGTGGAATCCAAGTGTAAACCCCACTGAGTTTTCTGGTAAGTCCAGGGTCGAACTCAGGGACTTGGAAAACAATACACAGTGGGAATTTTTAGAAGACTTTGCAGTAACCAAATAAATCAATAGTTTTTTAGGTTGTTGTTTGCGGTAATGAAAATAAACAAATGCGGCGAAGTTTGAAAAGAGTTGATAAAACGGGAGATACAATGAGTATGCGGTGAACGGGTTGAGAAGGGTTTCGGCTAATGCTTCCTAGGATGCGTTCATGCTTTGCGACCATGCAACACACATACAATAGTAAACCACCTCTTGGTGCGAATGCTACGACTTTTAAGGCTAGAGCACATGCGATATATGCGATAAGTCTATAAGACCTACACATAAGCCTCTATTCATATTTATGTGATGACAAAGTGACACACACACAAATAAGGCGACCACATAATACCATACTTATTCCTAGGATGCATGCGATGCATGTTGGCAAACAGAGCTTATCTCTAAATCCATATCTCTTGTTTATGCAGTTCTAATCTTGCTCTCTCGAGTTTAGATTCTAACCTAGCTCTCTCAAGTCTTAGGTTCTTTCTTTAGACTCTTTCTCGAGTAGCTCTAAAGGGATGTTTGGCACAGCATAAAGCAAGACAATCGTAAGCAATGAACTTCCTAGGTCATGTTAGTTTAGTTCTTCTCAATCCATTCAACAAGTTTAGCTACTCATGCGTACTAAGAGAGGGAACAGATGTAGAATAGGAACTTCCATTGTATAAATATAAAGATGAAGTACAAAACAACAATGCAAGAATAGAATAAAGAGCCTGGTAGCAATCTCTTGCTTCCCAGGCTTTTACATTGTTTTTCTACTCATGTTCAAAAGATAATCTCGCTCTCGTGAGGGTCGGCCCACTCTCTGCTTATACGCCTCAGGGTTCTCTCTCGAGTTGCCCTGAGTGATCTCCGACATTTCTACACTTCTCTTGCTCCGCCTTAAAATAAAAAGGAAAACTATGGACAAAGACGAGCTGAGCTCTTAAATTGGTAAATAGAAGAACTCATCAACTCCTTTTCTGAAGGATGCCTTCGGTATTTATAGAACTTCGGGGTGAAGGGCGGCTTTTCTCTTATGATTGCACAGATGGGATGGCTTTGATTCCATGACTGATGCGCCAAATATTTGTCACCGAAAAGCTGAATGTACTTGTTATCGTTAGTGGCTGTCAACTTAATTCGGATTCGACCGTCAACAGCTTTTTGTCCCATCTTGATTAATTATGCCTTTCACCCAGATGTGCCCACCAAGTTGCGCCGGCTCTATGCGGTAATCCTTCTTGAGCAAATATTTGCGAACAAAAAACACCGCAAAGCCTTAAGGTAATGTTGCGCTCGATCGATGATTTCTTGTGATCATGCTTTTCGCCTTACGTTAATGCATATTCTGCATAAAAATACAAAAATCAACTGTTTCTATGCGATGAACGCATGCGACCCCAATGTTATAAACTTAATGCTTTTTGGACGCAATCTAACACATTTTATCAACGCAAGCCAACATTGTTTAAAAACTTAGCACTATGATAACGTGCATTTCTGCCCGTTATCAGTCAGTAATACAACTTTGTTTGATGCTTCTCCACACAACTGCTCCTTCATTTAGAGTGAATACTGACCCCAAAGTCGATTTCCTCGAATCAATATCGGTCTGAAAGTCAGAATTAGTATATCCAGTAAGAATCAGATCCTTCCAACCATACACGAGCATATAATCTCTCGTTCTTCGAAGATTACTTGAGAATGTTTTTAACAATAGTCCAATGATCATATCCAGAATTGGACTAAAATCTGCTGACTATTCCTATGGCATAACATATATCGGGATGAGTACACAACATTGCATACATTAAACTCCTTACTGCTGATGCATATGAAATTCGATTCATCTCCTTAACCTCTTGAGGTGTCTTAGGACTATGTTCCTTAGACAAATGAATTCCATGTCTGAAAGGTAAAAATCCTTTCTTGGAATTTTGCATTTTATACCTAGACAACATCTTGTCTATATAAGATTCTTGAGATAATGCTAATGTTCTGTTCTTACGATTCCGAACTATTTGGATTCCAAGAACATATTGTGCTTCCCCCAAATCTTTCATTTTGAATTGTAAAGCCAACCATCTCTTAATGTCAGCTAGATAATCTACCTCATTCCCAATGAGTAGAATATCATCAACATACAACACCAGAAAAGCGACAATTTTGTTAACAATTTTCTTGTATACACAGGGTTCATCAACCTTTTGTTCAAAATCATAAGATTTGATTGCAGTATCAAATCTCATATTCCAGGATCTAGAAGCTTGTTTCAATCCATAAATTGATCGATTAAGTTTGCAAACCTTTTGCTCTTGACCCTGCTGTATAAACCCTTTTGGTTGAGACATATAGATACTCTCTTCAAGATAGCCATTCAAAAAAGTTGTCTTGACATCCATTTTCCATATTTCATAATCATAAAATGTGGCTATGGACAAGAGTATTCTAATAGACTTTATCATGGCAACTAGAGATAAGGTTTCTTCATAATCTACCCTCTCTCTTTGGGTAAACCCTTTTGCAACAAGTCTAGCTTTGTAGGTCTGTACCTTACCAGCTTGGTCTCATTTTATCTTGTAGATCCATTTGCAACTGATGGATTTTACCCCTTCAAGTTGATCTATAAGACTCCAGACATAATTGAAATACATAGATTCAATTTCAAGGTCTATGGCTTTAATCCATTGGTCTTTGTCCACATCATTCATTGCTTGGTTAAAAGACAATGGATCCTCTGAACCATCATCTGGTATGATGACTTGAATTTTAGTTAAACCCATGTACTGGTCAGGCTGTTGCACAACCTTCCCACTACAATGAGGCAGTCTCAACTCTTGAGAAGGATGTAAAGTCCCAGTTTCATCAACAACTCTTGTTGATGGACCTGCTCTATCAACAACTCTTGTTAAAAAACCTACTCTATCAACAACTCTTGTTGATACATTTGTCGTTTCTCTGGAAATTTCTTCTATGTGACATCATATCGTTCAAGCCTCGGGATCAGCCCTTAAGGGAGCAATCTATCTACTTACCTCTGCTTCGGGGAAGGAGTGAATTCCATCTTGTGTAGCTGAGTTCCCAGCTCCCAAATCAAACAAATCTTCAAAGTGGTAGGTTTGATTCGGTGACATGGTCACTCACACCCATGCAAATCAAAAGATTGAGGTCATGTTACCTATGGTCATCCTAGTGAAGTCAAGTCTCTGTCATGAACAACGTTATATAACGAGACATTAACACTTCGTGGTCAAGTCTTATACAAACTCTTTGTATAGGACACCCACGCTCGCATGTCCCCACACGAATAATCAGGATTAGACCATCTGTAGCAATTCACAACACTTGTAACTATTCCACAAAGCGGGCCGCATTCGTAGTGTTACCAAGATAAGGTTTCCCTCCTATATCCATATACTATAGACCATTTTGGTTATCACTTAAGACATGATCTACTTGTATGTCACCACATATATGCTTAAGTTACATAATGACAACCAGGGATTTTAATTTATTGGTTTGTGGTTAAGCAAATAAAACATCCAATGTTCAAAGATAAGAAGTGAAGTAAATATCATATATTATATATCACAAGCGTTCATACAAACTGTGTGTACAAACTATAAGACACGAGATTTTAGGGCATCATTCCCAACAGATATATCATATATACCAACTTCCTCCCACTAAAGTATTCTAATATTTTATAAGGATTTTATTATACTTGGTTAAAACCCCGACTAATAAACTTTTCTAAGTCCTTTACATTTACTCAATATAACATTTATATTGAATGGTTTAACAATACTTGATTCCATTTATTAAGCTCTTTTAATAAAGTCAATCATTTATTAGATGCTTATAACATATTTATTTAATTCACCTTCCAGGTTAGTTCCCGGGTGAAGATGTTTCTTTTCCGTCAACTTAAATACCCCCTCTAGACAAAACCTTGAAGGAAATCGAACACGAGGATTTTCATCAGCAGCGGAAAGATCATTCCAAATTACAATCATATATGAACTTTACAATTACAATCACAAACGAAAACATATGATTATGAATAAAAAAACAGAAATTACAGCATGTTCTACAAAAGATCAAGGACTAGAGTAACACACATTTGTCGACCCGTCTACAAGCTCCTTGATCACGAATGCTCGATCACGGTAACACAGCTACACATGAACGCTCGTCCAACACGACCGCTACACAGCACGAACACCACGCACTCGAACTCAGCAATCGCCTAGGTCACGAACACCCCGAACAACACGAACGGCCTCCACAAAACCTCGACAGTGTCGAGTTGCGTATGACACCACCAAGAAGGCTACCTTGGTATTCTCGGTGTGAGAATCCAGAGGGTGGACTCTGTGTGGACTTAGATTGAGGCAGAAAACAGGAGGACTCACAGTCGTGTAAACGATTAAGCAAGTTGAAGATGGAAGAACCTATCGTATAGGTTGATATCGTTTAGGAAAACTAAGCGACCGTGTAGAAAAAACTATGCGATCATTTATCTCATCGCTTAGCTGAATGTCTATCGCCTACTAACACTCCGCGATCATTTAGCTCACTCCAAGCTGTCGCTTAGTAAATCTCATTTACTTGACAACATCCGTGAGAATTTTTTCGAGATTGGAAATCCCAAATCACAATTTTCAACATCACTAAAATTAGGAAAACATTTTTCCTTTTAACTCACGATTACCATGAAACCACCAATAACTTCCCACTCAATTGGTTATTAGAGAAAAAGAGTTAATTATCCAATAATTAATATTATTATAAATATAAATGATAACTAACTTACCATACTATATTTATAACCTATAGTTTTAATATTTCATCTCATGAAACATATAAATCATAGCACTTTTTCTATTCCATGGTACTTAATGTAAATCTCATTTATATTAATCCTCCACTAGATGTATCTCACACTTCATACCGATCATATCATATATAATTGAATTACCTCTTGTCAATTTGAACATTTCAAATCAACACCAAGAACTGATCCTCAACTGAATCCATTGAGCTACCAAGGGGACCTTATGGACCTGTAGCTCAAAGCTCCAACAGTACGTGAATAACTGACTAGACTCTTTAGTCACGGGATCCACCATTCGTTAACTGCCAGGCACTCCACTAAAGACCGACAGCTGAATTCTCCTTACCACAGATATATTATGTGTCCATCTTAACCAATCAATAGTGCGACAACCCTTCACAGATCGCTCGTATGTACAGCTCGACCAATAACCGTTATGCCTCTGTAGTTACATCTAACTCCTTAAGTATCACTAAATCCTCTAATGAACATAAGTCATAGTCCTACTATGACTGAGTCCTCTCTTCCAAAGAGAAGTTGTGGCCACTATGTTCAAGCCCTAGAATCAGCCCTTAAGGGAGCAATCTCTCTACTTATCCTTGCTTCGGGAAAGGAGTGAAATCCTTCTTGTGTATTGAGTTCCTAGCTCCCAAATCAATCAAGTCCCCAAAAAGATAAGCATATTAAGTTGGCAATCTGGTAACTGTCACCCATACTAATCGAAGGACCGCCCTCCAAGGCAGAAGTTCCCAAAACACTCAGGATTGAGGTTGTGTCACCTATGGTCGTTTAGGTGAGATGTAAGTCTCTAGTATCAACGACATTATATACAGAGTCTAGTCATCTCGTAGTCCGGTCTTATACAAACTCTTTGTGTAGAACACCCCCACTTGCATGTCTCCACATGAATGGTCAGGATCTACCATCTGTAGTAGTTTACAACACTTGCAAACCTCTACAAAGCAAGCCATATCCGTTGTGTCACCAGAATCAGGTATCCCACCTTAATCCTTATACTACAAACCTATTTAGATTATTACTTAAGGATGATCCACTTGTATATCACATATACATGCTTAAGCTTACATAAGATAACCATGGTGCTTTGTTTATTGGATATGAGTGAATGCCAGAATGAAATAACATTTATTTTATTCATAAAACAATGTGTATCATTACAAACAACGAGACTCCAGGAGAATTAGAACACCAATCCCAACAAATCTTCCTCAGACAAAGGTCCTTTATAGGCATTTATTTTATAAATTTAACCTTTTATTGAAATCCATTTTAATCCTATTATAACAAATTAAAAAGATTAACCTATTTCTAATCTCATTAGAAATGACATAAATCAATTTTAAACCATTTAAAATTATTTGGACTTATGTTTGCATGCAATCTAGATTATAGAATTTAATCAATCTCATTCACATTATAACTCTTTATAAATTAATGAATTATTAAATCTAGATTATAGAATTTAATCAATCTCATTCATATTATAAATACATCAAGCATTCACATACATCATTCCACTACTTATTAGAACAATTTTAAAATATAGTATTATGCATGGACATGCTTAGGCTAATCATACATCACTAACATAACTCTTATATTATGATGCATGAGCATGCTAATTTAATCATGCATCTATAAGATTAACCCTTTATATTTAATCATGATGCATTCACATGTTCATCCTAAAGTGGGTATTTTTTAATCTACATGACATACAATATGTAACAAGAATTCAAAAAATAATTTAAAACATACATCCAATGTATAATTAAATTAAACAGCAAAAATTAGACCGATTTTAACACCCTAATGCAAAATTAATTGATTAAATTAATATAACTATTATATTAATTTAATTAATTAATATAAATAAAAAACTACATAAGAATTCGATCAAAAGTTGAAGCTGCAACCAAGCCCTCACGTGTGTCGCCTTCAGTCCGTCAATCCTCGGAGCATTGCAACGCTATGACTTGAAGTGTTCTGTCTACCTTTGCAGTCGCAGCGTCGCAACGCTATGCGGCATAATGTTGTTGTTCTTCCTCGTTTTTGGCTCCGAACTTGTACCAAACACTTTCGTTTGACCTCGATCTCTTCACAACTGTTGCTCTTTCGATAGACATGGACTTACAGACTTGAAGCAATAATTAAATTACCCAAAATACAATGGGCTCTTGCAATTTAATCAAATTAAAAAGTAATCTAGGGTCAAAATCGAAAACATCCAATTGTTGCAAACCATTCAAACATTCGATAATGCAGAATATGGAAACCCACCTCTAATCGATTTTGTTTTCAAAAAATACAAAGAACAAAGATGCAAGAAATTGGCTCTAATACCAATTGAATGGATCGAATCTCGCAGCGGAAGCATTCTCTCTCATGTGAGATCGCCTTGCATCCCACGATTCAATTTTTACATTAAACAAAATCGTTATACTAGACGGAATAGAATAAACATATAAACTAGCATGTTATTGGGGAAAGGATTAGAACGGTTGTTGCCTTTGTAGATTCCCCAAGTACTACGAACAATCTTCTCCAAGGTTCCAACGAACGGATCTCCAAACAGTTTCGATCATGAACAACTCCTTGAGCGATCTCGAACACTACCACGAGATTTACCTCGTTATTCTCTGGGATTTCAATAGAGGGATAGGTGGTATCCAATTATTGAGAGGGAAAGAAGGAGAGGAGAAAAAGGTTTTGGAGAGTAGAGATGATTTATAACTTAGAGAAAATTATATACAATAACAATAAAGAGTTGTATATTGTCCAAGTTTCTTTGCAATGAGAATTGAGTATTTCCAAATGGTCATGGGGAGGTCTTTATATATAGAATGATCAAGCATCTTTCACCATATATTTTCATTTTCTATAATTAATTAAATAATATTTATTTAATTAATTGGCCTATTTAATTAAATAACACTTATTCAATTAATTAGCCCAATTAAATAAACTTATTCAATTTACACAATTAAATAACACTTATTTAATTTTAATTTGCACAATAATTAAATAACTACTTATACATTAAACCCAATTTAATGTATACATTTAATTATCATATACATCCCATGTATATGTGCAAAACCTTTCTATTAATTAATTTTTTGTGAATCTAATTCACTTGAATTAATTAATTTGAATCTTATTCAAATATTACTCTCCAATTTAATTATAGATCATATCCATAATTAATTATATATAAATCTCATTAATATAGTTTCCTCAAATTAATTTGAACAATTCAAATTATCCCTAAGTATCCTTTAATGAGCTAACGAGTGGACCCGGTAGACCTGTAGATCAGAAGCTTCAATATGAGATTAATTGGTTAAACTCATTAACCAAGTTAATCAATATTCGTTAATTGTGGGTACACTCCACTAAAGACCCAAGACCCATAGTTGTACTCACAGATATATTTCTGTGTCCACGGATATAGACCAATACCAACAAATTAGTCCTTCACGAGAGTTTGTAACTCCAACTAGGTCAAATTACCGGTTTACCCTTGGGATACTTCTAGCTCCTTTAAGTACTATTGTTCCTCTAATGAACAACAAAAACCCTCTCGGGCCAATGAGAGGGTAGAGCCCTTTGTTCAAGTCCTAATGACACCACTTAAGAGAACACTCATCTACTTACCTTCAAGAAAGGAATGAGTGAATTTCATCTTGTATTATTATGTTCTCAGCTCTCCACTTGGTCTTGTCTCCAAAATAGTAGGTTTATTGGGTCAGCGATCTGGCCACCCTCACCCATACAAATCAAAAGATAATCTCTCGTGAACAGGAGTTCATAATATACTCAGGATTGAGGCTAAGTCGCCTAGGTCATCCTATTGAAATAGGAACCAAACTAGTCAACAGTGTTACATCTAGTGGTTACTATTTCGTGATTCAGTCTTATGCAAACTCATTGCATAGGGTACCCCCACTGGCGTGTCACCTACACGAATGTGTTGGATGATTACGTTTGAATCAAATACAAAGTGGGTCGTATCCATAGTATTACCAGAATAAGGTACCCAACCTTATCCCTACCCTATAGACCTTTTAGGTTGTATCTTGAACATTGATCCATTTATGTCTCCACATACTCTTCAGACACATAAGACGGCCTTGGATGTTAGCTTATTGAATTTAGGGTTATTAAGACAAAATAGACAACATTACTAACAATAACATTTATTGATTTAACATCTATAACACTTTATTGATGGCGGTCAATTAATAACATTTAGGGCATAAAAACCCAACAGTAAGTTAGACCAATAGTTTGGAATCGTGTAGAAGAAAATCCCAAAGTTCTTTAAGTGTTGAATGCATCAAATTGGGTATGTATACCAGAGATGGAAGTGTTACCCAACCAAGTGATTATCTGGTGATTTTTGCTATCCCAATCTTCCAGCCTTTCAACAAACTTACTATTTTCTTTAGTAGCTCCTCTATAGGTTAGGCAACATCTCCGGTAACAATCCGTCATAACTTGCGATCAACCAAAAAACTCATTTGATAAGTCCAAGTGATGTAATTGGTGTCGTCAAGCACAATGCTAATAGGACGAAATACGTCAATTTTCTCCATTACAAGTGAAAGTAGATAGAGAGGAAAGCAAGATACAATGTTTTGTATCCTTCTCAAACCACTATATTGTAACCCTCAAGGCTGGCGCAGATAAAATCCACGAACGATCAGAGACAGTCACGAACCTCATTGAATCTGGGATGAAACAAAGCGGATCTGTGGAGTCCTGTGGTGGTTTGGCGCGATTCTTGGACGAGGAGAGTGAGATCAACCAAAGAACCCATGAGCAGCGAAGTTGGGCAATGTCGGATCTAGATGGAGAAATGAACACGAGCGACGGACTTAGGCAGAGAACAGAACGCCAGACCTGGGCAGAGAAACGAATCCAGACAGAATATCCACGAACGGAGACGCCGCACAACAGAGAAGACGGCACAAACGAGTGGTACGAACGGAGACAACGGCGCCAAATCTACACGACGACTGGTACGCCCGGATGGAAACGAAAACGACACGATGATAGAGGCTAGTACGCACAGACGGAAACGAACGACTGGTACGCACGATGACAGAGGCACGATGATGGACGAAAACCAAAACAACACTAGCAAGATGAATCGAACGGATGGCTAACGGCGAACAAATCCAAAGACTGACGATGCAAGCTGATGGTACGATGACAGAGCTCAAACTTAATTTTGGGCTCTGATACCATGTGAATACATCAGTGTATTTTCTGTATTTCATAAAATAATGAGCAAATACAGAGTAGACACAAAATCCTAACCAACAATCTACCAAATTTACTAAATAAAAAATACATGAATTTACACAAATATTAACATCACCAAGCAAAAAATTGGTAGTTCAAACGTATCACTTTTAAAAGTTTAACCGGGCTAAGACGCAGTACTTGGCTGACGATGCAAGAAAGACACACCACTAGTATCTGTATCATATCAACCTTCTCTTTAATTTTATTTTTTTTTTGGTTTTTTCTACTCAAATAAAAATAATAATTAAAAAAACCTTCTGTCTGTATTTTCCTCCCATCCCTTAATTTATTCATTTCTAAAACAATGTTTATTACTTTATACTGAAATTTTCGGAAACAGAATGGTGAATACTAGAAGTAAAATCGCAGACGAAAACGATAATTCTAAAAGACTAAGGACGTGTTCAGATTAACTTTTTAAATATTTAATTTTGAAAATAAATCATTTTAGAAAAAAATGAAATATTTGACAACCACTTACAATAGAAACATTTTTAAAGTTTATTTCAAACCATTTTAATCAAAAAAAAAAGTTTAAATAAAGATAATTTTCTTAAAAAATATCTTTTCTCTAATGAATCGAACCTAACATAAATAATTGATATAAGTAAAATCAGATAATCCTTTATTTCTTTATATAGTAAATACAGAAGTCAATTAAAAAAGAAAAACATAAGAAAACATTTTTCTTTTGTCTTGTACATTGAACTTCGTACCCAAATCTAATGTCTTTCTCCAAATTCCGTCCATAAAACAAAAAATGTCACGTCTAACTCTGTTCCTCTGTCCCTTGCCATGTTGAGTTAATAAAAAAGGAACTCCCAACTAATAAGTATATTAAATTGTACTCTTCGGTTTGGTGATAAGTTAAGCTTTGTAAAAATAAAATAAAATAATTAAATTATAAATTTGATCATTATAATTTTGAAGAAATAAATTTAATCTCCATGGTTCAATAAAATCTCATAAATGGATTTTTTTTTAACTATAGAGACTAAATTCTAATTTTCTCCTAATTATATAATCAAATTTGCTCTTTAACCTAAAAAATACGGTTAAATTTAATCAAATTTCTTAAATATATATATTGATAAAATTTATTAAATGCCAAACTATAAGAACTAAGACATTACCTAAAAAGAAGTAAAGTTACTAAATTGTTCATATTAAAGTACATTAATATTAAAGCCTAGATTGTTTATAAAAGTATTGGGTGAATTAAACCTTCCATTATAATGTAACTATATATTTTAAATAAAAAAAAATGAACCAACTTATTTACAAATATAGTAAAATATCGCTGACGGCAATAAACCACAATAAATATTCATCACAGTTTGTCGTCTACTGTGATAGATGCCTATCACAATTTATCACTGATAGACAATTACATTCTGCTATACTTAAAAATATTTTCAACAATTTTACCTTTTAAAACAATTACCCTATCTATATTATAAATTCTAACGAGTGATTTACGAAAAGACACAATTGAGAATTTTTAGAGGGGGACGCTGAGTTGAGATAGAATGTCTGAAGTTTATATGTCTATAGAATTCATATGTTGTATTTGGGGTGCAGGGTTATTTAGTCTAAGTTTATATGTCTGTGTTTGGGATACAGAGTTAGTTCATATGTCTGAGTATCTGATATAGTTTTTTTTTAACTCTAAATAATATGTTTTTATGATTATGATTTTTGTTTTGAAACTTTTTTATTCAATAATTCTATCCATCTTTATTTGAATAAAATATGGATTGCAATATTTTTCTTTTAATTTTTAGAACTTTTCTTTTTTTTCTTTTTTGGGCAATGAACACTAATTAGCTCATTACATTCTGATAGAAATATGATTAAATAAAATGAGAAACTAAAGCGAAACCAAAACTTTCTAGCCAATTCTTCTCCATAAATTTCATTTTCTTCATTTCTTTTTTCTTCCTATTGTTGCTCTATATTTTTACTATCTCATGTATTTTTTTTAGTTAAATCTCCCTCATCATCGTAACAGCCAATGAAATATCACCACATTTCTTCAACAGTTTCACTTTCATTTCCTCTAAATTTTGAGGATCATCAAAGAACAAATCTCTATTTTTCACTCGTTCTGGAAAAATGTTCAAGAAAAAAAATCATTTTATCACTTTTTTTTTGTTATATGTTTCATACTTTTCAACTACATACATACTTTTGTCTAAATATTCTTAATATTCATTTGATATGTGAATTCATTACGTATAAATATTGCACTTAATGTAGACAAAATAATATTTTTTATATAATCAACCACCCTACAACATACTTTACAGTCATCAGTCTTATAGTAATCGAAAGTATTTATCGAAGATGATTTTTGGAGTTTGTAGCTAGAGGTAATTGTCAGAGCCTGAAGTTGGTCACATGAAGGTGTATTGGAGTTGATTGTCGAAATTTATCACCGAAGGTGGTTTTCAAATCCCAGAGTTGGTCAGACGAAAGTGGTCATCGAAGTTGATCATCGAATATGATTTTCGCTGAAAATTATACTCGGAGGTGACTGTTGGAGCCCAAAGTTAGTCTCATGAAGATGGTATTAGAATTGGTTGTCGAACTTTATCGACGAAGATGGTTGTCGAAGCCTCGAGTTGGTAGTCGAAGTTGCTTACTCAACGGTGATCATCAAAGATGATTTTCATCAGAATTTATAGTCAAAAGTGGTTGTCGGAACCTACAAAGGTGGTTGTCGGAGATAGAACCAATTTGTCGTCGGAGTTGGTAATGCGAAGGTGGTCGTCAAAGTTGGGTCACCGGAGGTGGTTGTCAGAGGCCAGAATTGGTTGTCGGAGTTGGTCACATGAATTTTGTCGAAGCTTGAAATTGGTCGCTGGAGCTGTCATCGGAGGTGGTTGTCGGAGTCCAGATTTTGTTGCCGGAATTGTCCTCGAAGGTGGTTGTCGAAACCCAAAATTAGTCGTCGGAGTTGCGATCGATGGTTGATGACTCCGGAGATGGTTGCCAAAGTTTTCATCAAAGATCGTTGCCAGAGTCCGGAGTTAGTTCTCAAAATGTGACTGTGATCGTGGAACCACTGAAAACATGGAAAGAAATGAGAGTTGAGATGAATTGGTAAATTATACCAACTCAACTCCAACAACATTTAAAGTTTGTGGGCCAAACAATGAGTTGTATATTATATCAACTCAACTCATGTTGGTGAGCCAAACACTCCCTTAATGAGAACCACAAAGACCTTCTCTCTTGTCTTTTATCATTTTTTCCTTTTTTATTTTTTTAATTTTTAATTTTTTAATTTTTTATTTTTGGTTATTGCAATGTTTGCCGAGAACGATATGAATATTCCGGGGCATAAGATGACAATCCAGAACAATTCCTTGAGGATAAATAACAACGTAGGTTTTAAATAAATTTGCTACATATTGATTTTACAGAGTCCTACATGAATAAGAAAGAAGGAACAGCCTACTTAAAGAGAGGGGAAAAAGACAAAAGCAAAAAAAAAAAAAAAACAAAAACAAAACAAAATCTTAAAATTTCCTGCTTAATCCTTCACAATAGTGAAGCAGGTTGCTAACAATTTTGCCAAGTATCTAAAACATTATTACCATCTCTCATGACACAAATAATCAATCAAAGCCCTGTCTCACTAGTTATTATCAAAAGAATCTCATCCTAGCTAAGCTAAACTTAAACTACTGCACATACACAACATATTGTACATCTGTATACTTGATATTTAGCAGTCCCCAATCCAAGAATGATTGATCATTAACATTCCTATCAGAGTAAACTCTTTGAATGATGTTAAATGAGACCATATGGATTGGAAGTATGAACGGGCATACCCGGACCGTAGTGGTAGGCGTTGGTCCCATGAGGATTTCCAAAAGGATTTGACTGTTGTGGTGGAGGGGTCGTCATCATCATCTGCTGCTGCTGCTGCTGAAACATGAAAGCTTGCTGCTGGTTGGCCATAGCTGCCATTTGTACTGAATGAGGTGCAGCCACCGCAGTCGAGGCAAAAAAGGGATCGTGGATTGGCTGTTGTTGCATCATGGCACCATGCACTGGGACTGGCTCCCATGGATTGTAACTCACGTTCTGATTGTTTCTTCTGATTGCATCATCATATAAGCTGTCTAATGTAAGCAAGTCCAACCCTCCGGCCTTTGGAAATCAGTTCAAAGAAAATATTAGATCATAAAAAATTGGGCAAAGAGAGAATGGAACGTTGTTTAGAAGTCAGAGCAGTAGAAGATTAATGGTTTTCTGGACATATTTAGATGAAATGATAGAATGCAAGTCCAGAAATGTTACTGATTTACATCACTAGTATACACATCCAATATGCAGTCAAAATTTTATGTTTAGTGGATAAGATAAGTACCAATTTGCTTGTAGCAGCTACATTTTCGTTTGAGCTTGGTGCCATAACGAGTGCCAATTCCCAGCCTGTAGTTGCAGTACCATTAACTTGGCTTGGAGCAGTGGTGGTCTTTTGATCGGCTGAGATCACAAAAAGTAAAATTACATTCAGCTGACTCCACGTGTATACTAATTCCAATTACCATACACAAGCTTAAAATTTTAAAGTTCACCATTTCTTTACTGACTTTTAAATACAACTTCAAAAAATAATTGAAACATAATCACTTCAAATTTGGATTCTCCTGAACATATATGAATGGTTTTCTATTACTAATGAACTTTAAAGAAAATGCAGAACGAAAGAAGAGAACTACCAACTGGGACAATAGCCAACGCCAGAGAATTCTTCTCATCTAAATTGGAAGTAGTCTCGGGTACAGGATCGTTCAAACCCTAACCAAAAACAGATAATTATCTCAGACAATGTATTTCTAGAAAAATGATAATATAAATTCATTTTTTTGGGAAAAAAAATATATTTGTAATATGTATAGGTTAGTTTTATTTACTTAATAATGGATTAGTTTTATTTACTTAATAATGGACACTTTAGTGTTTGTTTATTTGAAATGTTAGTACGTCATAATCTACTAATATTGGGAGTAGATTAGCTAACAAAAGAAGCTTACCAACAAGTCAGGTTGTTCAGTCACGACTGGTTCTACTTTAACTGGTTCAGGTGGTGGGGGAGACGGGGCTGGTGGAGGTGCCACTGTTTGTTCCACTTGCACTGCTGGTTCCTTCTTGTACTCGATAGCCAAAACTTCTTTAGGGGCAGCCAGTTTATTATCAGCAACCTGCTTGTTTATTATGATGTAAGAAAAAGAGTTCAGGTGAATTTTAATAGAACATATTGGAATTAACTGATTATATGAGGGCGCAGAGAGCAAACAAAATGGGAAAGCAAAAAAAGGAGCAATGAATGAAAGACAAATAGTAAACAGGGGAACAAAAAAAAGGGGAGAGATAGAGACAAGCTGACCTGTTCCTTACGAACTGTTGAAACCCGTGGAGCTTCTCTTACATATTCTTCCATGGCTTGTAAAAATGATGCAGGGGGCTTCAAAATGGGCAAAGTAGACACAGAACTTAGTACTCTTATAGGGGAAAACATTGAAAAGACAGATAGCAGAGGGAGGAAAACATACCTGTTCAATCTTTATAAACTTCTCACCACGCGCAATATCAAGACTTTTACAAACTTCATAGAATTCGGAAAGCCTCTCTGCCTGCAAAAATGGAGAAAGTTATGCACCATGTCTATAAACTTTTATCTTGTGCACTACTATGGTTGATGAAAACGGCAAGCTCGGTGCCAGTACCTGCTGGCCAGCCCTCCTGTAAATATCCAGGGCTTTCATTGCATCTTGGCGTTGCATCTCAAAAAACTGAATATTTAGACCATGTTAGTTTCAGTTTTTGCATTTCAATCAATCTTATCAGACAATCAGATCAATTCTTACCTTGTCAACTAAATTGACTGTACCATCACTGATGGCCTGATAAATTTTGACGCTTTCAGAAACAACCTACAAAAAGGTAAAAGACATGAGAATGAGAAGGATCAACCCTGCAAACAAGTAAAGCTTTTTCAATGGGCATGCAAGATCATAAGAAGAGATTCCTACCAATGAAAGGGCCAGCTGAATTACAAAGTTATGAACTGCGGCTCCTTGTGGCTGCAGCGAAGTAAAAAATTGTTTAATAAATAATGAACTCCTGGAACTTTTTCTATTTAAAAATAAAAAACCACACATCATATTATTTTCAGTAATAAAAACCTACTCACTGGGAGATAATGACGTTTACCCAAATATAGGGTTATGAATTACCTGACAACCAAGTACCCGATACAGAAGCTCTTGTAATGCTGGCAACTGCTCAAGCAACTCAGCAGTGCCTAGATCTTTGGTTCTCTGCATCATTATCCATAAAATTATTAACTCAATGTAGCTGAAACATCATTCTCAATTATGAAACCCACACAGCAATAAGATGCAGCATATTGGTGACAGGCCTCTCGAGGAAACTTCCGACGCTCTATACTCTCTGAACTCAAGATGAGGTTCAAGCAAGCTTGGTCTCGTTATTTATCTTCTAGGGACTTGGGCTTTAAAAGGAACCATAAAGGAAAGGTTGCAGGTATGTCTCTCATTAGAAGCATCTGATCCTGTGGACAGGGAAACTGGGAGAGTTTGGAGCCATGATACTTCCAGTGCCTTTTCTTCTTTGTCCTCTTTGGTCAATCATACCATTTGACAAATCCAAAGCCATCCAAAGGATATTGAAAGATTTATTTGGAAATGAAGGTTTTGAAGGAAGTTAATTCCTTTCTCGGACTCTTTTCCATCACAAATCTATATCTTGGAGAGTATTTGTTTCAAAAAAAAGAAAGAAAAGGAAGAATTTCCTTAATCCCTTCTTTGTGCTTTCTATCTCACAAGGAACATGAAACCCTGGACCAACTTTCTTCCTTGTGCTCTTTTGCTACTACTTTGTTCACCTTCGTTTTCAAACAATGAATGGCTGTTGGTGCCACCATTGCAGTACTGGTGATTTTCTTATGCAAACTGCCCTTTTTCCGTCGGAGAGAGGAAGACCTTAAGGAGACTTGTGGTGGCAGCAGTTTTTTGGGCAAATTGGGTGGAGAGGCACAGGGATGCTTTTGAGGCAACATTTTCAACACCACAAGAGACTTTAAGAAAATCATTTTCTGGGTCTCCCTATGATATAATCTTTCTAAGGCTTTTCGTGATTAGTCATCTTTTAATAGGCAAGTACACGTGAAGAGTGCTTTGTGATTATTCATATAGGAGGTTCCCTCTTCCGCTTTTATATTATTCTTGAAGTAATAATATTTGTTTTTATTAAAAATTAAAAATAAGAAGAAAGAAGTCTTATATGTTTTTGATAAAAACGAGTTGGAGCATGTACCAACTGGGGAAGGAAGTAGAATTTTAATCTCCTAGAAAGAAAATTAAAAGATGAAATGAAAATAAAATTGATAGTTAACCAATTAAAGAAAGTATATCCTTACCGCACGATCTGTCTCAACATCATACTTCAGCACACGGAAACATTCCAACCTCTCCTCCAAAAACAAGGCATATGAACGTACCCAAGCAGAATAATCCCATGCTACATGCAGCACATGAAAAGTTTTAGATTGAGATTTTCATTCTTTTTAAATTATCTTTTTCAACTCTAGTGCCTTAGAGGATGTACCATTAGCACTGGAATCATCTTTAAAATGCGATAAATTAAGCATGTGGTTTCTTCTCCTGCCATAGTTAATGAGTTCTTCATGAAATGTGGGGTCCACTTCCCTCAAAGCACGATGGATAACAACCAAAGTTTTTAATGCAACCTACACAATGAAATCAGAATCCGTTAAACAAATTTAATAATCAAGCACTACAAATCTTAATTGGAGATGAAATCTAAACCCAAGCCATCTAAATTTGAAATATATAATGAACAAACTGTGGCCTGCAAATGTTACTTGTGTATCTTACATAAAGCAGTCTGATTAACACTATTCTAAATAACAGTTTCTATACTAATGTTACAGATTTGTTGGAGTTGCAAGATAAGTGATTATCAGCCCTAGTCAGAGGAACACTTTCTTGGTATTAACTAGACACCCTCAATTTCACGCCACAACAGATAGAGGTGCCTGTATTTATTTTACTTTCCCTAAGACTTTGCAAAGAGTGACAGAGTTGAAGTAATAGACTGCAATGTCAAATGTGACATTTACCAGCACTAGCATGCACAGTAATACAGCTGATGTAATCTCAAAAAGCTATAAAAAATTAAACATTCTAGTAGAACTTTGAAACAGGAAGATATATAATTCTTTTAATAGCAGTTGACTTGCAAAGAATGCAGATTTGTAATGCTTATGACGGGAAAACATGAAGACTTACTGCCCAATTATGTGTCTTAGATAATCTTCTTGCCAGAGCATGAATGCAATATGCAACATCAGCTCTAGGCCTCGTAGCTGAAATGGCTGCGAATATAGCTGCAAAGAAGTCCAAAACCATCTCTTATTGTAAGATTATGATTTCTATTATCGTATAACACCAGATAAAGAACCATATTGTCAAATAAAAATGTAAAGTTCAGATGAAGAAAGTGTGAAGACACATTCAATTGTACAAGAATATAACTATCTTGAGAAGGGCGTCAATGAACACACCTCGGATATGTTTTTCCTTAGCAGGACGTTCAACGTGATTTGTTGACTTAACTATAGCAATGTCTAACTCCTGAATTCAACACCACGCCAAGATCGTGAGATAGATCCTGGCTATTGAGAAAGCAATGAGAGTAGGACTTACAGTACCTTATAATCACTGTTAACTTTAGCTAATGAAACTGTGGTAGTATCCTTCAGGGCTCCCAGTGCTTTTCTAAAGCTGTTCTGTGTACCCCCACCTGACATTCTCTCTCCCTCGCTGTTAATAAACCTACAGCAAATTCAGTAATTTGATATGGTTCGCCTTGCGCAAACAAAAACTATACATATGCATTATGCATAAATCTTCATAAATAATTAACAGCACGATTCATCAATTGATCTGCCAATTCAAAGGCACCACTAAAGCAAATAGAAATCCGTCAGGGTAATAAAAAAAATCCGTCCATCAGCAATCTTTTCGCCGACACACAAAAAGTTAAAATTCCGGCAGGTAAAGCAAAATTTCAAAAAAACCGAATTAAAAAAGTAAAAACTCAAATCTCAAAACAATTATTTCTAAAGATACAGCATGAATTCATCAAATAAATATACATTTACTGTCATAGAAGACACAGATTGAAACGTCAATAAGCTCAAAAGGGAAAGGTTGGAATCGAACTGAACGACATAGATTGCACTAAACCTAACCCAAAACTGTGCCGTAACAACGATATATTAGGAAAATCAAACATAAACTAGATTGAATAGAAAGATCTAATCAAGTAGAGTACGATTCAACGCAACACAAAACCGAATCCACAGTTGGAGCTGAGTTGAGAAACACAAAATCAGAAACAAATAAAAGATCAAAGAACTCGATATACCTCAAACTGAATCGAGAAAGAGAGAAGACGGGGACGATCGGAGGTTAGTCTGCAACCAAAGAAAAGTCGAAAATGTGAAGCTCTCTATATGGTGGTCGTCGGCGTGTTACAGAGCTTTAACCATTTTTTTTTAAGTATTAATTTTTTTTTATCTACTTTTTAAATTTAATAATTATATTTTTTTTTTCTTTAAATCTGTCTCTTATAATCTTTGCTGTCAGAAAAATACGGAATTGTAAGAATTTGTACGCCGAAGTTAAAATGGGAAAGATTCTTCTATTACGCGCTCTCTCTAGTTCTTGCATCCTATCTTGAGATCTTGCCACGTGTTGACAAAGGTGATGATCTGTCATCCACGACTTTAGAATAAAGATTAATAAAATATTTGACTTACTAGGACTAGTTGAATTTCCTTTTTAAGCTAATATGCTTATTAATATATGATGTTTGATATTTAATCATGGATGATTATACTAGTGGTCATTTCAAAAAGGGTTTTGATAGTTTTTTTTTCCTTAAAAAATAAAAAATGGTTTTAATACTAAGATCATAATTAAGGGTAATTGCAACAAATAATATTTTCAAGACAAATAATTAAATATATGACAATATTTTTAAAAAAATTGTAAATATAAAAAAATTTGATAGACTCTATGTTGATAGACTCCTATCAGCAATATAGTTTATCGTTGATAGACTACTATCAGTAATATAGTTCATCCTTGATAGACTCCTATAGCTTAATCTAAATTTTGATGTATCTACAATTTTTTTTACATATTGTATTGTATCTACTAATACTCTAAGCTTAATTACTATATTCGCAACTGCTATTGTAATTAGGTGTCAATCAAATACTTAAGTTCAAAACATTCTTTTAAATCGAAGATAATTCATTAAAACAATTGAATTTTCTTTAACAAAAATCACATAGATGTAGGGTCACAACTCTTGATCAATATAATTATTCAGGCTAAATAAAATCTTAAACACATCCCAACTAAGGATATCACATGAATTTGCTTGAAAGTCTACACGTTTCTAAACAAATAGTCAAAATATCGACTGTTAGGATGGCCTAACCGAGTTCATTCATATCTCTAAAGGCATAATAACCGCACCAAGCTTGCTAGTTGAAAACTCTACAGTCTTAGAGACTATACCTACGATGACATATTCGATATTGTACATATCTCAAACAAATGTCAAATAATGGATTCTATAAATAGTTTCATTTTCTCCACCTCAAAGGGTAAGCAATATTTTGAATGCTTCTCGAATTAAATATTTCTTATACTAATTTAAGCATTAGAGTGTATTCGATTCAATATCAAAAGGAGTTTCATTCATAAATAAGTGACTGAATAAACATCTACCTTCCTAATCTAAAGTATACAATATTATAATATTGATAGAAAATGAATAGCATAAAGAAATTAATGAATAATAGTTCAGGTTCAACAAAATATACTGAGTGATAGAATTGGATATTTAAACAAAATTTAAAACAAGATGCTAAATTGTTAAAACGTTAATTTATGTAAATGATGGGAATGGAATTCCAATGGCGGTGGGCCTGTACAGAAATGCTTAAAATGTACCGACAAAGCTTCGATCCATCGAACTAAGTTTTTGAAAGGAAAGTTTGCTTAAAAATTAGAGAAAACAAAAACAAAACTTAGCTAAAGACAGCACAGCCTTGAATTTGACTCATCACTCAACATTCTCATAGACCCTTTAAAGGATCCTAATATTATAATAATTATATGGTAAATACTATTTTAATTTTAAAACTCTCAATTAACTATCGTCAATATTATTACAAAGCTCTCATTTATTATCGTTATCATGTTTATTATTTTACATTTATCATTTTTTTATTATTTATTACGGTGTTTACTATTTCTTGATGACTAAAATAGTTTACATCTCAAACACATACTATTATAATTCAAACTAAAATAATCTACCTCAAACACAAACTATTATAACCCAATTATAATAAACTATGCCTATAATAACTAACTAACTTCTTTCCCCAAATGCTCTCTTAGATTATGGGATCTTAAAACCTTTTGAAAAATTATCAATATAAACCACATCATGTGATCAATTACCACTGTTTCATGGTTGGATGTATATGAAAGAAAAATTACAAAAATATGTCAATTTTATACCAACGATTATTCGAAAGCACATAAGTTTTCGTATGTATTTGCACGAGTATGAATTAAGGACTATTTTTTTTTGGGATAAATTAGGGTTTGTTTGATAGGCAATTTAAACTTTGTTCTATATTTTCGGTGTATCTAGATTTTAGATTTAAAAAATGTATAATTATGTAAAAAAGAAGTTTTTAATTAGAATATGTATTATGTGATGTATTATAAATTATATGATATTGCAAAGTCATAATTATTAAAAAATAATAATATAAAAATATTTATAAGTATTTTTTTTATATTCATAAGTGTGGGGATCAACTTACGTGCACCTCGACTAATTTCACGGGACAAATCGTCTGATCCTACAACCTTTGGGTGTCAAGAAAACTTATAAGATATTAAATCCTAGGTAGATAACCATCATGAATTAAACTCATGACCCCTTAATCCTTTGACATTTTTTTACTAAAAAAAAATGTTCATATGTTAATAAATATCATTAGTTTTATAGTTATAAATATATTATCAAATACATTTTAAAAATTTGTTTGTACTAAAATCTAATTTCTAAATTTACTATCAAACACAAATCTAAAAAATACAACATTATTTTTCACTCGTTTTCAAATTTCAGTTATCATTTTGCCTACCGAATAGTACTTATAATCGCAGTTTTGTGGTTAAAAAAAAAAAAAAGAAGATGATGATGAATTTTATCTGTATAGATCTAAAAGTTAGATCTTTATTTTTATAATTTGATAAAATCTCATAAATAATGATCAAAATCCACTCACAATAGTTGCTAAGTAGTGTTAATGAGGTGTTCTTTTGTATTTTAGAAATTTGTTTAAAAAAAAAAAAGTGAGAAATTGAAACTTTAGTGCAACATCTTTACAAATTGGCAACTCATTTTTCATCCAATTGCTAAATGACCCACACAATCAGCTAAATACATAAAAGCCCCCATATTGACACATAAATATCTAATCAGACTCATACTTAATTTGTTAGTACCTTCTAACAATAGAGACTACTTACGAAGTTTAATTTTTAATTTTTAAAAACTAAAAGCTATATAAACTAAATTTTAATTTGCTAAATTTGTAATTTCACCTAATTTCTTTCTCAAACCAGAATGTAAACTGGGTAGGTGGGTCCTTTAGTTCATAATCAAATGTGCTGTAAATTATTAATGATTTTTTTGGCCATACAGTTATTGTCTTTTTTTTCTGGGCATCATCCAGATGCTTTGGACCAACAAGCAAGAAAGAGATGAGTTTTTTCCTCTTTTTTAATTTTAATATTAATAACATTATTATTATTATTATTATTATTATTATTATTATTATTATAATAATAATAATAATAAGAGTACTTTTGAATTATATATAAATAAATAAATAATGTAATATGCTGGCCTCCAGTTTGTGTTGGTGTTTTTATTTAGTTTATTAAAGGAGGGAATTGAAGGCTTTGGTGTAGGAATAAGATGGTCCTTAAAGACAGCTCATCCACCTCACACATTCAAACGTCGGTTCGAATATTATGTCAATCTCCAACAACACACCCACGCTTCAACTACAAATTACAAACCCCCCCACCGACAAATGCCTAATTTCACATTTTATTACAATTTTCCATTATTTAAATGCTCATGTTTATGACTACAATATTTACCTCTTTTTAACCAAATTCATATCTTATATTTTACTCGACTCAGAGAGTCTATTCTAACATTGAATTCTTCTTTTCTTTTTTTTTTTATTTTTTTTTTTTAGAGAAAATAGCATAAAACACTACGTTGGTTTTTTTTCATTCTGATGTTTGTAATTTCTAAACGTTTATTTCAGTGACTTCTAAAAGTTTATTATCCTTGTACTCTCATATGGCTCATTTTGGTCTTTAAAGAAATCAAAATATTGACTTTTTAAAAGTACAAGGATTAAAATATATATTCAAAAAGTATGAGATCAAAATGAATCAAAATTAAAAATATAATGACTAAAACGATCATTTTGGAAGTCAAAATGAACCAAAACAAAATAAATAGTAAAATTAGTACTCTTGTAATAATGAGATTCCTTACAAATGATTTTGGATTCTCTCTCCTTTTTTTTCTTTACCAGAAATTTGATATATGTTAAAAATGTTGCAACTTTTAGCTTTTTTGAAAAGGAAAAGCATAGCATAAATTTGACTTGTCTTATTGTGTTTATATATTTTATGTGAATCTGAATTGAATATTGACTTGTTACTTTTATAAAAGTTCAAATTTCTTGGTACATTTGAAAATGCATATTTACAATATGTTATCCATGAAAAAAAATTTATTGCTAAGCTTCAGGCCTTCTTGATGTACCTGACTTGATAAATCGATTTGAATTTTTTAAGGCTAGGTTGGAAATCTTTAATGCACTGTTACTTTTGGTTAAACTAAAAGTGTCCAGATTATGATCCAGCTAATTTTAAATGATAAACAAGTTGACTTAAAAATTTTAAATCATTATAATTGAACTATAGTCTTCATACACCTAGCAATAAAGTCCTGTTTATTCAAAGATTTTTAACAAAACTTCATCCCCCTACCTTGGCTTTATTATTATTATTAAAAATATATATATATATATATTGAAATCAAAATTGAAACTATATGTTTTATTACCTTACAAGGGTAAAAATTACAAATGATAAAGAAAATGGAATGATTAAAGAATACATAAATTTCGCTCAAGGTGCCAAAGGAGGATGGCTTGGGCTTCATTACCTTTAAAACATTCTGTGCTGCAAAACCTCCGACTAAGTAACCTTTATGAGCGAAAACGGGACAGACCAATAGAGAAAAGGCTTCAAGATCTTTTAACTAGAGCAGTACCAAAATATGGGTGGTGATTGAACTCGAATGAAATCTTTAACGACGGATCAAGGCCCCCTACCTTGTGGATCAGGTTCAAGGCAACACTGTTGTGCTCTGCGACTTGCTCGATCCTTCGGAGTTCAACAAGCTTTTCGGGGTCGTTTGAGAAGCTACTCTTCAATTCCTTTGCAATCTTCTGGGCATCCTTAAAGCAATTATATGTAACCAGGTCCTATAGAACACAAAAGGGAGAGTTGAGTTTCTTACACATTAATGTACATGTTTTCATTTCTTTCATTAAGTTTAAAATACCCACAGAAATGCGAGCCAAGCAAGTTGATTGCTCGTATGAATCGAATGTAATGTTGTCGGGAATGCAAGCCTTTTGTAGAAGCTCAAAATGTTGAGAGAATCTCTGCAGAGGAATATGCAATTTGTAACTTGTACTAAATTTAATAAAATATTCAATCAGACCTTTGATTGAAAAGAACAGCAAAAATTTAGTTTTGATCAGTTAAAGGCTAAATATTTTATTAAATCCAGTCCCAAATCATTGGTACTTGAACTGGTGAAAGCTATTGATACTCTTCATTTAATCTTGAAAATGAAGATTTATATAAGAACGAAAGCTTGAAATTGAAGTTAAAATCGGCAAACAGTTTGAAGTCTTAACAATAAAGTTGAAGAAAAACCCTTACCTCATACTCGCTATTGAAGGGGCTTGGACTCTGTGCAATCATATGTTCGTTCCTCAAAGCAGCGAGCATCTGAAAGATTTGATTAAACTGATTTATTGCAGCACATTGAGCAACATTTCAATTTCCCATTTCTGGCTTTCATTTCTTACTATTTCTCTTATATAATCATTTATTATTTTTCTCCTTTATACTAAAAAGAAACAGAAGTTTACTTCATAATTATTTACTGTTCTCTAAAATATTTCTAGTAAAAATGAACTCCATTTGAAAATTCAATCATAAAAATAAGATCATCAAAATTTTGTCATTTTGAATTTGAAAAATGGCTACCAAATATATTTTTGCTCCTGAAAAGTAAGAGACCAGAAACAAAACATTATGTGAAAATACAGGCCCTAAAGAGTAACACAGGAATGCCAATTAAAATAGCAAGCCATATTTTTTTTTTTTGTATTTTCTATTGTCGACAGACAAACTTGTTTAAAAACATTCTGCAATGTTAAAGTAAAAAACAAAACAGATCATTATCAAATAACCCTAACTAAAACCTATTTTACAGCTACATAGATAAGAATAAGATCACTTGCAGCTGGAGAGTAGCCTCCAAGCCAAATCTCCTTAACAGTCAACAACTGGATAGAGAGTACAAAAGTACAAGTTACATGGCTCCGAAGAATTTTGGACACATAATTTGTGGATTGTTCTCAGGAGTCTTGACAAACTCCACCTTGACCCAACCAATAGGATCTACATTATATTGAACTATAGACCTAACCTAAAAATTTATTGGTTCTCTACGCCCACTCTATAATCAAAGTAATCTCAAGCACCTGCAAGAAATTGGAAGGACATTTTCCATGCTCACTGATGGAGAATATGGAATATTCCGAGATTGGTCAGAGTAAAATGAGCGAAATATTATTACCATTACTAGCCCTTCAGCTAGACATATTTGACACTGAAGAAATGACACTGCAGGTGGAATTTGGAAATCTTTCCCAATATCTTTTGAGGCTCCTTTTTTCTTTCCTTTTCGTTTACCTGCTTGAACATAAGATGGAAATAGATCAAATCAGAGCCATAATGTATGTAATTGAGATGGCTCAATGGCCCTATAACAGTACACAGGAAAAATCAACAAATGGCAGATTTAGTCCACATATTTTTTTCCAAACGTGTCCCTTAGAACGCTATAAATTTAATAGTAATTTTATCACTAGGATATTTCTTGGCATTAATTTAGATAAATTATGATAAATATCGTGCCTATCATATGGCAGCCAAGTTTGCACACTCACCAGTTCCATTGCTCATCAATGCTCTCAGATGTATTTTCTCCACGAGCTTGATTAAAACAACAGAAAGGTACCAATATACCATGCAGTACTCGCCGGGGGAGTACAGCTCTAATTCAAAACCTAAGACAAGGAACCGCGAAGAAATCCAATAAGTTTGCTCCTCTACCCAAATGAGGATGTGTTGGAAAATCTTCATCCATGCATTCTGCAATACCAAATATTTATCCTTCAACATGGTGTCCCTCAGTTAAAAATTCAAAGAGAACGGCGTTGAAGGGTCATTTGATTACTTGCACATAAACTTAGCATAAAATTGTGAAAAGTGAACAGCAGAAAATATGGCTAGGCTAGCAAAAAATTTAAAACTACGAGAGTTCAAAACAGAATGCACTTGAGAGCAAGAGAGGTTTTCATTGGGATCTATGTAAATATCAAGCTTTCACTTCAATAGATAAACTAACGGATCCGTTGCAACATCAATTATAGTACATTTATTTACAGAAGGCTATGCACAGCAAATGGCAATATTCTTCCCCGATGCTACCCACATGCTACAACTTTGCAAGGATTATTAGTAGGCTGACATTAGAGATATTAGAATACTAGGATGGCATATTCATCATTCGAGAGTTGGCTGGTGACAAGAAGTTATAAATGATGTATATGATAGACTCCCAATCAAGGTCTATACTCGAAGAAATAAGAAACATAAGAGAGGAGGGCAAAGTAGGCGAAATGATGTAATTAGTAGAGAATGAGAAAGTTGTTACGTTTGAGTGGGAATTTTGTGATTGTGTGGGCCCTTGAGGATAATTCTGTTAGCTGTGTTTTTCCCTTTTAAAGGAGGTAGGAGGTGTAGTTCTTTTTTATCTTTTGTCATATATGTTTTGTAGCTCACTGAACATTGAGAAGAAGAGGAAGATCTCGAGCTTCCTTGGCATTTTGCCAATATAATCGATATATAAACTTGAGTACTACTATCAGTGGGGTTGAAGGTGACAGAAATTGGAAAATAATCTTTGGGAGACTCCAACCCCTAGGAACTTGGAAGTGCTAGGGTATTGTATTTCTTTTATCATTTCAATGTTATCTTCAGGTTCTCATCAAACTTCTGGTATTGGTCTTTCGATGAAGCTAAAAATAGGACAGAGATATAGCTAACTCACACACAAATAATTGAAAGTAGAAA
This sequence comes from Benincasa hispida, assembly GCF_027475165.1. Lineage (NCBI taxonomy): Eukaryota > Viridiplantae > Streptophyta > Magnoliopsida > Cucurbitales > Cucurbitaceae > Benincasa > Benincasa hispida. The sequence goes on along the minus strand of NC_143479.1, from coordinate 22,830,327 downwards.
CGTACCTCTCCATTTGATATGCTCAAGATTTCAGAGAAATCCTTTTTGAAAGCCATCTCCATCTGCCAAAACAACATTTATAGAACATCAGCCATTGTTAAAACTTAAGATACATCATGGGTGCTTTCAAGCTTCAAGGAGCAAGGTTTTATCAGATAAAAGCACTTCCAAATTTTTCATTTTATATAGCTGCGTATCACTTTTTCTTTTGAAATTGTAAAAACATTCCCCTGCACTTTTGCAAAAAGCATATTGTGAATATCCTTTAGAAGTTCTTGGAAAAGAAGTGTTTTCATTATATAACACTGATCCCTAAGGCATTACTGAACACATCCTTGGCCAATAATATGTAAGACATGAATTTGAAAATTTATCAGGCTAATAAAGTATAATTTTCAACTTTTATAATTTACAACATTGTTCAAACATAAATCTTTAGTTATCCCACACTCCTTTCCCAATAAAAAGGGTTCAATAGATTATGAATCCCTTAGAGCTGCTATAATTATAAATGATTAACACTATTAAGAAACTCGTATGAAAGCAAAACCAACAGAGGAGAAGTTTCAAAACTTAAAAGGAGAAATGAACAAACCTGCATGTAGATTACACGCCAGTCCTGTAATATCTTGCCAAGCTTGCGTCTTTGCCATGCAGAATTTGTGCAAAGTACCTTGAGCAAATTTAACACTAACTGCATTTGCAGTTGATACACGACACTTCAGAAAAGCATTATCCAAGAAATTAGAACAGTGCAGCCGCAGTTCTCACCATAAGGTAAACATCATTCCATACACAAGTTGCATCTTAAAAACCATAAATTATGACAATGGAGAAAAATATATGATGGAGCTATAACATTTAGCCACTCAAAAGTGTTGGAACTGAACCGGCATTTAAAACAGCTAATGGGACATTAAGTTTAGACAAAAAAAACAAAAAAACAAAAAACATAGTAATTGTCATCCAAACCTGTCCTAGTTGTACAATGTATTGGTTCTTCTGATTTTCATGGTTTTTGGCCGATTCTGGCAATCCTGCAGCTTTGGTGATCACTGCATATAAAGGATCCTTCCCATAGAGCTTTCCATCTTGAACCAGAAGGAACTGATCAAGAACTTTTGTAGTTGAGAATTTAGAAATAATACACGTATTAGCAAGAAACCTTAAATTAGTATAGTTATTTCTTTGAAGCTTAGAATAGTTTTTAAGTAATGCAAGAGAAATCTCATTAACAAAAACTGAAAGCTCTGAAAGTCATGGACAGGCCTTCCACACCATCCCCCAGCCTACAAAAATTAATTATTTGCTCCAACCAAATTGAGTTGCAAGATTATGCATAGGGTTCAAAAGGACGATCTAATGGGAAACACTTTAGTCAACTAAAATGTGGGAAAAGGGCTACAAGAAAAATGCAACAAGCTCATAGTTATGAAGGGGAAATACTTTCCACTAGTGGTTCTCTGAGATGGCTGAGGCAAGTTAAAAGACTGGACAATTTCAGTTCACCCAACAGTGCACAATTGATATTTCAAGCATATGCATAGCTTTCTGATTATCACTACTTGATATCAAGCTAAAAAGTCAAAAACAATTAAAATCATCTTGTCCATTACAAGACCTCGTGTGTTTGTCAGAAGAACAAGAAAGGTTATATTTCAATAATTCCAAATCAATATCAAGCCTATTATTGTGATGAATTTAGGTAACCTAGCAGCAACACTGTTACTGTTAAAGCTTTTTGCAGTAATTTTTTTTTCCCATCTTTCAAACAATACAGTTCTTTCCAACAGCCCATTGGATCATAACAGCAAAATTACCAAAGAAACAAGATAAATAATTATCATTCATTAATAATAGTCTCCCCTAAATCCCTCTTGAATTCTTCGAGGGAAAAGGGTACATAATCATCAATTATGAACTATGCAATAGAGGAATAGAGAAGAACCAAATGTTACAAACCTGAAGGAGGGATCGAGCAACCAAATCAGGATGACTTTTCTGGAACTGAACCACAAAGCGGAAAACACCTTCCAGAAATGGGTCCAGTGAATACGAACATATATTATCAAGGTCATGAAGCAGTTTCACAAAATAATCTAATGCCTGCTAGGAAACTACACCATGTCATATGATAAACGGTTATGGTTAAGTCTACATTATAGGTCCAATTTTCTCACCTTTTTCCAACTTAGTAGTTTGATTGCACGTGGTGGAGTAGGGGCAGACAATCTACAATTCAAACTAGAATCAAATCCTAGTGGTTGACGACCTGAAGCAGTTGTCATATCCTCCAAATCATCTTTGCTAATTCCAAAACTATTATTGCTAAGAAAAGTGGATGAATTGCGGATCAAGTCTAGCTCCAACAAACAGGAAGCTATATGTTTTCTTGCCAACTCTAAACCCCTGCCCTGAGGCCGCCTCATACATGCAAGGACATGGTAAAAATGCTGAAAGAAAAGCAAAGAGGTTAAAATAGAGCAGATTATACAATATAAATAGTACAAACTAAATGCAGACATTTAGAGCTAAAGTGATGACTTAAGATAAAAGGAGACAAACTTTCGTAATAAACAAGACTAAGAAATGACTTCTATCTCAATAGTTTCGAAGGGAAGCAAGATCGTATAAAGTAGGAGAAAAGGAGAACAGACGATCAACAACATGTCGCTAATAAGGAAGGAACTGAGCATATTTAAAAGCTTGCACATATTCTTCTGCAACAGTATGCATGTGTATAAGAAATTTCATAAAGGAACTTTCATAATAAGAAATTCCTACTGCATATGGACTGCACTCGTTTATCCCCAACCCCTTCCCCCTTTCCCAGAAAACCTGAACTGGACCATGAACACAATGCAATAATGGCATGTAAACGAGGTGAAGATGAATGGGGAGAAGACCAGTTGACAAGTAGAGAAGAGCTAATACAAATGACTTCTTGCAAAGCATTCAGTCACCCGAATTAGTGCATCATAAATATGATAGCCATGAAATAGGTTCACTTCAAACAAAATAGGTTCTTGTGGCTCCCTGGGGTGCTTCTTGTGGCTCAATGGGTGTGCACTCTATTATGGGATACTTGGGGGGAGAGAAATAACAGAGTATTTAGGGGGTGTGGAAAGGGATCCTAGTGATCTCCTGTATTTGGTGAAGTTTCATGTTTCTCTTTGGATTTCGCATTTGAAGACCTTTTGTAATTATCCGCTAGGCAACATTATTCTTAATGGGAGTCCCTATCTCTAAAGAAGCATTATGTGGACTGGTTATTTTGTATGCCCTTGTATTCTTTTATTCTTTCTCAACGAAAGTAGTTGTTTTTAGAATAACAATAATAATAGGTTCAAACAAAATAGCTTGAAAATGAAGTGTACACCACCGGGAAGATATAGTACATTTCATAAATTATCTTCAATTACACAAAATGTAACACTAAATGACAGATTGTCATGAAATAGCACTGGGTTGGAAGTTCTGCAACTGCTTTGCTCCTCCATTTTAGGGGTCCACTCATTCCTAAGGCCCTCTAGGTTGTTATTTTAAATTTAGTCTTTCTTATGATATTATCCGTTTCCCATAAAAATGATGATGATGATGATGATTTGCAGTCCTATATCCTTGCCTGATGTTCTTGCTTTCTTTCTTTCTTTTACAGAAAACATGAGTTCCTGTTATTCATCTACATCTTTCTATATTCCTTTTGTAAAGGTCTTAGTCTTAGAAGTTCATTGACTTTCCTACTCTACCAGATTTACATGCATTAGATACCCATATTAGCCTATGTAATAGACAATATTAACTTGTGAAATAAAAATCACCAACTTGACAAGATACACAAGGGTTCGATTCAATCAAAATACTATTATAGGTGGTCAATATACTTGCTGATAAAGAAATCTTGAAGACGAACATCATATATTAACAGCTCAAAAGCCAACCTGATACTTAAGCACGCATTAATTAAGGTTACGTGTAAGATAGCAATCCAAAGAAAAAGTAACCAATAGGATACACTGGCTAAGACCTTACGGAAGCGCAGTCGACATAAGAGAGCCCTACAGTAGTGCTCTTCCAGATCGAAAGTACTTTGTAACGGCTCTAGATCTGTAAGAAAAGGGCAAGTTCAAAAAGAATATTTGAGATCCCTAAATTAACAAGCAGATGAAGTTCCATAGAAATGAGAAAAATAGAAATAATGAAGACATGAAGCTTGAAATGATAGGGGGAGATTTAACCACCATGGATTGGCAAGCATAATGGTCAATTGAAAAAGTGAAAGCACTTTGGAGAAATGTGTTCAAACCCATAGTTAATGTTCATGGGAAAATATGATAAACTTTCTAGAAAGATATTTCTGTTGGCACATAAACACGTAGATCAGGTCTATATAACAAAATATAGCACTTTGACTTTTAAATAAAGTAAACTATTAGGCATGGAATGAGGGAATGAGGGAATGAGCAGATTGCCTTCTGGTGCTCTATTTTTCAGTAATGGGGATTTACAAGCCCGCAATTGGCGGCAAATTGTTTCTTCAACAGCATTTAGCATTGATAAGCATTTGTCATCTCCATCCCCACTCAAAGGAAGACCATATGCCATTATGAAAAGATCCTCTTCCTGAAAGAAAAAAAAGGTGAGATGATGATTATAGGCAATTTGGGGAAATAGCAAGCGATGATACTTCACACTTAGAAAGATAAAGGCATTCCATAAAGTATCTTCAATTTATTGCACTAATTTCTCAATTCTTCTTTATTTAGTAAACCCACCCACGTATTATTACGACATAAAATAAATATTTAACGAAAATACAAATCCTTTAAGAACAATCCATTGAGACCTCAAACTGAAAGGAAGAAAAGTAGAGTCGAAGAGTTGTTTGAATACTTTACTTCATGTGTTCGTGCATCTGAAACAACTGCAATAACTGCCTTGCAAGTTGCACGAATGACACTGCAATAGGAATGCAATAATGCATGTGAACTTGTTCTATCAGGCCTCAAAAGATAAATGCATGAGAAGACAGTCTGTGCCAATGAGTGACCCTTGTGCCATGTTGCCTGTCGTGCAAGGTCACACCTTAGTTAATCATTAATGGAGGGGCCTAAAAAGTATAAAATTAAATAGAAGATACAATTAAATGTCATAAGAGTATAAGACCCTATAAGAAGTAAGCATATAAGTCGGGTCTTATATGCATGAATCTTATGCAAATATTTTGTGCCTTACATCTTGGATGTACTTCACTTCTATTGGTTGGTAAAAGTGTATACTTGGAACATGACCACACTCCTCAACCATTAAACATAGCCTCAATAGTAGCGAGGAACCTTAGGGAGTGTATCAAATAAAATTTCCATTATACATAGCATCATATTATCTCCATTAAACATGGCATCAACAGGCGAAGGGCCTTATATTTACTTGCCATCTACTATCTTATTTCCATTATCTATATTCAAGAAAATTTTCACTTCAAACTCAGAGACACAGTAATTGCAAATATCACCCATAAAATTCATTATCCACAAAAAAAGTAAAATAATGATGATAATAATAGTAATAAATACACTTTTATTGGGGAAAAAAGTATGGTTCTCTCTCCAACCTCACATTCTTCTTTCAGGCATCAAGAGGTAGACAGAAGTTAGTAATTTTTTTCTTTTTAAAGAGAGAAACATCTCAAAAGCATCCTGCATAATATGCCAAAATTGAGAGGTGAAAGGGCAATGCATAAACAAGTGAGCAGGGGACTCAGAGTGACTTTGACAACATACCAAGATGGAGAGATTAGATATAAAAGGCATATAATGTTGAAGACGATCAGCAGTATTGACCACACCCAGGCTAAGTTCCCTTAAGAAAATTTTTATTTTCTTAGGATAATGATCTTTCCAGATAGAAGAATATAGATCCTTTGCAGGAGGATCTGCAATGTTAATCAAATCATCCATAAGAGATTCAAAAAAAAGATGAGGAAGGGTCGATAGTCCATTTTCAAGAATCCGGTGAAACACGAAATCCGACCAAGAACAACATCTGGGATAAGGAAGCCCACTCTAAAGTCCCAAGATCAGTAAGATTCCTACAAAGATGTAAATCCCAAGCCTCCAAGTCCGCAATCCAAACATCAGCCACCTTAATATCAGGGAAACAAGCAAGATGAAATAATATGGGGAAAAACACCGAGAGGGCACCACAATTTAAAGGGTCCTTCCAAAGAGAAATTGAGGAACCTGTACCTAGGCAACATTGTGTACGAGATTCAACAAGAGTAATGGTCTGACAAATAAACCGCCTAGGTGATTTCGAAGGACTGTGAATAATACTTGGCCAAATACAACTAGGAGGTAATACTTTGCCACAATAAGCTTCCTCCACTTAGCATTATGTTCATGTAAAAACCGCCAAATCCACTTGGCCAGAAGAGCTGAATTCCAGTGACGGAAATTCGGCCACCCATTAACTTAGGATGTTGGATAGTCTCCCAATTCACATTATGCATCCCACCATCGCCACCTTCCCAAAAGAAGTCCCGAATCAATTTGTCCAAGCAATTTATAACCTTAGTTGGAGCTCCAAATAAGGATAAATAACATGTAGGCAAACTAGACAATGTGGCCCGAATAAGAGTATGCCTTCCACCCTTTGATATGAATGCATACTTCCAGTTATGGAGCTTTTATTGCATTCTCTCAACAATAGGATTCCAGAATTGAGATGAAAGAGGAATTCCTCCCAGAGGCAGACCCAGATAGGTGGCAGGCCAATGACCTTGCTTACACCCAAATGAAGTCACTATCCAATCAATATCAGCATCAGAAACATTTATTCCTAACAATTCACTTTTGGATAAATTAATAGACAGCCCAGATGCAAATTAAAAAATATGAATAATCTCAAAAAGGTGCTGCAAAGCAGTTCTATCAGCTGTAGAGAAAAGCAAAGAATCATCCGCAAACTGTAAATGACTCAAGACAAAGGAGGAGTTACCATTACCAATAGGGTGAAAAGCGATGAGACCCTTTGATAAGCTATGATCCAGCGAACAGCTCAAACAATCCCCAACTAAGATAAATAAAAAAATGAGCCAACCCCTGAATCCAAGATCGCCAGATGGGTCTAAAACCCTTAGCTTTAGGGACCAAAGGGTAGTCATTCCGTTAGATGGAGAGTGGTCCTTCTCCCTCGTATGAATGAACGTTTACACACTGGGAATATGGAAATACGAAACAGAAAAACATTGTTCTTCATTGCATAGGTTAAGGATGTTTCCTTGGAAACCTAATTCTCTTTGGTATAAAGTGATTGCTAGCAAAAAATGGGACAGACTTCATTGGAAAATTCACACAAGGACATTCACACTGCTATTCTTCCAACAAGTTCATGGTCTCACATTGCTAAGCTTGTTCCAGCGTTTGATCCTCTCTAAGTTCCTACAGTGTAGCGCTAGTGGTGCTTCAATCAAATTTTAGAGTAAGGGGCTGACTTGAGGAGCTGCAGCCCAAGACTTGTGGCCTACAGGATGGGAGCTATCTTTGTTGGAAGTTGCATTTGAGAGGAAGAGTGAAAGATGGAGAGGGTTTTTTTTTTTTTTTTTTTGGTAAACAGAAATACTCTTCATTTACTTAATGAGAAGTACATCAAAATGATAACCCAAATGGCTCAATACAAATAATCCTGTTTAAAGAAGTCAGCGTCACTAGTATGCTTTTCCCAAACAGTGTGTTTTATGTAGAAAGAAGGAAATAACCTGTCAAATACAAATTAGAACAATTTTCATAACAATCATCAGAGTAGAGAACCACACTCGTCTCCAAGATTAAAAACAATAAAGATAATAATTTTAAAAAAATAATAAAGAGAGAGGGCGGGAAGGCATACTCCCTGGAGTCTCTTCATATGTACAAGAATTCTTATAGGGACGTCAGGCACTGGATGCACAATTCTCAAAACAACCAAGGCAATCTAATGCAATCAATTGTAAAATAATATCTCTATTTCGAATTAAAAATTAGTTATAATAAGCATATTGAAAAAAGGAGTACCTCACAAGATAGGAGATGGTCCATGATATCAATAGTGCACTGAACATCAACCGTTCTATCAAAGCTCAGAGGAATTGGAGCAGCACCATTCTCAATAGCTTCGTCAACAGAATAGTACTTACATATCATACCCGAATCCATTTTTGGATCCATTATCTACTAAAAAGGAAAATTCAAAACAATCAGCAAGACGTGGGTATAGTGGGAGAAAAAGTAAAGCAGGAGAAATAGTATAAAATGAAAATAGCTCCACAATCCCAAAAGGCAACTTGTTGGAAGTAGGGGACTCCAAGCATGCACCACCAATACAAGGGGTTTGAACTTGAGGATTTCCTAATATCTAGGTAATGTAGCCTAGGAGATAAAAGAAGAGAAATCTCCAATAATAAAATCAAAGTCTTTATTATGAATCGAAAGTTGTCAATACAAGAAGATAATCTCTCTGTTTATGAGAATTAGAAAGCAAACTAATCCTAATTCTAATTAATTAAAGAAACTAATCATAATCCTAATTAGTCAAAGAAACTAATCCTAATCCTGATAAACCAAGGAAACTAATCCTAATTCTGATCAATCATGAAAACTAATCCCAATCCTAATCAATTAAGGATTTGACCATAATACCCTAACTTATCCTGATCCTAGTACATCATTCTATCTCTCCAAAAAAAAAAAAAAAAAAAAAAAAAACTCATCCTCGAGTTTAAAACAAAAATGAAGATAAATTTTTTTTAAAAAAAAATAAGCCACTCGAACGGACGCATCTTTGAATACCGGGCACCAATAACAACCAATTTTCACGAGTCATGTCAATATATCAAATATTTGATATTTGAAAGGGAAAATTATTTTCATCAACACTATCATCAATGAACCCAAGAATTAAGTTGCTTAAAAAATCATTTGTTAAATCCTTTGTTAAAATATATGCAAACTCCTCAAGGAATGAAAGAAAAAGATTTTCAATTTTCTTCGAATTAGGCTGCCCATGAGTATCTTTTTCTTCCACACTTAAAGAATTCACATCCTCCCAATATTTCCTCTAATATAACCTTGATCTTAGTTGTTCTTTAACAATTCTTGATAAATCTTGGACATTTTTTACATACCATAGGTGTTGTTGATTCTCTTATTGTCTTTCTTGGGGGTCAAGGCTAATTTCTGCTCTATTCTCTTGCAGTGGAGGTAATTGTGGTTGGTTGTGTGGCTCAGTTAATTGATCTGACTAAATGGACACATTCTTTGCAATGGCTTCATCTTCTTCAACACCTTCGTTGATTTCATCGATTAATACTTAATAGTTCCTCATCATCTAGTTCAAATTGAGCAACCTTCGTGTTAGTCCCATTGTTTTTTTCTTCTTCCAACGCTAGCTCCTCTTCGATCTTTCTACGTTTCATATTCAACTCATCTTCAATTGATTTTTTTTCTTTTCTTCTACTTCGTTCATTTTTTGCACAATTTCACGACCCATTTGGATGAGTTCTTGATCTTTTTGAGGGACTAAATGTGATTCTTTATGGTTTCTTAAAAAATCTTGAAGATTATAATTATGCCTTTCTTGAATTTTTTCCAAAAGAACCCAAATTTCATTCGTTCTCTTTCGAAAGTCCTCTTGATAAATGTATTTATTTGAATATTTATGTTTTCTTGAAAATATTTCAACCTCTAAATCTGTGCTGGAATAATTCATGGGAGTTCTTTGGTGTTGGTGATAATAATTTCTTTCACACTCTGAATCATTTTCTGAATCGTCTAACTCCCAATTCTTACGTCGATTTCTTGAGAAACCAATTTGATTGGATCGTCGGCTCTTTGTTGATAATGTCGTCTTGTTATTCCGTTCCAAACTGCATCAGAATCTTCATCGAAATCGCTAGAATCACTCTAATCAAATTTCAAATGTGGATAATGATGGATTCTTTGAGAAAATTGAGTACAGACAAAATTATTATGTTGGAATTCTTCTTCTGAATCACTTGAATCAGAATTCTAACATTGCTTTTGGGAGGAAATTTGATTTTCTTGCCTATACCAACTGCTATATTCTTTCTTTGTCGTCTTCCTTGATCGGTAATAATCCATTCTTGCAAAATCTCAAAAAAAAAAAAAAAAAAAAAAGAAATCTCAATATCTTCTTTCTTTTCTAAAATTTAAAGGGTTCCCCCTATATAGATGTGGACTATTCAACAACGAGCACAACTCACGAAACTCCTCTTTTGATCAACATTGTCAAAAGTTTCTCGGTCTTCCACCGATAGTAAGTCAACGTTGGCCCAAACGGCTGCTCTGACACCAAATTGATGTAGCCTAGGAGATAAAAGGAGATAAATCTCCAATAATAAAAACCAAAGTTTTTATCAAAAGTTGTCAATACAAGAAGATAATCTCTCTATTTCTAGAGAATTGCCAAGCAAACTAATCCTAATCCTAATTAGTCAAAGAAACTAATCCTAATCCTAATAAACCAAGGAAACTAATCCTAATTCTAATCATGGAAACTAATCCCAATCCTAATCAACTAAGGATTTGACCATAATACCCTAACTTATCCTAATCCTACTACATCACTAGGAGAGGTATAGATAAGAAAATACAAATATAACTAGTTGAAAACTTATGCCACCTTCCATATAACAGTCTGATAGGCTGTAACCAGACAACGTCCACCCATAATTTGCAGTATCTCATACATATATATAAACGACATGAAGGCTGATAAATAAAACAATAAAAAGTGAGGAGATCCTCCAAGAAATACAGTGCAACTTCACTTCTAAGCACATTATTGAACATAGAAAAAGTAAATAAATTTATGTATAGAAGTCAATACATAGAAACTAGGCAGCATCAGCCCACAACGAGCACGGTCTTATAGATAAAATTAAAATTAAAAAGAAAAAACCATATATGGCTGATAAATAGAGCACATAAAATGTGATGAAAACCTCAAACCAGTTTGTGCCGTCAACCATTATGAGTAGACAATGAATGTAAAGAAAACAACAAATATTTGTTTTCTACTGTCGCATATAAGTTTTCTTATATATTAAACTATGAAGCTGTACCTCTAAAGCAGACATGGCGGAAAAAAGATTGAAATTATCCCCATGAATAAGTTCCCCATCTTGAAGATCTGAAACAAGATATATTTTAAATAGATAGTTGTAAGACAAATGGAATCCAAAAATGGCTTATTCAAGTTACTTAAGAGAAGAACAAAAATTGAGTATCAACGGGTTACAATTAAATATAGTCTATTAGTTGACTAATGGGACAAATTAACAAAATAATGAAGTTGATACTCGTACATAAAACTAGATCAACACGCCAATCTTTTAAATGAATCTGCTAAAAGTATTCCAATTCAATTCTTAAGCAGGCGATGATTAAATGCCTCTCCAATGTTGAGCGGGTAGCAAAAGTCATGAGATGAACTTTAATAGCAAAATGAATAGCTACAGAGAGAGCAAATTTGTGCACATTGCTGAATGCAATAATGTTTGTAAAGAAGGTAAACACAAAAATCATAATATATTCCTACTTTATGAAAGCATGAACTATAAAAATCAATAAATTAACAACGAGATCAATTGCTCAACAAACAATCATTGTGGAAGTTATAACCTTAGCAATCATTTACCTACTCATACAGCTACATTATCAGAAACCCAACGCAATTAGAAGCCTCCATTTAAGTTAAATTAATTTCATTTTCCTGCTTTAACATTCTCTCTTTTCTTGTAAAGCCTAGTCTCAGAAGTACTAATAAGCGATTAACCAATGCTATACGTCATTAGTGTGTCAACCACAGAGATTTAAGAAACAAAGACAGTTCCACTCACCGTAAGTTAATCAAATCACTAAACGATGAATATCACAAAAAAAATCGTTCACGCAAAACATAATAACAAAATAATCAACATCTCAGTCTGAAACGGAGCAATCACAATGTCTAATGAAATAATAAAAGACAAACAAGTAAATAAACAAAGAACAACCTCCGCAGGCAGCTTCGAGAAGAGGCGACACATCGGCCCAAACAGTATGCTCGCCGGAAGGAATCGGAGAGGCAATTTGAGGTGCATGAGTGGCCATAGTTCCTTCTTCTGGTTCTTTATCGGCCATCGAGAGGCAGCTGGAGGTTCAGAAGCTTTGATGTGTGGGTCTTCGACAAGTCGTCGTGGAGAAGAGGAAGATGAAGAGAGAGTGGGGACGACGGTGTCGGTTCTTCAGGTCGAGGTTTTTCGAATAATTTGGTTTCTTCTGTGACCAACTTTGGCAGAGGTTTAATAGTTTGTGTCACGGAGTAAACTGAAATTAGGCTTAGGGCTTGACTGACTTTGTATCTTCTCATCAATAGTTTAACTTCGAGTGAAGGACATACCGATATTATTTTGGCAAATGGATATATTTTTTTAGTTCAAACAAATACATAAGTTTTGGATTTTGTGTTGGTTTAGTCATTGATGTCCAATTTCTGGATTCAAACACAACGAGATCCCTCGACAGGCAAGGTAGTAGGAAAAAAGAATTCTCCGATATGGGACGGAGAATGCATTTTTCATTCTGTCCTCACCCCGATTTTATTTAGTATAGTTATCTTGTTATTATTATATAAATATTATATTTAAATTTCAAATTTGATTATTTATTGGAAAAGATAAAGGTTTAAATTGAATATTTAAATTTAGATTATTATGTGAATAATTTTACTTATATTTATTTCTTTCTACTAAAAAAATTAATTGACTTTTTTAGGCCAAATTTTGAATAATTTATTTTTAATTTTAAATTGTCATGGGATGGGAATGAAATGGGAGGCGGGGATAGGGAATAACTTTATGTCAGTTTCATATGATTAGAAGTTTAGCCATATATTTCTAAATTTGTTTTTATATATAGTCCCTAAATTTAAGATACGTAAAATAGATCTCTATATTTTTTTTTGGTGTATTTGATAGATTCTTATAATTTCAAATTTATATTCAATAGGTAATAGGTCTCTTATATATACTCGTTTGAAACTAGTGTATTACGCATGTTGAATAAAATTTAAAATGTAATTTTAATACAATTTTATTGAATAATAATGTGATTTAGATGTGAGTTTATGAGTATTGTCCATGGAGGATAGGTGGAAGTTTTTTCAAGAAAAACTAATGTAGTCTTTTCACATATTCATGTTATCACTTTTCAAATGCATTTTGGAAAGAGTTTTTTTAATTGAAAGAAATGAAATAGCCTAATTTTTATGACGTCACAACTTCATTTTACATTTTCTCATATATCTTTAAAGTAAATATATGTAAGAGAAAAGAAAACTTTTATATTTCTTTCACTCGTCAACAATTATTAGTACATCTAAATTTTCATTAATTTTTTTAGTTTAATATTTAAATTTTAATTAATCGTTTGTAGTGCATAATTTGTAAATTATAGAAATAAAGTGCGCAGTGTCGTAACTTTTCATATTCTAACATTAACTCTCAAAAATATAAATTGGGCATTTATTAAACAAATAATTATACATGTATGAGGTATATATAGGTGAAAAGGTGAAAAGATGTTAAACATTGATTTTATTTTGAAGAAATATTAATTTTATTGAATATTTTTATTAAATGTAATATGTAACTACAAAACATAAAATAAATAAATAAATAAAAACATAAGAAATTATAACAATGTATAGAATTTTTTGTAGTAATAATTTTTTTACATTTTAAAATAATTTAATAAGTACATTTTAAAAAATTAATTATAATTTTGTCCAGTGCACGATTATTTTTTTCTTCATATTCTTACTTTTTCAAATTTTAAATTAATTAATTATTATTAGTGGCATATTTTTGTAAATTTAAGATTCGATAAAGGGACAAATTAGTCCAAAAATGATTATTCTCTTAAGCTATTTTTAAGATATATATACAAAACTGAAAGTTCATAGATATGTTAGGCATTTTTGACTTATTAGACAATTAAAATTTTAGAAATTTATTAGATACAGTTTTGAAATTTTAAAGACTAAACTTGTACTTTAACATTCACATAAATATAAAATTAATTGTTGTAAGAGTAATTATTTTAAATGATAAAACCACTGAAAATATTTTCAAATATAGCAAAATGTCACAATCTGTCTATCGTAGTAGATCGCAATAGACATCTATATAAATATCTATTGCAGTCTATCATCTAATATTTAAATCAAACAATATTACTTACAAAATTATAAAAGTTTCAAATATATAAGCAAATAACGAAATTTGAAATCTTTATTAAAATTTCTTAAAATAAAAGTTAAAACAATTAGTTTTGTTAAAACAATTTATTAAATACTAAAAGTTATTTATATACGTGTATGAAGGAGAGAAAAAACTAAGGTAAATTTACATTCAACAGGAATCCAATACTTGAAAGGGGGTACAGTCCACTTTGGATTGATCCATGACCACTCAAACAAGGTTTATACCGTGTATATATATACACAATCAAAATCAATTGAGGGGGTCATGTGCCCTACATATTGATCTATTCATAGATTGATTATTATAGATAGTGGTTATCACAGACGATAGATTATAATAGTTTATATATTATAATAGTGTGTTTGGGTCCATACTATTTTAGTATTTGTTATCACAATAATCTTTGTTACTTATGAGGAGAGATGATAACAGCTATGATAGATAATAGTTCACTCCACCCAAAGCAAGTTGGGGCTCAAACACCCCCTTAAATTTTGATATAGGTTATATTGCAAATTTGGCCCTTATAGTGTGAATAAAGTTAGAATTTAGTTCTTATGGTTTACTATTAGAACTTAGTCACTATGATTCGATAAATCCTTGTAAATAGTTTCTGAAACAAAGTTACTTATGATTGTTTTATTAAATCATCAAAACTATTTATGAGATTTTATCAAACTATTAGGAATTAAATTCAAACTTTCTCCAAATCATGGAAATCAAATTTGTAATTTAACCTAAAACTTTAAGCTAATGGGTTATGGAAAGAAGTTCAAACCAGTTGTCATTGTGATATGAATCGCTTAGACATCAAATTATTATCTATATTTTATTTAATAATTTTGATGTGTTTTTAGCATTTTTCAATTTTGTCATTTTTATGACATTAAAGTAGAGATAACTTAGTCTTTTTATGTTGCGTTAGAGTTTTTATTGAGAGGCTATTGAAACCTTGCTATTAGATTGTTTTAATCAGATTACGATGAATTGAGTTTTAGCCTTTATGCTTGTTTTCACGGTCAGAGAGCTTCTTTAATTTGCAATTCATTTGAGACATGTTAAGAACATTCAAATGGGATTGACATCTGTCTTGTGGAGTATTTGAATCTTAGGCTAGGGAACTTGTTCTTTGTTTCAAGATATTTGATTTTAAAGCAATCCGTGACTAACCCAATCTTTAGGATTGAAATCATATTGATTTGAGGGTTTTAGTGATTGAGAATTAGGGGTTCTCCCAAAAGGGTTTCTAATTCTAATTCACTAGAGTTTTCATATTATTTGGTATCAGAGTGCTCTAGATCGGATATATCCTGTGAGTACTATTTAGAATTTTATCTTCAGACTTTGTTTTGGTTGAAAAAAAGAAAATTGTGAAAAAAGAAGATAAGTCGGGGCTGTCATTGGAATTCAAAAGAAAAAAAAAAGTCGATCGATATTGTGGAATTAAAAAAAAATGAGTTGTGGATCAATCAACTATAGACTCGAGAAGGAGTAGAATTGAAATGGAGGGGAAAGAAAAAGAATAAATTTTGTTGGCATGCCCGAAGATTCAATCGAAATCAGGAAAAAAACAAAGAAGAAAATTGAAAAAAAAAAATTGAAGGTGAGGCTGCAAAACGTGAAAATTAGAGGGAAAAAATTCCAAGCAGATACACGTCAAGCAACCACGTCAATTAAGCAGCTAATTTTTCATGAGTTTAGGTGAATTTCGCAAGTCATGTATACACAAGAAAGAGTTTTGAAGAATAGTTGTCATGTTTGATTGAAACATGCTTCAGTTGTTCTCTGGAAGTAATTCAAATCCAGACGAGTATCTTTTTTTAGAGGAAGAAATCAATGTTATATTTGATCACCAACAGTGAAAAGAGAAAGGTAAAACTTATCGCTTCTACATTTGAAGATTGTGCACTAATATGGTGGAATAATTTATTGTCGAATAAGAGAAGAAGCAAAAATCATGTAATACCCTCATGGAAAGAAATCAAGATTCTCATGAAGAACCATTTTATACCTAAATCTTTCCACAAATTGCGAACTTTGAAACAAGGGAACAAAAGTGTGGAAAGGTACTATGAAGAGATATCACAATTGCTTGAGGAGATGATCATATATGAGGATGAGGAAGCTACCATCAATCGTTCTATAAAGAACTTAGTGAAAAGATTGTTCATATACTTGTCGATCATGAAGAAATTCAACCATGTGAGGATTTGGAAGAAATGGTGCACATTGCCATCAACATTGAATGACAACTCCAAAGGAAATCTTTGAAGTACACTAAATCTAAGCCCAATTCCAATGACACCACACTAGTGGAAAAAGTTAGTTTATCTACTGATGCGTTAATAACATGCGATGAGTTGATAGGACTATTATGGTTTAACGCTTAGTTTTATCTAGTCAAACCCAAGTGCAAATTCAACCAGAGTCCTCAGGGTCGAACGCAAGGATTGCTTGTTAACGTGCGATGAAACTAAAGATATGATCGTAGTGCAAATTAAACGTTCAAAATGGTTGAATGGATGAGGTATTTTAAATCTAGGTATGATGCGATGAAAATTATGTCTAAATGACTCGGTGTGAATTTGGTGACAGATATATGATGAATGGGTTGAAAGAATTATCACCAACACTTCCTAAATAACTAAGTGGATTGTGTGATCAAGCGATGCACTCAATGTAACATCCATCACTTCTTAGTGTATCTAGCCACATTATATTATTTCTAAGATGCACGTGATGAGTGCAATGTGCTGAGGATATACGTATTTCTAAGAAATATCCTCTTTTATTTTATGCGATCTAAATCTAAGGTCTTTAAAACTTAGATTAAATGTACTTATAACCATCTCTCAATCGATTCAAGCAAGTCATATATGAAGGAAATCAAACATGAGGATTTCCATGAGCAGCGAAATGATTGTTTCAAATTCCATTCAAAATTGAACATATACAATTATAGAACACAAAAAGAAACTAACTGGTTATGCACAATACGAAATTACGGCATGCTTTAAGATAAGATCAAGAGATAGAGTATCATACCTTTGATGACTTATTCTTCAAACTCCCTTAGTCACGAACGCTCGTTCAATCTTCAAGACAGCGATACACGAACGCTCGGACACAATGATTGCAACACAACACGATCAACAGCGAACACTACATGAGCAATGCGAACACACAACGAACGACTTCAAAACCTCGAACTTAGTCGAGTAGAGTGAGGACACCACCACAATGGTTACCTTGGTATTCTCAATATGAGAATTCAGAAGTGTAGGCTCTGTATGATCTTGGTTAGAGGAAGAGACTGGAGGAACAATAATCATTTAGACAATTGAGCAAGTGGGAGATGAGAAGTATCTATCGTATAAATGAATGCTTGATCGTGTAAAAGAAGGTAGCCAATTGTATAGACAACGCCCTGCGATCATTTAGCTACGACCAGCTGAGTGAACTATCGTATAGTAACACTCCACGATCGTTTAGTCTCTTTATCAGCTATCATTTAGTGAAACCATTTCATTTGACAACATTCTATGAGTTCCTTTCCGAAAGTAGTAACTCTCCTAATTTTAGGAAAACATTTTTTCTTTTATGTCACGGTTACCATAAAACCACCAGTAACCTCTCACTCAATTGGTTATTAGAGAAAAATAGATAATATCCAATAATTAATATTATTATAAATAAATATGACAACCAACTTACCATACTATATTTATAACCTATAGTTTTAATATTTTATCTCATGAAACATATAAACCATAGTACTTTTTCTATTTTATGGTACTTAATGTTAATCACGTTTACATTAATCTTCCACTTGATGTATCTCATACATCACACTGATTATATCATATATAATCAAATTTTCTCTTGTCAATTCGAACGTTTCAAATCAACCCCAAGAACTGATTCTTGACTTGAATCCATTGAGCTACCAAGGGGACCTTATGGATCTACAGCTTGAAGCTCCAACGGTATGTGAATAGCTGACTAAACTCTTTAGTCACGGAATCCACCATCTGTTAACTCTCGGGCACTCCATTAAAGATCGACAGCTGCACTCTCCTCATTATAGATATATTTTGTGTCCATATCAACTAATCAATAGTGCGATAACCCTTCACAGATCGCTCGTAAGTACAGTTGGGCCAATATACCGTTTTGCCCCTGTAGTTATATCTAACTTCTTAAGTACCACTGATCCCTCTAATGAACATAAGTCATAGTCCTACTATGACTGAGTCATCACTTCCAAAGAGATGTTGTGGCCACTATGTTTAAGACCCGAAATCAACCCTTAAGGGAGCAATCTATCTACATACCCCTGCTTCGAGGAATAAGTGAATTCCATCTTATGTAACTGAGTTCCCAACTCCCAAATCAGATAAATCCCCAAAAAGGTAGGCATTTTGAGTTGGCAATCTGGTCACTCTCACCCATACTAATCAAAGGACTGCCCTCAAAGGCATGAGTTCTCAAAACACTCAGGATTAAGGTCATGTCACCTATGGTCGTTTAGGTGAGATGTAAGTCTCAAGTATCAACAACGTTATATAAAGAGATTAGTCATCTCGTGGTCCGGTCTTATACAAACTCTTTATATAGAGCACCACCCTTGCATGTCTCCACGTGAGTGGTCAGGATCTACCATCTGTAGTAGTTCACAACACTTGCAAACCTCTAAAAAGCAGGCTGTATCTGTAGTGTCACCAGGATCATGTATCCTCCCTTAATCCTTATACTACAGACCTTTTTTAGGTTATCACTTAAGACATGATCCACTCGAATATCTCATATACATGCTTAAGGTAACATACAATAACCATGGAGCTTTGTTTATTGAATATGAGTAAATGCAAAATAAAATAACTCTTATTTTATTCATAACAATGTGTACAGTTTATAAACTACGAGACTCCAGGAGAATTAGGACACCAATCTCATTCATCTCCCACTTGTCTTAATGCCTCAGAAGACTAATGTACAATACATGAAAAATACAAGTACAACATACAATAAACTAGGGCATACTTTATACCCCAGTATCATCTCCCACTTGCTCTAGACAATATGCCACATGTCTCATAGACCCAGACTTTCTAGATGACCCTCGAACACTTTAGCTGTGAGAGCCTTTATAAACGGATCAGCAACGTTGTGCTCCAACGCGATCTTCGTGACTATCACATCACCGCGATGCACAATCTCCCTGATCAAATGATATTTCCGTTCGATATGCTTGCCTCTACGATGACTCCGAGGTTCCTTCGAATTTGACACAGCCCCACTATTATCACAATAAAGGGTGATCAACGAATCCGTATTTGGAACAACTTCCAAATCTATAAATAATATCCTCAGCCAAACAACCTTCTTAGTTGCTTCACAAGCGGTTACGTATTCAACTTTCATAATGGAGTCAACGATGCATCCTTGCTTAATGCTTCGCCATACTACAGTCCCTCCATTTAGAGTGAACAGTGAACATTAACCCCGATGTCGATTTACGAGAATCTCTATTAGCCTGAAAGTCAGAGTCTGTGTATCCTTTAAGGATCAAATCCTTATCTCCATACATGAGCATGTAGTCCCTTGTTCTCCAAAGATACTTGAGGATCGTTTTGACCACCGTCTAGTGATCTAATCTTGGATTGGACTGATAACGACTGACAATCCCTACTGCATAGCAAATGTTGAGTCTGGTACACAACATTGCATACATTAAGCTTCCTACAGCTGAAGTATAGGAATCCGTCTCATCTCCTCAACCTCTTGAGTTGTCTTAGGACATTGATCCTTAGACAAAATGATTCTATGCCTGAAGGGTAATAAACCCCTTTTGGAATCCTGCATCCTGTACCTGATCAATATTTGATCGATGTATGATGCCTGAGACAAGGTTGACCTCTTGTTCTTGCAATCCGAATGATCTGGATCCCTAGAACATACTGCGTCTCACCCAAATCTTTCATTTGAAACTGGGTGGCTAGCCACTTTTTAATGTCAGTAAAAAACCCTACATCATTCTCAATGAGTAGGATATCATCCACATACAATACCAGAAAAATTACTGATCTGTTGATGATCTTCTTATAAACGCAAGGCTCATCAACGTTATAATCAAAGCTAAACGATTTGATCGCACTGTCAAATCTAATGTTCCACAATCTAGACGCTTATTTTAGCCCCTAAATGGACCTATTAAGCTTGCAAACTCTTTGCTCTTGATCTGAAACTATGAACCCCTCTAGTTGAGCCATGTAGATGGTCTCCTCAAGATTACCGTTAAGAAAAGTAATTTTGACGTCCATTTGCCATATCCATAATCATAAAATATGGCCATGGACAGGAGTATTCTGATAGACTTCAGCATGACAACAGGTGAGAAAGTTTTCTCACAGTCCACTCCCTTGACCTGGGTATAACCCTTTGTCACGAATCTAGCCTTAAAGGTTTGCACTTTTCCATCTACACCTCGTTTTCGCTTGTAGATCTACTTACACCCTATAGGTTTTACACCATCAGGTTGGTCCACAAGTTCCTAGACTTTATTGAAGTACATAGACTCCATTTCCTAGTTCATGGCTTTAATCCACTCATCTTTGTCAACATCCTCCATCGCTTGCTTATAAGACAATGGATCCTCGACCCCATCATCAGAAATGATGTTTTGGGCTTCAGTCAAATCCATGTAGCATTTCGGTGGGTTCATAACCCTCCCACTACGTCGAGGCAGTCTCAACTCTTGAGATGGTCGAATAGATATAATGACCTCAACAACTCTTGTTGATCTGTCAGTCTATTCAACAATTCTTGTTGAACCCTCGGTAGTCTCAGTCTCATTAGAAATCTCACGTAAAACAAGCTTACTTCGTGGTTTATGAACCCTGATGTGGTCTTCTTCTAAGAAGATAGCATTTGTAGAAACAAACACTTGTTTCACTCAGATCATAGAAGTATTCACCCCTCGTTTCCCCAAGGTAGCCTACAAAGAGGCAAACTTTTGAACGTGGTTCCAACTTCTTCGGGTTAGTCATAAGCACATGGGCCTGACACCCCCAAATCCTGAAGTGACGTAAACTACCTTTATGGCCTCTCCACAACTCAAAAGGTGTTTCATAAACACTTTTCGAGGGAACATTGTTCAAAATATAGCATGCAATCTCCATTGCAAAACCCCAAAACAAATCTGGAAGATGAGCATAACTCATCATAGACCGAATCATGTCCAACAAGGTTCTATTTCTCCTTTCTGATACACTATTCTGCTGAGGTGTACCTAGGGCCGAGAGTTGGGACGTAATTCCATGTTTTATCATATAGTTTTGGAATTGAAGGTCCATATACTCTCCACCACAATCAGATCGTAGTATTTTTATCTTCTTACCTAACAAGTTTTCAACTTCAACCCTATACTCTTTGAACTTATCAAGGGCTTTAGACTTACGTTGCATTAGGTAAAGATATTCGTACCTTGAATAATCATCTATGAAAGAGATGAAATGTTCATACCCACCTCGAGCCTTAACACTCATCGGACCATAGAGGTCTGAATGTACAAGCTCCAAGGCTTCCTTGGTTCTATAACATTTTCTAGTAAAAGGTCGTTTGGTCATCTTGCCTTCGAGGCATGATTCACACACCGGCAATGAGTTTTCTTCTAAACTCTTTAGAAGTCCACATTTCACCAACTACTCAATCCTATTGAGGTTGATGTGACCTAATCTTAGATGCCAAAGATGGGCGTTTTCCTTTAGAGAAACCTTTGGTCTTTTAGCTGTTGTTGCCATACTGAACATTTTAGTATTAAACAAGGCTTTTATGACTAACGGCCTAAGTACATACAAGTTATTTTCCATTGAACCAAAACCAATCTCCATCCCATTCTTGAAAATAAAACCTTTACTCTTAGAAAAGGAGATAGTATAACCTTGTTCAATGAGACAAGAAATCGAGATTATGTTTCTCTTGGTATGAGGAACTGTGAAAACATTATTTAGTAACAGATAATGTTTCTTGTCCAAAAATAACTTTAGCCTATATACAGCAACATCTGAAACAACCTCACAAGTGCCGACTTGAAGAGTCAACTCTCCCTATGGCAACGTTTGCTAGGAACTAAATCCTTGATAAAAGAAACTGACGTGATTAGTAGTACCCAAATCAAGGACCCCGGTAGAATCATCATTCTCTACCAAATATGTCTCTAAGACCAATAAATAATATTTACTGTCTTTAGACATCCCCCTCTTTTGAAGAGTAGTGGGATCAGAATCAGAACCTAAATAAACTCCAAGTTCAATTTCAGAGAAACACTTCTTGTCGATGAACTTCAACAGAGTCAGCAACACTTGCTTTCTCTTCCTGGAGATTAACTTAGGAACTGACACTATTGGCATTGTCATCCATCCCTCTGTGCTCAAAAAGTAAGAACTGACGTTCAAGCAATTCTTGCAACGAGTTCATGATCTCACGTGCAATGACCATGTACTCTAAAGGAAATCGTGCATGAGGATTTCCATAAGCAGCGAAAAGATCATTCCAAATTATAATCATATATGAACTTTACAAATACAATCATAAAAAAAAAACATACGGTTATGCATTCATTACAGAAATTACAGCATGATAATACAAATGATCAAGAAGAAACTCTACACACATTTGTAGACTCATCGCCCAGCTCCTTGATCACGAACGCTCGAACATAGCAACACCTAAACACTTGTCCAACATGACCGCTACACTGCACGAACACCACGCACTCGAACTCAGCAATTGCCTCGGTCACGAACTCCCCAACAACACGAACAACCTCCACAGAACCTTGATGGCGTCGAGTTGAGTATGACACCACCAAGAAGGCTACCTTGATATTCTCGGTGTGAGAATCCAAAGGGTGGGTTCTATGTGGACTTGATTTGAGGCAGAAGATGGAGGAATCAACAATCGTGTAAACGAATGAGCAAGTGGGAGAAGACAAAACCTATCGTATAGGTCGATGCCCAATCGCTTAACAAAAGCTAAGTGATTGTCTAGCAAAAGCTAAACGATTGTTTAGCTCATCGTTTAGCTGTGTCTCTGTCGTCTACAAACACTACACGATCATTTAGCTCGCTCCAAGTTGTCGCTTAGTAAATCCTATTTACTTGACAACTTCTATGAGATTCCAAGAGAAAAAAATCTCAAAAAAAAAATTTCAACCTTACTAAAATTAGGAAAACAATTTTCCTTTTATCTCACGGTTACCATGAAACCACCAATAATCTCCCACTCAAATGGTTATTAGAGAAAAAGAATTAATTATCCAATAATTAATATTATTATAAATATAAATGATAACTAACTTACCATAATATATTTATAATCTATAGTTTTAATATTTCATCTCATGAAACATATAAACCATAGCTCTTTTTCTATTCCATGGCACTTAATGTAAATCTTATTTACATTAATCCTCCACTAGATGTATCTCATACATCATACCGATTATTATCATATATAATCGAATTACCTCTTGTCAATTTAAACATTTCAAATCAACACTAAGAATTGATCCTCAACTGAATCCATTGAGCTACCAAGGGGACTTTATGGACCTGTAGCTCGAAGGTCCAACGGTACATGACTAACTGACTAAACTCTTTAGTCATGGGATCCACCATCTGTTAACTACCAGGCACTTGATGCGTTATTTTATGTGGTGAATTAATGAAAGAAATTGTAGTGATGGAAAAATGCGTTGTGCAACAAGTTTTTTTAGTAGAACCCAAGTATAAATCCTATTGAGTTTTCTGGTAAGTCCAGGGTCAAACTCAGGGACTAAGAAAAAAAATATGCGATAATAATTTTTAAGATGAGTTTGTGGTAACCAATAAATCAAAGATTTGTTGGGTTGTTGTTTACAGTATCAAATGTATGTGGTGGAGTTAAGAAAATAGTCAATATTATGGAAGATGCGATGAATATACGGAGGAACGGGTTGGGAAGGGGTTCAACTAACACTTCCTAGGATTGCGTTCATGTTATATGATCATGCAACACACATACAATAGCAAATCATCTCTCAATGCAAATGCTGGGACTTCTAGTTTTAGAACGCATGTGATATATGCCAAGAAGTCTATAGGACCTACACATAAGCCTCTATTATTGTTTATGCGATGACGAATGACATACACACATACAAGGCGACTGCATAATACCATAACCTATCTTTAGGGTGCATGCGATGCATGTTGGCAAACAGAACTTATCTCTAAGTCCCTATCTCTTACTTATGCAGATCTAATCTTGCTCTCTCGTGTCTAAATTCTAACCTAGCTCTCTCAAGTCTTAGGTTCTTTCTTTAGACTCTCTCTCGAGTAGCTCTAAAAGGGTGTTGGGCGCAACATAAGACAAGATAATTGCATGCAATGAAGATCCTAGGTCATGTTAGCTAAGTTCTTCTCAACCCATTCACTAGATTTAGCTACTCATGCGTGTTTGTAAGAGAGTGAACAAATGTAGATAAGCAAGTTCCATTTTATAGATATAGAATTGAAATACAAAATAACAATGCAGAATAAGAATAAAGAGCCTGGTAGCAATCTCTTACTTCCCAAGGCTTTTACACTGTTCTTCTATACTCTGCTTAAAAGATAATCTTGCTCTCGCAAGAGTCAGCCCTCTCTCTACTTTTCCACGCCTCATGGGTTCTCTCTTGAGCTGACTAGGGCAATCTTCTGGCGTCTTTTTCCTTCTCCTGTTCCACCTTCTAAGTAAAATAAAAACTATGAACAAGACTACATCTATTTATAGAGAAAATTATCTAACTGTCGAATTCCATCACTGAAAGTGGCCTCTGGTATTTATAGAGCTTCAGAGTGAAAGACTTATTCTCTCTTATAATTGCACTGAAGGGATGACATTAATTCTTTGTCTGATGCACTGAATATTTGTCACCGAAAAATTGAGTGTACTTGCTACAATAGATCGTTAACGACTTGTCAACTTAATTCGGAATCGACCGTCATCAGCTTTCTGTCCTATCGTGATTTGTTATGCTTTTCACCCAGATGCGCCCACCATGATATGCCGGCTCTAAGCGGCAACCTTCTCGAGCAGATATTTGCGAGCGCAAATGATTGTATAGCCTTGCGTTAACGCAATCTCTTAATACGCTCGACCGTTGATTTCTTTGGATCACACTTTCTACCTTGCGTCAATGCATATTCTACACAAAAATACATAAGTTAACTGTTTCAATGCGATGGACGCATGCGACCTCAATATTATGAACTTAATACTTTTTTTGGACGCAATCTTATATATTTTTATCATCGCAAGTCTGTATTGTTTAATAACTTAGCACTGCAATAACGTGCATTTCTGCCCGTTATCACACCCCCAAATTTAAACAATGCTTGTCCTTAAGCATAAGCTAAAGATTTCCTTTAGAAAGTCGACCACCTTCTCTTTCCCTAGATTTCTCAAGGATGCCTTATTCAAACCTATACACAAAAATTTCCTTAATTCTTATCCAGGTTTTTTCGTAAAATATTTCTAAAATTTAGGGACCGTAAGTTTAACCTTGAAAAAGACTTTACTAGATTCCAGGACATCGCATGATTTATTTCAACAAAACTTTTTTCATTGGGGTGTTAAATGATTTTTTTATCCTTGCATATTTTAGACATTATTTTTTTTCTCTAACCTTGTGCCAATCCAAGTGCCACTTATTTTATCTAAAATATTAGTAGAGTTGCGGTCATTTATTTATGCGTTGATCATGATTCCTACCTTTCTTTTGGCTTGCCCCCACATGTGTCATGCGGACATCCAACTACGAGTAGGATCCGATTGCAACATTATTATTATTATTATTTATTTATTTTATAAGCAAGGCTAAAAATAGCAAGGTCGAAGATGAATACCACACCCCCAAATTTAAAATGCGGCATTGCCAAAAGATTGAAAGAAGTCATGCGATGTTCTTAGGAAGTTTCGTAAAGGGTCAGTTTGAAAGAAAGCTAGCAGACCACTAACTTCTAGAAATATTTCATGAGGTGACTGTCCTAAAATTAAGTTGACTCTAGTGTGTACGAAAATATAGAAGCATGCGTTTCATCATTGAAATCATAATTGGCAAAGAGAAATCATGCGGTGACTTACTAAATTGATCAATGTTAAATGATTGTGGCAACCAAAAAGGATGCGGTGATAAAATTTTCAAAATTAAAATGCGATGCGATAGTGCAAAATTTGGAATAAAGTCAAGGAAAGATAACCCCCAAATTTGCATTGTCGCCCATATTAGATGTTGACGCATCCTGCTTTGCGGCAATCCACTTTCTTTTGATTGCGGTGACGAAATAAAGTAGTTGTCTTCGTGTAGCACCTCCGTGAACGTTCACCTCGATCGTTGCAAAAAAAAACATCGAGAGGATCAAATAATCATTAAAAAAAAAAAAAAACAAAGTTAACAAAATCATTTATCACAATCGCCCCTTTTTTATTTTATTTTTTATTTTTTTTATTTTTTTTATATAAATAAACGATAACAGTTAAAAGAAAGGTAATGAAAGTTCATGAAGCATTGATTTAAAAAGGATATTTCAAAAGGAATACGTCCCTGATGAGTTTAAGTTGCATAGTAACTCAGGGACTACTTATTTCAAGCTGGACTTTTTACATCCGCGGTGGCTTTTTCTTCTTTTCTCGGTCTTCTAGAATCTTGATTGCCTTAATCCGGAGCTTTTCCCCATTAATGATCATCCCAATCTCCCCCTTGCGCACATCAATTTAAGCATGACTGGTCGAGGGGAATGGTTGTCCTAATATGATGGGTGCATCTTCGTCCGCTTTATAGTCCAAAATGATGAAGTCTGCCGGCAAGATGAATTTGTCAATTGAGATTGTGGCATCTTTCAACTCTCCCTCGGGATGTATTCGGGATCTGTCCGTAAGTAGAAGAGTCTTCATCGTGGGCGTGGGTTTGCCCATATTCAATTGTTTGAAAATTGATAGCGGCATTACCTTTATACTCGCCCCAAGATCGCATAGTGCTTGACCAATGTAGACCCCTCCAATGAAGCATGGTATCGGGAAGATTCCTGGGTCGCACATTTTTTGTGGAATCATAGCATTCTGCGTTACTGCCACTGTCGCGATCTTTTCTTGATCATTTTATTTCTTTTTCAATCTTTGCGAGAATGGTGGTAGCTGACTTCTTCTATCACATGTTCTAAAAGCTTAAAGGTGGACGCAACTTCAGGGTTCATCTTCTCGGGCTCTTCTGAATTATAAGTCAATGGGTCCTCGGTTGTTACCACATTTAAGTTGGTCGTGATGGGTTCCTCCCCTACTTCCGCAGTCATTTTTTCGCTTAGTAAGGAGACTGCTAAGCATTGTTCCTTCCCTGTACCCCCAGCATTGCGAGGGCGCTCAGTTGAACTCGACAAAGCTTCTTGCGGTCTATTTTGAGCTCGCCCGCAATTTGTCCTAGCTGAATTTTGAGATTTCAGATGGACGATGCTTGATTCTGAAGCACTAATTCATTTTTCTCAATATACTGCTTCAACAAGCTCTCTAAGGACGAAGATTGCGGTGTCTGCGAACTGCTGGCTTGGTTATGTGTTGGATCGTTAGTTCGTGGGAAAAATTTGGGTGGCCCTTCTTTTTGCGCCATTTGTTGAAAGCTTTGTTGTTGATTTTTCCACGCGAAATTGGGTGGTTTCTCCACCCAGAGTTGTATGTATCGGAATAGGGATTATTCTTTATGAAGCATACTGATTGCGGATTTCATGGGCATTTTTCCATAGGATGAGCGTCTCCATAGATGACACAACTTGCGGTCGTTTGAGTAATGACGTTGACTTGCCATTTTTCACTCCCGTACTATTAATTTTGATGCCTTGTATCAAACTCATCGTCGCAGTCATTTAGTTTTGAAGGGATACGATGGCCCCATTGTTGACGTTACTGTCTTTAATTCTTAATCTTTGATCACTTTCTCGCCAGTCCTCGTGATTTTTGAAAATGTGATCAAGTATATTTTTCGTCTCATTGTAAGTTTTATCAAGCAGACCACCAACTGCTGCCGTATTGGCAGCGGTCTGTGAAACAGGGTTCAATCCTTGGTAAAAAATCTCCATCTGTAAGTAGTCTGGTAAGCCATTATGTGGGCAGTCTCTTACCAGCTTCTTAAACCTCGCCCAAGCGTCGCTGAGCGATTCATCAATTTTCTGTTCAAAATTCGTAATTAACTTCCTCCTACTTGCGTTCTCCGTTGGAGGAAAGTATTTCTTCATGAACTTTTCCACGACTTGTTCCCACGAAGTTCTCTCTCCCGGTTCGAGAGAATAAGCCCATTTTCTTGCTTAATCGCATAAGGAAAATGGGAACAACGTTAGTCGAACTTCATTGGTGAAGATATTCGGGAACACAAAAGTGTTGCAAATCTCTGTGATGCTTCGGAGGTAGGCATGCGGGTCCTCGCCATGCCTTCCTCCAAACTGTCCAACAATTTGGATCATCTACAACTTAACCGGTTTCATTTCAAACCTCGATCCATCTAGCGTTGGTTTCATGATTCCTGGGGAGAAATCGTAGAG
The DNA here is from genome assembly GCF_027475165.1 of Benincasa hispida. Classification (NCBI taxonomy): domain Eukaryota; kingdom Viridiplantae; phylum Streptophyta; class Magnoliopsida; order Cucurbitales; family Cucurbitaceae; genus Benincasa; species Benincasa hispida. The sequence goes on along the minus strand of NC_143479.1, from coordinate 22,801,413 downwards.
GTTGGGCGACGCATAGTCCCGAATGGGTCTATTACGGTCATTCGCCAGGAGGATGGGTTCGCCATGACGTTGTTTTCATTTGGTGCTCCGTTTCTAGATTGTTCCGCCATTTTATCTTTCTTTTGTTGTTGGCAGCTATTTCTCAGTCTTCGTTGGAATATTCTTTCAGTCTCTGGGTTGTAACTCACCAAGATTCAAAGCTGCAAAGAAATCAAAAAAATTACCGTTGGCATACTGAATTGCCGAAGTCACCGACAACAGTGCCAAAAACTTGATGCATTATTTTATAGGGCGAATTAATGAAAGGAATTGTGGTGATAGAAAAATGCATTGTGCAACAAGTTTTCTTAGCAGGACCCAAGTATAAATCCTATTGAGTTTCCTGGTAAGTCCAGGGTCGAACTCAAGGACTAAGGTAAACAATATGCGTCAATAATTTTTAAGATGTATTTGCGGTAACCAGTAAATCAAAGAGTTGTTGGGTTGTTGTTTACAATATAAAATGTATGCGGTGGAGTTAAGAAAATAGTGAATATACGGAAGATGCGATGAATATGCGGGGAACGGGTTGAGAAGGGGTTCAGCTAATACTTCCAAGGATTGCGTTCATGTTATGCGATCGTACAACATATATACAATAGCAAATCATCTCTCAATGCAAATGCTACTACTTCTAGTTTTAGAACGCATGCGATATATGCCAAGAAGTCTATAGGACCTACACATAAGCCTCTATTCTTGTTTATATGATGATGAATGACATACACACATACAAGGGGACCGCATAATACCATAACCTATCTCTAGGGTACATGTGATGCATGTTGGCAAACAGAGCTTATCTCTAAGTCCCTATCTCTTGCTTATGCAGATCTGATCTTACTCTCTCGAGTCTAGATTCTAACCTAGCTCTCTCAACCCTTAGGTTCTTTCTTTAGACTCTTTCTCGAGTAGCTTTAAAGGGGTGTTGGGCACAACATAAGACAAGATAATCACATGCAATGAAGATCCTAGGTCATGTTAGCTAAGTTCTTCTCAACCCATTCACTAGATTTAGCTACTCATGCGTGCTTGTAAGAGAGAACAAATGTTGATAAGCAAATTCCATTTTATAGATATAGAATTGAAATACAAAATAACAATGCAGAATAAGAATAAAGAGTCTGGTAGCAATCTCTTGCTTCCCAAGGCTTTTACATTGTTCTTCTCTACTCTGCTCAAAGATAATCTTGCTCTCACAAAAGTCGACCCTCTCTCTGCTTTTCCACGCCTCCTGAGTTCTCTCTCGAGCTGACCAGGGCAATCTTCCGGCGTCTTTTCCCTTCTCTTGCTCTGCGTTCTAAGTAAAAGAAAAACTATGAACAAGGCTATTTCTATCTATGGAGAAAATTATCTAACTGTCGAACTCCTTCACTGAAGGTGGCTTCATGTATTTATCGAGTTCCCGGATGAAAGGCTTCTTCTCTCTTATGATTGCACTGATGGGATGGCATTTGTCTGATGCACCGAATATTTGTCACTGAAAAGTTGAGTGTACTTATTACAGTAGATCGTTAACGACTTGTCAACTTAATTCGAAATTGACCATCATCAACTTTCTGTCCCATCAGTATTTATTATGCTTTTCACCTAGATGCGCCCACCAAGATGTGGCAGCTCTATGTGGCAACCTTCTCGAGTAGATATTCGTGAGCGCAAATGGTCGCATAGTCTTGCGTTAACGCAATCTCTTAATTCGTTCGGCTGTTGATTTCTTTGGATCACACCTTCCATCTTGCGTCAACGCATATTCTGCCCAAAAATACATAAGTTAACTGTTTCAATGCGATGGACGCATGCGACCGCAATATTATGAACTTAATGCTTTTTTTTAATGCAATCTTATATATTTTTATCATCGCAAGTCTGCATTGTTTAATAACTTAGCACTGTAATAACGCGTATTTTTGCCTATTATCAGCACTTTACTAAAGACCGACAACTAAACTCTCCTTACCACAGATATATATATGTCCATCTTAATTAATCAGTAGTGCGACAACCCTTCACAGATTGCTCGTAAGTACAGGTTAGCTAATAACCGTTATGCCCTTGTAGTTACATCTAACTCCTTAAGTACCATTGATCCCTCTAATGAACATAAGTCATAGTCCTACTATGAGTGAGTCCTCTCTTCCAAAGAGATGTTGTGGCCACTATGTTCAAGCCCTGGAATCAGCCCTTAATGGAGTAATCTCCCTACTTATCCTTGCTTCGGGAAATGAGTGAATTCTATCTTGTGGATTGAGTTCCCAGCTCCCAAATCTGACAAGTTTCCAAAAAGGTAAGCATGTTGAGTTGGCAATCTGGCCACTCTCACCCATACTAATCAAAGGATCGCCTTCAAAGGAAAGATTCCCAAAACACTCAGGATTGAGGTCGTGTTACTTATGGTCGTTTAGGTGAGATGTAAGTCTCTAGTATTAACGTCGTTATATATAGAGTCTAGTTATCTCATGGTCCGATCTTATACAAACTCTTTGTATAGGATACCTCCGCTCGCACGTCTCCACATGAATGGTCAGGATCTACCATCTATAGTAGTTTACAACACTTGTAAACCTCTACAAAGCGGGTCTTATCCTAGTGTCACCAAAATCTGGTATCCAGCCTTAATCCTTATACTACAGACCTATTTAAGTTATCACTTAAGGCATGATCAACTTATATATCACATATACATGCTTAAGTTCACATAAGATAACCAAAGAGCTTTGTTTATTGGATATGAGTAAATGCCAGAATGAAATAAAATTTATTTTATTCATCAAATGTGTTTCATTACAAACAATGAGACTTCGAGAGAACTAGGATACTAAGTATGCTAGCCAATATGTGAAGTCAAGCCAATGAAGTAGCCTTCATCCACACCTCATATGCATTACGAACACTTCGTGGTGCATCAAGGATCGAGATTTGAGGACACTTCTCAACCATGACAAACTCGAGGTCGTTTACCATGAAATATGTTTTACAAGACTCTTTCCACTGTATGAAATCAGTCAAACTAGAGGCATTTAACGAAAAATCAAACATATTGCTGAAAACACAAACACATTGACCTACGTTAGGTTTTAGCAAATACTCGTTGAAAAAATTACAACATACAATGAGGTTTAGCAAAACTAATATGAACCCCATGTGATATCTAGTTTCGCAATGACACTTCAAAGTGTTAGGACAAAAATTGCCGAAGGATGGTCAATTTATCCCTCCTTCGAATTGAGACATTCTCAACCAGTCATTAATACCAGAACAACTCTTGCTCCTATAACGACTATCCATCATTGATTTGGTCAAGAAATCATTAACTTACTTAATAATTTCCCGTAAGTGTAACCCGTCATTTTAGGCCCTAGAGTTTCGCCCCAAGCAGCCAATCCGAAAGGAAAAAAATCTGATTGGGGCAAAAACTAAAGTGACCCTATCCATTTCTGGAGTTCACCTTGATATTGATCAATTGCACAAAAACTCATCTGAAGGGAGACGCTCCCAGGGCACCACGAGGGAATGCAAGAATGATCTCAAGGTGCGAACCAATGAAGAAGACCGCAGAACGTGTTGACACACACCCTTCACCCACTTACTATAAATACTCTGTCCGTCCACCTTGATATTGACTCATGAAAATACCATCCTAAGGGGAATGCTTCTAGGGCACCATGAGGCCAAGCATGAATCTCACGGCGTGAACATTTAGGGAGAAACGTGAGTGGAATCATTGACATATCATATACATCTCTTCTCCTACTGAGTATTTTATAACCTAGGGTTTAGTTTACTTAGAAAAAACATGGCTAAGAATTTTAACTAAGTGACTTTTTAGGTTTTCCCAAGAGTAACATTTACCTTGGATAGTTTAACAACTTTTGATCATCATCCATTAAACACTTTAACAGAGTCTTTGACCAACTATCGCGTGCTTGTAGAAAATCTATCTAATTCACCTTTCTAGGTAGGTTCCCAGGTAGGGGTGCTCCGTTTCCATCAGTTTAAGTACCCCAGCCTAGACTGAACCCGCCTTAGATAAAAGGTCCCTTATAGATAGATTTAATACAATTTTATTATTTTATGCCAATCAATTTAATCCTATTAAACCGATTCAAAAAGATTAAACTTAGGTTGTTAATCCCATTAGAACCTTGAACTTAGGTTTATCTCAATCCAATTTTAAATCCCTTTTAAAACATGAGTTCGTCTAAGTCCACATGCAACTCTTTCTTATCGATTTTAGTTCTAATTTCCATTATAACGCTTATAACAGAAACAACCAAATCCATCTACAATGCGAAGCAAATACTTACTAGGCAGTCATAACGCTTACAAATTAGCCAAAGTGTCATGCTCCATTTATTGTTTATTCATTGCTACTTTTATATAACTCTTATACAAATAAATAACGAACCAAGCATACATGCTTCCATTCACCCTTATACTATAACACTTATAATATAAAGATGCATGAATATGCTTACGACATGCATAAATATAACTCTTATATTTCATGATGCATGCACATGCTTTCTAGTAATTTCATCATGTCATATTATAACACTTATAATACATGATGCATAAGTAATTGCACAACCTAAGGTGGGTTTCAAATCTAAATGTCATACACTATGGCATATAAACCACATACATCTCATGTACATTAATAAAACATTGATGAACCGAGATAGTTTGCCTTAAAATCCTCAAAACTAAAGCTAACAATTACAAAAAGCAACAAGTCACCAATTCAAACAGACGAACCGGGTCTTAAACCATCCGATTGAAGTCTGCATCTCCACTGATCGTGTACCAACTTCCTTGTGACCGCCTACATGAAAAAGTAAACGCTTTACTCAATCGTTTACTAATGTTTCTAGAGCTAAACGATTGTTTAGCAACGATCGTGTACCTTTTACTATGCGATGAAGCATGAGGTATGCGATCATGCAGCGCGCAACGCATAACGCAAACCTTAAACGATCGTCTAAACAACAACGATACGGTGAAACACAATTTTCTAAAAGATCGCTGAGCAAGCACCAAAGTATCGTATACCGCGTGATCGTGTAGTCAGTGACTATGCAATGAGGCATGCTAACTACACGATCGTTTAGTGCGCGCGTCTTTTATTAAGCGATGAGCATCAAATGCTCCCACTTGATCGTTTACCTTCAGTATCCACACGATCAAGCAACCAACGCTACGTGATAGAGCAAACACTTTACCCCATCATTTAGCATTAGCTAAACAATCTTTTAGTAAATACTACATGATCGCGTAGAAAACTCTACATGATCGTTTAGCCAAATCCCAATGATCGTTTACCCGAGGTTACACGATATGACCAACTCTTGGCCTTCTTCCTTGCAGATAATCGAATCTCCATGCTTTGAAACTTCATCATGAACAACTCAACAAACTCAAACACTTTGAATTGCATACTCGATTGCTTGTTAATTATGCCCAAAAACACATGGGCCCTTACAAATCAACACTTTGTAACTTTAAAAAAAGCTTTAAACAGAGGCAATTAACCCTAGACATTCATCAACATCCATCCACAAAAGCATTTAACACTTAAATGGAATGCAGAAAACCCACCACAACTGTAAAAGAAGTTCAAAACATAAGTCAAATTTAGAATATCAGAACAACCTGGCTTTGATACCAATTGAAGAAAATCAGACATGAGGATTTCCATGAGCAGCAGAATGATCATTCCAAATTTCATTTGAAATTGAACATACATAAACAAAAACTAACTAGTTATGCACAATACGAAATTACAACATGTTTTAAGATAAGATTAAGGGATAGAGTATCATACCTTTGAAGACTCATTCTTCAAACTCTCTCGATCACAAATGCTCGTTCAGTCTTCAAGACAGTGATACACGAACCCTTGAACACAACGATCGCAACACAACATGATTAATAGCGAACACCACACGAGCAATGCGAACACACAATGAACGGCCTCCAAAACCTCGAACTCAGTCGAGTTGAGTGAGGACACCACCAAAATGGTTACCTAGGTATTCTTGATGTGGGAATCCAGAAGTGTGGGCTCTATATGGACTTGATTAGAGGAAGAGACTAGAGAAACAACAATCATTTAGACGATTGAGTGAGTGGGAGATGAGAAGTGTCTATCATATAGACGAATGCTTAATCCTGTAGAATAAGGCAACCTATCATATAGACAACGCCCTGTGTTCGTTTAGCTACGACCAGCTGAGTGAACTATAGTATAGTAACACTCTACGATCGTTTAGTCTCTTTATTAGCTATCATTTAGTGAAACCATTTCACTTGACAGCATTCTATGAGTTCCTTTCTAAAAGTAGCAACTCCACTAAATTTAGGAAAAGATTTTTTCCTTTTATCTCACAATTACCATAAAACTACCAATAACCTTCTACTCAATTGGTTATTAGAGAAAAATAGATAATTATCCAATAATTAATATTATTATAAATAAATATGATAACCAACTTACCATATTATATTTATAACCTATAGTCTTAATATTTCATCTCATGAGACATATAAACCGTAGCTCTTTTTCTATTTTATGATACTTAATGTAAATCACATTTACATTAATATCTCATACATCACACTGATTATATCATATATAATCGAATTTCTTCTTGTCAATTTGAACATTTCAAATCAACCCCAAGAACGGATTCTCAACTTAAATCCATTGAGCTGCCAAGGAGATCTTATGGACCTGTAGCTTGAAGCTCCAACGGTACGTGAATAGCTGACTAAACTCTTTAGTCATGGGATCCACCATTCGTTAACTGCTGGGCACTCCACTAAAAACCGACAACTGCAGTCTCCTCATTACATATATATTTTGTGTCCATATCAACCAATCAACAGTGTGATAACCCTTCACATATCACTCGTAAGTACAATTGGGCCAATATACCGTTTTGCCCCTGTAGTTACATCTAACTCCTTAAGTACCACTGATCTTTCTAATGAACATAAGTCATAGTCCTACTATGACTGTGTCATCTCTTCCAAAGAGATGTTGTGGCCACTATGTGCAAGACCCGGAATCAACCCTTAAGGGAGCAATCTATCTACATACCCTTACTTCGATAAATGAGTGAATTTCATCTTATGTAACTGAGTTCCCAACTTCAAATCAGACAAATCCCCCAAAAGGTAGGTATGTTGAGTTGGCAATCCGATCACTCTCACCCATACTAATCAAAAGACCGCCTCCATAGGCAGAAGTTCCCAAAACATTTAGGATTAAGGTCATGTCACCTATGGTTGTTTAGGTGAGATGTAAGTCTCAAGTATTAAAGACGTTGTATAAATAGACTAGTCATCTCGTGGTCCGGTCTTATACAAACTCTTTGTATAGGACACCCCCGCTTGCATGTCTCCACGTGAATGGTCAGGATCTACCATCTGTAGTAGTTCACAACACTTGCAAACTTTTACAAAGCAGACCATATCCGTAGTGTCATCAAGATCAAGTATCCCTCCTTAATCCTTATACTACAAATCTTTTTTAAGCTATCACTTAAGGCATGATCCACTTGTATATCTCATATACATGCTTAAGTTTACATACAATAACCATGGAGCTTTGTTTATTGGATATGAGTAAATGCAAAATAAAATAACTCTTATTTTATTCATAACAATGTGTACAGTTTACAAACTACGAGACTCCGAGAGAATTAGGACACCAATCCCAACAATATAAGCATGCATAAGACAAGTTGGTCGCCTTGATTCTCTTATTGTTTAATAGTGCTAGTTGCATGCTTCTCAACTCATTTGGCAATTTAGTTATGCATGATATTGGTCGAAAAGATGGATAAAAGATAAGATGAATATGTATTCATATTGCAAAGTCTAAATTTGTCAATCAATATACAATGCAAATACACAAAGGAAACGAAAAGAGTATAGAATCAAGTTGTGGTCTACAATTCCTTGCTCCCTACGGCTTCTTTGACTACTGCTTCACTTAGAACGTTAAACAGTGGTATTCTTTTTCCTCTCTCTCAAGAATTCTAAGCTCTTAGGGAATTTCTATAAAAATACAGGAAGGTTTTTAACGGAGTTTCCTCTTGAAACTTTCTCGTCTCCCACTCTTATTTTTGCATGAAAATTGCATGGGTATTTTAGGCGTTTGAGGATGCTTCTCTTCTTTAATTTATCTTATTTTTCTCACGATTGCATTGATGGGGCGCATTAAATTCCATATCATGTCGCGTCGTCTGCAACGTGTCAGGGTTTCATTGAATCTTCACAAAGTTCTCTTGCCAGCTACCAATGCAGTCTGTGATTTGACTCCCACCGCCCATGTCATATCAAGCCTTATCGCTTATAACAATACGATCATCCGTTTTTCTGGCAGGTCTTGCTTGATCGCATTGGTGGGTGCTTGGCTTGTGCGATCATGCTTTCATCTGGATGTGCTGAAGTTTATTTTGCGCAAATATAGCAATATTAGTCCGAAATTTAGATATGGTAGATATTAAGAGTGTATGATCGCATACTTCATATTTTTGTATAAATTCTTTGGAAAAGAATGTTAGGAGTTCATGCATTTCTTATTTTTCATATGGAAAAAATACAATAACTTGTACTGCCTACAAGTTATCATCTACCATATCTGAGCAATTTGATAAGGTGGGAAGTAGTAAAGATGCGCTTAATAATGTTGTGTCGATGCACGATCATGAAGTTTTTTCTAGTAAGTCATTAGATTACAAGGACTCACATGACCGTAATCTTACTACTACTATTGTACCACATATTTCTGGAGAAGCATCTGTTAATAGTAGTGGGGTAGAGAAAGTAGATGGTTGTAAACTTTATAGTGGTATAGTTTGTGCTAACATTGCTAGTCCATTAGAGCCCAAAGTAACATTTGGTCCTACTTTTGGGTCATGCTTCTAAGAGAGAAAAAAACTTGTTATGTGTGAGTTGGAAGAAAAAAGATACGAGACTGAGACAAAAGCAATAGAAATATATGAAGAAGAAAAGTGTGCAAACATCGATGAGAGAAGAGCCAAAAATGTGACCTTGGAATTTTGTAGGGATAAAAGAGTTTGTTTTCTGACAGGTGAATTTCAACCAAGTTTGCTTAGTTTATTCTTTGGGGTTTTGCAGGATGTTAAAGCTTTAACTATGAAGCAAAGCTCCATGATTGTGCCTATAGTTCTTTTGATGGTCATAATTGGAATGAGGGTTTGAAGGATAGATATTCTTTTCACAATTGGCGAAATCCAAGACGACATCAACCTTTGACATCTCATGATTACAAGGGAGACCATCCAAGAGGAGTGCTAGGAAATTGATATCATTTTCTTCTCAAAACTTCAAAACTGCTTTACAAGACTTTGACTTGAAATCGAGGACAAATCCTTCAAAAGAATGAGAGGATGATATGAATTGCTCAGACATCAAATTATTATATATATTTTGTTTAGTAATTTTGATGTATTTTTCGAAGGAACTCGTATGAGGAGAACCTTGAACGGAAGTGGATCAACCAAATTCCATTAATTATTGAATACAAAGTTTATAGTAAAGATACAAATAGATATGCATTTAAAACTAAATTACAACATGCTTTTTAAGAAAAGGTTTTAAGAAATATTACCTTTGTTGAACCTTTTCTTCACGAATTTCCCTCGAACAGTCATGAACAACTCGAAGACCTACATCAAGATAGATCTCAAACCAAAAACCCAGATACTACCACAATGTTACCTTGGTATTCTTAAGGTGAGAACCCAGAAGTAGAGAAGTCCATTTAATCCGCGGGGCGGGGAATCCCCGAACACACGGGGAATGGGGTAGGGAGTGGGGAATTTTTTTCCCCATTTCCATTTCGGGGCCGAGGCCAAGGAATATATTCCCCGACCCCAGCCCTGCCCTGCCCCCCCCCCCCCGAGTGTATATATATATATATTAATTATTAAATTAAATTAAATTAAATTATATATATATATATATATATTATAAAACCCTAAGCTGAGCAACTAGCAAGAAAAACCACTTTCATTTCTCATTCCTTCTCCAGTTCAGTCGGCAGCACACGACACACGACCTCACCCTCATGACCTCTGGTTCTCCACTTGTCTAGTCCTCGTCCTCACTTCTCACCCACACTCACAGGCCACAACTCACGCTTACCCCCACCCTTACGCGGTAGACCCTCATAGCCAGTCAGCTCCCCCTCGTCGGCCACTTCTCAACAGCGGCACGACTTCTGGTCAGCGGTAACCGCTTCAACTCCGGTCAGTAGCGAATTCTCAGCAGTGACTTCTCACCGTCACTCTCCCTCTCGCTCACTCTCAAGTCTCATCGTTAGTGTCCCTTCGGCCTTCGTCAGATCGTTTTAAGGTATATCCGACTAAATATCCACTTTCTGATATGATTTGTGAATCTGAAGATAAAACTAGTTGTTCCATTTGTGAATCTGATCTGTGATTTATGAATATGTGATTTGTGATTGTGAATCTATGAACTGTGATCAACTATTTTTTTGTATGTATGAAATTGACTAATTGTTCGATTTTGTGATTGTTTTGTACTATTTAACTATTTGTAGGTGAAATTTGAAAATGAATCTATCGAATAATAATGATAGAATAAGGTGGTTCAACTCCAACATCCATGAACATGAGTGAATCAACCCCAATAAACAGTGTTTCTAGTGGTAATTATCAATCTATGCTTATTACATTAGATACCAATGATAATGAAGATGTACTAAAAAGTAATAGGTTGACGTCAGTTGTATGGAATCATTATACAAGAAAAAAAATAAATGACACAATGAAAGCAATATGTAATTATTGTGGAAAAACGTTAGGAAGGGAATCTAAAAATGGGACAAAGCATTTACATGACCATTTCAAAAATTTTCCTTTACGGAGACAAAGAGACATTTGGCAATCATGTTTGAGACCCACTAAAACCAATGAAGGAAAATTAGTCCAAAATCCGACCCTCTTTGATTATGAAGCTTCTAGAAGAGATCTTGGTTGTGCTATAATCTTACACGAATATCCAATAAACATGGTTTGAACACAAAGGATTTAGAAAGTTTTTGAGTGGTGTTCAACCGTTGTTTAAGATGATTTCAAGAATCACGATGAGGAGAGATATAATAAAAATTTATGAAGAAGAGAGAATTAAAACAATGAAATTTTTGGAAAATAATAGAAGTAATGTTACTTTTACAACGAACATGTGGACTGCGTCTAGTCAGAAGTACATGGCAATCACTGCACATTTTATTGATGATTCTTAGGTTCTGCAAAACAGACTTTTAAGGTAATTTAAATATTTTATATTGTTATGTATTTTTTGTTGATTTGGTAGTTTCCATTTTAACATATTATTACGTAATACTATTATACTAGGTTTGTACATGTGCCACACATCCACATACTGGCACAATTACTTTCTGAAGCATTAATGGAGTTTATTTTTTATTGGAACATATATCATAAATTTTCCACTTTAACAGTAGATAGGTGTTCAACAAATATTGCGATGGTTGATATTTTATTAAGGAAGTTAGATTTAAGGATGCTATGGTTGCATGGAAGTTTGTTCCACATTCGTTATTGTGTACATATTTTGAATTTGATAGTGAAAGATGGTTTGGCTATAATTTCGGATAGTATAGAGAAGATTAGAGGTACTATTCATTTATGGACTCTTTCTCCAAAAAGGAAGGAAAAATTTGAAGAAGAAGTTCCTCAATTACAAATTCCATGCACTAAAAAACTCAGTCTTGATTGTGTTACAAAATGGAATTCAACCTTTGTGATGCTCAAAACTGCTTTGGAATACAAGGATGTTTTTCCTCGTCTAAAACAACGTGAACCACTATACACTTGTCTTCCTTCAGATACTGATTAGAATTTTGCAAAAGAAATGTGTGATAGATTAGAACCATTTACTTGATAACTGAGTTGTTTTCTGGGTCAAGTTATCCAACCTCCAATGTATTTTTTGAAGAAGTTTGTGAAATTAGGTTGGAAATTTCTAAGTGGCTTAACTCTGATGTTGAGGAGGTACAAGTAATGGCATCAAGAATGATTGCTAACTTTGAAAAATATTGGAGTGTGATTCATGGTGTATTGGCAATAGCTACAGTATTAGATCCTAGATTTAAGATGAGATTGATCCAGTTTTATTTTCCTCAAATTTATAGATCTCATCATACTGTTGAAATTAAACGTGTTAGAGACTTGTGTTGTGATTGGATGAAGTTTTATGATTCAAATTCAAGAACAATAGAAGAACATCAACGTTCTACATCTATAATTAGTACTTCTTTGATTTCAAGGCGAGATGGAAGTAGTAGTTCAACTGCTCTTGTTAATAGGAAAGATCGATATCTCGAGTTTGAAGATTTTGTTAATAATGTTGAAAATGATGTTGATAATGTCAAATCAAATTTAGATCATTATTTAGATGAGTCTCTTCTACCGCGGTCGGATGATTTTAACATTTTGCAATGGTGAAAGTTGAATGGAGTGAAGTATCCCATTTTGTATCAAATTGCAAAAGATATTCTAGTCGTTCCCATCACTACTGTTGCTTCTGAATCTGCATTTAGTATTGGTGATAGACACGTAGGTCCACATCGTTCTCAAATTCATGCAAATTTATTGGAAGCTTTGATGTGTACTCAAAATTGGTTATGGGCGAAAGGTATGAATTGTTTAATTCATTTAATAAGCTTTTATTATTTATAATTTGAGATCTAGTTTTCTTTTTACATGTCTTGAATAGATAAGTATACTTCTATAGATGCTAAAGTTTTAGAAAATGTTCTTGAGAATCGAGATCCAGATGATCAAAGTTATAAGTTCGTATATTATTATTATTATTATTATTATTATTTTAATATTGATTTATATTAATATGTACAATATTTGTGTTTTTCTTTTAGGAATCATCCCTTGCAAATTTGGATAAAATTCGTTGATGGCGGCTTGGTTTGGCGATGTTTATGGAGTGTTGTTGTCTGTTGTATCTTAAACAAATATGTTTGTTGTCATGTTGTAACTTTTTTTAAAAATAGTTGATGGATTATGAATGGATATTATTTAAGTTTAAGTTGAATTTTAATGAGATGGATGTTTTTATTATTTAAGTTTATATTGAATTTTAATGAGAATAATTGATGGATTATGAATGAATGTTTTTAATAGAAAAATTGATAATATTCTATTGAAATTTGCACTAAGAAATGTTTTGTTTCAATTAAAATTGAATTGAAAAAATTCATATTTGATTTTTTTTTTTTTTAAAAAAAACAAAGGTGGGGAATTTTTCCCCGCGGAAAACTCGATCCTTGCGGAATCCCCACCCTGTTTCCCGCGGGGAAATTCGTGGGGATGGGGAATAGTATAGGGAGGCAGGGACGAGAACGAGGATGGCTTCCCTGTTCCCACCCCACCCCATGGACATCTCTACCCAGAAGTGGTGGACTCTGACTATTTTGATTTAGAGGGAAATGGCTTAAGGTGGAGGAGGAAGATTGAGAACTTTTCACACACAACTCAAAGATACATAACACTTATGTTTTCTCTCTTTCTCTTAATCCTTTAACACCAACATAGAAGAAGAAAAAGAAAACGATTTTCTTTTATTCTTCTTACCATAAAGAATAACCACCCCACTAAAGTGGGTAGAGAGAAAAGATGGGGAAGGAAGTTGTAACTCACTTCCTTATTATTCAAATAATAATATAATATAAATAAATATGATAACTAACTCATCATATTATATATATATATATAATTATATGTTATATCAAATATAACATATAACCTATAGTTTTAATATTGTATCACATACAATATAAATTATAGTTTCTTTTCTCTATTTATGGCATTTAATATAAATCTCATTTATATTAAATTTAACAACTATGAATCTCTTCACAGAAAATATATTTGAATCTTATTCAAATATTTATTTTCTCTCGTTAAGCTATAATGTATCAAATACATTATGATAATTATATCATATATAAAACAATTTGATTATATCATATATAATTAAATATTTCTATTAATTTGAACAATTTAAATGAATCAAAAAACTGATTCTCAACTAAATCCTATTGAGCTACCAAGGGGACCATATGAACCTATAGTTTGAAGCTCCCACGGTTCGTGAATAATTAATTAAACTCTTTAATTGCATTAGTCACAATCCGTTAACTGTCGGACACTCCACTAAAGATTGACAATTGCACTCTTCACATTACAAATATATTTTTGTGTCCATTTGATATAACCAATTAACAGTACTATGACCCTTCACAAATTGCTCGTAAGTACAGCTGGGCCAAATTACCGTTTTGCCTCTATAGTAACATCTAACTCATTAAGTAACACCGATCCCTCTAATGAACATTAGATCATAGTCTTACTATGACTAAACCCCTCTCGGACCAGGAGAGGGTGTGGCGTCACATTGTTCAAGACTGAGAATCAGCCCTTAAGGGAGTAATTTATCTACTTACCCCTGCCTCGAAGAATGAGTGAATTCCATATTGTGAAGTTGTGTTCCCAGCTCTCCAATCAAACGAATCCCCGAAATGGTATGCTTTTTGAGTCGGCGATCTAGCTACTCTCACCCATACAAATCAAAGAACCAGCCTCATTGGCAGGAGTTCATAACTCACTCAGGATTCAGGTCATGTTACCTATGGTCATCCTGGTGAAATGTAAGTCTTTATTATGAACAACGTTATATAATGAAACTATACATTTCATGGTCCGATCTTATATAAACTCCTTTGTATAGAATATCCCCGCTCGCATGTCTAATACATGAATAATCAGGATCAGATCATTTGTAGTACTTTATAACAATTGTAATACCTACAAAGCGGGTCATACTCGTAGTGTCACCAGGATAATGTACCCAGCCTTATCTATTTACTACAGACCATTTAGGCTATCACTTAAACATGATCCACCTATATGTCTCCACATACATGTTTAAGTTACAAAGATAACCTTGGATGTTAGTTTATTGGTTTGTAGTTAATGCAACTAAAATATCACATATTTTAGACAATGAATAAAATATCAAATATTTTATTGGATACAAAATTAGTTTGTTCATACAATGCTTACAAAGTATAGGTCCCAACGAGATAGGGCATCAACCCCAATATTTTTAGCATTTTTCAATTTAATCATTTTTATGACATTTAAGTAAGGGTAATTTTTTTTATCATTGTTTAAATCAGATTACGATGAATTGAGTTTTAGCCTTTGTGCTTGTTTTCAGGATTAGCCAGAGAGCTTCTTGAATTTGCAATTCATTTGAGTGACATGCCAAGAACATTCAAGTGGGATTCTCGTGGAGTGTTCGGACCTTGGGCTAGAGAATTTGTTTTTTGTTTCAAGATATTTCATTTTAAGGAAATCTATGTCTAACCCAATCCTTAGGATTGAAATCATATTGATTTGAGGATTTTAGTAATTGAGAATTAAGGGTTCTCATCCAAAAGGGTCTCAATTTCCAATTTGCTAGGGTTTTCATATCACATTGGATGGTTTCTCCCAGTTTATGGAATCTAAATATCGATATGGCTTGGAGTATTGTTAATCATGAAGGCAGCCAGGAGGCTGGGTTTTAAGGGACCATTTGGATTGTGTTTGGCTTGCTAATTTCAAGTAGATCTATAGAGATTGTGCAGTAAAGGTTCTTGAAGCAATGGTCATTCAAGGCGGTTTGGATAGTATCCTTTTTATCAATGTGCAAAATCTCATGGGTGAGTCGAACTGTCAGGAGGTTGTTCAGCTCCTCGATGGGGAGTCTTTGAATTTTCCAGAGGTCTCTTTTTTTATTCAAAGGGTGAAGACTATAGTGAGTGGGATGGAACCTATTTTCTCCTTCTACGTGAAGTGCTGCCACAATTTCCTAACTCATTCCCTTACGAGTAGGGCGTTGGAAGAACGAGTTTTTCTTTGTTTCTTCCTCCTTACCCTGAGTGATTTTCTTCATTTCTATCGCAGTGTGTTAATGTGTAGTTGTTGGTGGTTTTGTTTCCTTAAAAAATAAAAAATAAAAAATTGAAGCACGTGGATTATGAAAAATTTAGTATTACACTAATGCTCGATATATCTTCAACATATTGAGTTTTTTTTTTTCTTCCACCTTTTGGGATGGGTTGAACCTATCCCATTCAAGCAATATTATTCTTAATCCTTTCGTTGACAACTAAGTCAACCGATTATGATTTACAAACTTACATTCATACGGATGATTATTAGTTTCTTTTATGATATATAAATATTGTATGAGACATCGAAAATATAGATGGATTCTTGTCATCATATACTAAACTTTTCATTTTAGAAATATACTAATTATATTTTAATTAATTTAAATAAGTAAAGACACAACACAAATATAATTCTAAGTAGCTTAATTTCGAGAAAGAACAAAATAATGGTTAGAGTAGAGACAGTGACATAGCAAGAAATTTTATATAAGGGCACTATATGCAAATAAATAAAAAATAAAATAAAAAAATAAAAAAAATCTATAAATGAATATATAAAAGTATTCATAATTTCATAAATTAACTAATTTAATACATTACAATTGCTCTCTACGAGTTTTCATTTTTTGAAATCGATCCATGATAACTTCAATATCTAACTTATCAAATAAATCCTTTCAATATAGGCTATAAGACAATCATTCATCCATTAACACGTATAGTCTAACGAGTAACAAATAAATTATCTCGTACAACTCCAAAACTAATATATATAACGAAAACTGTTGGATTAACACCAGCACATAGCGGAAGGGAATAGGATCCATAAGCATTCCAATTCATTAATTTTGGTTGAAAAGAAACATGCTAAAACAGAGTATAATGGGCTTCAAGAACATACCTTGGCCGAACCATTGAAATCTTTATTTCCAGGTGCTAAATCCTCCAAATTCTTGTGTAGACCACCGCAAGATCTTCCCTACTATCCTCTTGGTGCTCTAGCTTGAGTTATGGAACTCAAAATAAGCTGGAATCAAAGGGAATATGGAGAAAGCTCACTGAACCAACCCATTGAAGAACACCTTCATCATCCGAATTTTTCAGCAAAAATTCAATCGGTTCATCATCCTTTGCTTCACTCCAATCTCTTCAATATATTGCAGACTATCATACAATGAGATGTACTGCATGGGATGCAGCTCATGCTTGGAGTAAACTAAAGGAAGAGGTGGGTTCCTTGTAAGTTAGTTGAAGATGAACATGAAAAACCCATTTTCAATTTTGTGTAATTTTTCAATTTCCAAAACATATTTTGATTTTAAAATCATATTTTATTTATAAAATCAAAATTTATTAATTTTACAAATTTAATTTTCTAATAAAATTAAAAATAATTATTTAAACAATTTAAATAATTCTAATTAATTTAATATCCAATATTAAATTAATTTTTACACAAATTCATCTTCATATATTTAAATATATTTTTTTTCTAATTCCATTTGATTCTAATTTGAACGTTTCAAATTAACTTATCACGCTACTCTAAACCTAATCCATTTATGAGCTAGTAGAGGATCTCATGGACTTAGATCATGGACTCCAACAATCGCTAAACTCATTAGACCGATCTAACCCCATTCGTTAACTAATGGGTCACTCCACTAAAGCCATAGTTGAACTCCCCTCACGGTAGATATATTATGTCCACTAGATATAACTATGATTAGTAAGTTAACCCTTCATAGGTTGTTCGTAATAACAGTTGGATCAAATCTCTGTTTTACCCCCGAAATTATATTTTGTTCCTTATGTCCCCATTGATCCTCTAATGAACATTTATCCAATCACAAAATCGAGTCCTTCTCATACCAAATGAGAGGGCGGGATCCCTTGTTCAAGCCCCAAAATCAACATTTAAGAGAACAACCTCTCTACTATCCCTAAAGCGGATAGAAGTGAATTCCTTCTTGCACCTTATGTCCCCAGCTATCCAGTCTTACTCCGAAAATGGCAGTCTTATTGAGCCGGCGCTGTTAAGCCAACCCTCACCTATGCAAACCTAAGGGCAATCCGGAATAAACAGGAGTTCATAGTTAGCTCAGGATTAAGGTCAAGTTAGCTAGGTCATTGCTTTGAAATAGTCAGTATTATACAATAAACAACTTTATAAAGTAAGAGTGACTCATTTATGGTCTGATCTTGTACAAACTCTTTTGCATAAGGGCACCCCACTCCTCATGTCCAACATGAATGAATTAGGATCACTTCATTTGTAGCACTTTACAACTCCTTAACAACTACAGAGCAGACCGTATCCAATAATGTTACCAGAATAAGGTACCCTAACCTTATCCATGTACTATAGATTATTCTGACTATTTACTCGAACTTGATCCACCTTTATGTCTCCACATAAAGTTCAAGTACTCATCCAATAGTCAAGGGACTTTTAGGTTTATTGGATTTATATTCAAGCAATAGATCTATTCAATAACACATTTATTGAATTTTCAGAATAAACTCCATTGTTTACATACCACGAGTTTTAGGACATAAAACCCAACAAAACTACGTAGGAAAAGAAAAGTAAACAATACTTATTCAAGAAAAGGCTATTGAGAATTGAGATTAAAATCTTTCCTAAATTTTGAAGGAAAAAAACTTCGACAGAAGATAAAGAAATTGCACTGATTTTTTAATTTTTTGGAGATTGATTTGCAATTGCAACCTAAAAAGCTAAAACATACTTTATATTTTAATTTCATATTTGGAATGTTAAAAAAATCCTACTTTTATTTCCATCAAGATAAATTAGGATTTTTATTATATCAAGATAAACCAGTTCAGATATAGAAATCTCACTTTTAAATCATATTATTTTTTTAAAGATAAACCAATTTTTTAGCAAGAATTTAAAGAATCCAGGTCCCCTGTAGCATCAGTCAACCCCTTAACCATTTATTAATAATATTATTAACTATTACTTAAAAAATATATTAAAAATACAAAAATCGATAATTTGAGGGGGACACCTGGTCCCTATGTGGCTCCGCCCCTCAAGTAGAGATGTGCACGAAACCGAGCTACGATGACTTCCCCATCTTCATCCTTACTCCACATTTTATTCTCCATTTGTAGGAAATTCCCCACAATCCATAGGGTTGGACAAAGATTTGCCACCAGAGTGAAATTTGTGGGATCTATAGTAGAAGAAATAATTACCCATCAATTAAATTATTCATATATGTAATCTAAATTTAAATGTCCAATTCAAACATCTTCAATATCTTTACCATTAAACAAAATAAAGTTAAGAGTTGTTTTCAAATATAGAAAAATAAACCAAAATATTTACAAATCCCAGTAAAATATCATAATATATCTGGGATAGCCGCAATAGATTACTATTTATGTTTATCTGTGTCATGATAGACACAAATAGCTACCACAATCATAGATAGACTGTGATGTTTTGTTATTATTTGAAAATATTTTCAGTAATTTTATCATTTAAAATAATTTTCCTAAACTTAAACTTAAATATAATATTTATACAATAATAATAATAATAAATCATTGAACGGCAAAACTCTGTCTAAAATGGGAATATACAATATAACTGTTTTCCAAAATTTCCATTAATATTCTTAAAGCCATTACCATGCCATTTTGCCCGTGAAGGACAATTTGGGCATTATCGTTATTCCACTTTTTTTTTTTTCGTTTTATTTTTAATTATTTAATTTTAAATGACCAATTTTCCATGTGTGTATCTATCAATATCTGTATCAGTCCATAAAGCCACATCAATGTGTAAGCTTTATATTGAGCCGTCTAAGCCAAACAGAGTGAAGCACCATATGAAACACATCAAACGGCTTCGCCGGCCGATGAATCTCAAAATGTCTCTGCACTTTCATCACTCCTCGCTGCAATTTCAAGTACTTCTTCGTCGAAACTCCTTTCAAGATCTTCTTGATCTCCGGAATTCTCTCCGATGGAATCCTCAGAGAGAACTTTCTCCAATCGAGCACATCATCGAACGGCAACGAATAATAATCGGAGATTATCACCGGTACACAACCGCCGTGGATCGCTTCCACTAACCTAGGGCTTGCAACTTCATATCCGCTAGGGCACAGACAGAATTTACTTCGTCCGATCAATTCGCTGTAGTTCTGTCCTCGAGGAAGGTACTCGTGGACCTGGATTTCATCGTCTTTGTCTTTCCAATGCTCGAGTAATATTTGGCGGATGAATCCATGCGCTCCGCCGGCGAAGAACGCTAGAATTGAACGATTCGCCGGCGGTTGACCTAATTGAGGAAGATCGAGGTGGAAACTTGGAGGCAAGTTAATCTCCGGCAACGATGCATCTCGCACAGGATTGAAGCCTTCAGATGTGTTCGCATTACAAAGAACTCTGATGAAATATTTGAAGCGATTGGGATCCTCTTGTGTGACTTCAGGTGCCTGAAAGCTTTCCAGAATGTTAATTTTGTTAACTTCATTCCTTCATCCACAAATTATAAATAAATCATGAGTTTAAATCTTATTTTTCTCCCGACTTTGAAGCTTATTCTATTTTGATCATAAATTTTTAAAAATAAGTTAATAACGATAAACAAAAATATAGTCTTCAATTTTGAATTAGTTGATAAAGTGATTTTCTACAGAATTAAATAATCATTATACTTTCAAAATTTTGGTCATTTAGTATTCTGACATTTAATTGTTGACATTTTACTTCATCCTTACTTTGCTCCATACTTACTAAACACAATTTCATGGAAGAGTTAATAGATCAAAATTCAAAGTTTAGGGACTTAAATCTAAATTATACTACAAAATTTCTCAACAAATTTAGATATTAATATTGTTTATGATAAATCATTCCATAGGTATTTAAACTATCATGTTTTAACAGTTTCTACTATTAAAACATTTGATAAATTACACAAAAAGTTTGATAATTTTGAAAGTTCAAGCAGTAATTCGGCATAATTAAAACATATGATAAATTATAAGTTCGGTCAATAAAATTCTAGATATATATGTTAGGATTTCTATGAACTTTAAGATTGAATTTTGTGTCCCAAACAGTTTTAACCTTTCAATTTTGTGTACAATATTTTTGTGAATTTTAAAAATCTTAAATGAAGAAAGATCAACCAGATGTTCAATTGAATTTTGAAAAAACTATTAACCTATGAGTTATCAAGAAAGATTAAACATAAAATTAAAACTTAAACTCTTTATATTTTTGAGAAAACATAAATATGAAATTCATGAACTTAAATTTAAAAGTCTAAATTAAACTTCGTTTCTTGCTTAAAAAATATTAACATTTCTTCCCAAATTAAAATATTACCTATCATATTTTAAAACTAGTCTCGAATTAGAATTTCATTATAATGCTAGATGATAATCGAGACTCTAAATAGTGTGACAGTGATTTAAAATGAGATTTGAAACTAAAAAAATGGGTAAATTTTCATTCAGAATTCCAACACTTTTTTACTCAATATTGAAATATTTATGCATGGCAATTTAAGAAGAGTAGGAAATTAGGAACATTTAAAACAAAAAATAAATGGGTAGGCAAATAATTGGTTTAAATCATATTTTGATGTGTGAAGTTTAAATTTTGTTATATTTTAGAACTTTAAAAAATGTCCATTCTAGTTCCCACATTTTTAGAAAAGTCTTTACTTTAGTTCTTAGTGTGAAGATTCTGTTAGCTCTTAATCATGATAGTGAGATGACTTATACTTTTAGATAACTAGACTATCAAACAAGTTAGTCACCCTAAAAAAATTTAGGGATTCAATTTTGAATCTTGAATCAATTTTTTATAGGACATCTTAAAACTTAAAAGTCATTTATATTTATAATTTTAGTTGTTCAATATTTTGGTATGTTGGTAGTTGATATTTTACTTTACCATTATCTTGCTCAACCCATGTTAGATGTAATTTCATCATTAAATAGATTTCATCTTTAATGAGTTACCATCATTTCAATAGTAAAGATCAAAATAAATGCTTTCTAAAAGTTGACTAAAACAAACGTTTTTAAAAGTTTATGGGCTAAAATAGATCAAAAGTCGAAGTTAAAATAATAAAATAAAATTTACACCCAAGTAATTATTTATTGGTTTAAATCTCATTATTGCCCCTAAACTTTTAAAAATGTCCGTATTAGTTCCAAAATTTTGAATATTGTTTTATTTTGGTCTCTCAATTTTTAAAAATGTTTGGTTCAGTCTATGAACTTTTAAAAAGTGTATACTTTGATCCCTACTATGATTTTGTTAACTCTCCAACAAAATGACTAGGTGACTTGTATTTTTTGATGATCAAGCTACTAAATAAGTTAGGTATGATAAAAAATCTAGAATTTCAATTTTGCATAAGGTGACAAAACGAGAGAATTTAAAAGACATTTATAGTTCAAAATTTTGGTTGTTCGGTATTTTGGCATGTTGGTTGTTAGTATTTTACTTCATCCTCATTTTACTCAATACATTCAGAGTCAATCATCAAAAAATACAAATTTTCTCACATTTGTTTTGGAGGGTTAACATAATTTTAATAATAAAAATTAAAATAATATTTTTAAAAAATTTAGAGACTAAAATAAATAATTTAAAAAATTTAAAAATAAAAATAGAATAAGATTTAAACTTGATGGACTAAAATAAAATTGAATCTCTTTTTTCTTTTAATAGCCAATTTAAAAGGCAACAGAGAGAGAGAGAGAGAGAGTTATAATAAGTTACCCAATCATGGCAAGAGGCCATGAAATGATCGGCTCCTCGAGATCGGTTCCAGTAAGGGTATTTATTGGCTACGACGCTCACATAATCCGTGAAAATACGAACGAGACGGTCACGTGCATAAGTGGTGATGGGCTTGTAGATGTAATCCACGATGTAAACGATGCTTACGGGCAAGAAAAAAATATGGGCCTCCTCAGGATTATGGGCCAAAAATGGGCTTTTTCCACCGTCCATCTCGTCAATGAAATGGCCCTCGATTGAGTATATGTGTTTCATTGGCCCATCATGGACCAATGGCTGCTCTCCCTCTTTATAGGTCCATACTTTGAACCTTTTCACCATCTCTATATAACTCCTGAGCTTATGCACAATAATAAATAAATAAATCTTATTACTTCAAAATTTAAATTTTTAATCACCATCTAAAGCATTCGTAAAGAAAATTTCTAATCTTACTGATACCCTTTGGTTTTATTGAGATGCGGATCGGTTTTATCAGTTTTGGGGTCAACTAAAAATCAAACTAAATTATCGATTTTATAGAGAAAGGATCCAAATCGATGTCTAATAAAGAAGAAAATTATTGAATTGTTTTTATTTGGTTCGGTTTATTATCGATTTGGTTATTAGTTTTTGGGATTTCATTTTTTTTTAATTTTTTTTTATTTCTACTTTTATTTTGAATTGATCATTTTTGCCAAGTTTAAACTAAAATTGGGTCGTTTCCTTTTTCTCCTCCTTCTTCTTCTACTTCTTCCTCATTCGACATTTTTTATGCACTTTCTAAATAAAAAACATACAAGTTCTATAATAATTGATTATTTTTTCTAAATAAATATATATGCACCATAATAATTAAAATACTAAAAGATACAAAATGTTAGCGTTTATTTTTAAAGGCATATAAATATCCTCGGTCCGTCTTGGTTTTGATTAGTTATTTCAATCAAAAATCAATTCGAACTAATACTTTTTTATTTTATTCAAATAGAAATCAAGATGTCCAATTTTATAGTAAAAAATAAATCAAATCAATGGATCACCCTTTGGATTGATTTGAGTTTTGAATTCTCCATTTTTTTTTTGTTGCACTCCTAAACTTTACTAAAAATTTATCTTCATAAATACAATGGATTTAAATTTTATATTTAATGTATGAACTTATTGTGTATATTGACATCCTTGACTACAAGTTTGTTGATCTTGTATGTAAGTATAGATTTGTGACATATAAATATAATTTTAGTCTCTAAATTTTTAATTGTTGTTGGTTTTAGTCAATGTCTATTCTAATCCCTGTATGTTTAAAAAACAACATTTTTTATCTATTTTTTTTTATTTATATTGAAAGAACGTTAGCATGACACTTCATTTATTAAACTTCTTAAAATATAGCCATAAAATTATATTAAAGAATTTCTACAGTGAATAACATATGTATTGAAATTTTGTAAATTATTAGGGATAGAGATTAACATTTTTTTTAAGTACAAGAATCAAAACGAATATTTTGGGTTTACATAAAATAAGATTGACATGAAAGTACAATAACTAAAACGAACTAAACGACACTTTTCGTTTAGTTCGTTTTAGTTATTGTACTTTCAAAATGTCCTTATTTTAAGAAACCGACATGTTTGATAATCAATCATATTTATTGTTCCTAAAATTTGAAAAATGTTCTTAAAAATGGGACAAAAATTGAAAAACAACCAATGTTTTGCTTCTATTTTTTTATTTAAAGTTGTTTTTAAAAAGTATCAAAGTGTAGACTTGGTTAGTTTAGTTTGTGAGGAAACATGCCCGAGACATTTCGTATAGCTTTCATGATCCTAGAATCAAGTCTCAAGTGAGACTTATTTTATCTTATTTTTCCTCCTTTCAAATATTTCCATTTTCTTTATATATATATATAATATATATATAATTATTTATTTATTTTATTTATATTTATTTTCTATATTATTTTTTATATGTATATGTTAATTTAAGTGGTCTTTTTAAATATAAAAATATTTACATTTTATAGTAAAAAATTTCAAAAGCACAAGTACTGTTAAAACTTTTTGCCATAAAGTATAAATATTTTTGAAATTTTTCTATTTATAAGAATTTTTCTTAATTTAATTTTAGATTTATATATTATTTTGATTTTCAAATTTAAAAATTTCAATAGAATTGTTTCAAATACAGGAAAATGAACCAAAATATTTTCACAAATTTAATTTTGAATTTTTAAATATTTAGATTTATATATTATTTTGATTTTAAAATTTCAAATTTTTCAATAAGATTGTTTTCAAATATTGAAAAATAAACAAAACTATTTACAAATATAGTAAAATTTCACTGTCTATGTGTCATGATAGACACAGATAATAGTTTATTATGGTTATTACAAGATAAACAGTGATATTTTGTTATTATTTGTAAATATTTTCAGCACATTTATCATTTAAAATAATTTTTCTTTCCAATATGTATGTATAAATATTTTTTGAATGTTGAACTTTAAATTTTACAGTATCCATTTTTACATATATATATATATATATATATATATATTATTTTTCTGATAATAGTTTATTGTGGTCTATTACAAGATAAACGGTGATATTTTGTTATTATTTGTAAATATTTTCAGCACATTTATCATTTAAAATAATTTTTCTTTCCAATATGTATGTATAAATAATTTTTGAATGTTGAACTTTAAATTTTACAGTATCCATTTTTACATATATATATATATATATATATATATATATATATATATATATATATATATATATATTATTTTTCTGACATACGAAACTTATTATAATTTTGTTACTAAAATATTCATTTAAGTTCACTTTAATATTTTTACAATCACGACATTTACATAACAATATAATTAAGTTAGATTTAAGTCTACATCATTTGAAATTTAAAACAAATGACTTGAGAGAGAAATAATATTGTAAATCAAAATTTAGCTAGATATGAATGATAGAAACAATTGTATTATTGTTCTTAATTTTACATTGAGACTTACATGACCTGATAATTATTTTTTTATATTTTAATGCATGCTATATATTTTTTATTTTCTATAATTAGATTATATGTAAACTATAAAATATAGAAAAGAAATACAAGAAATGAGAAATAAGAAATAGTTATCAAACACGTTTCTGTTCTTGTTTTTTTTTTCTTTCAAGAATCAGGAAACAAGAAGTTATCAAACATATTCCCATTTGTTGTTTAAGAAAAGAGAAAACCGAAAACAAGAAATAAAATACGAAAAACAGGAAATAAAAAACAAGAACGTTATCAAATGAATCATAAATAGTCCATTCTTTCCGATCACAAACTCTCAACTCAATAGAAAATGTTACATCATGCAATTCTAACTTTTGGTCACTATCAATCAAATTTCAAAATGGGAAAAAAAGAGATTAAAATAAACAAACAAGAGGAATAAAGACAAAACCCTAAAAGGAAGTCGTTAGTAAAGTTAAGTTTAGGGTTTAAGATTTATGAATAAAAATATAAAACCAAATAAAGATGTAAATTTATGAACTTAATAAAAGCACAATTGTAGTAGTGTGAAGTAATTCAAAGTGTAAATAAAATAAAATAAAAAATAAAAATTGATGAATAGACATCTCTGTTTGGCTAAAAACAGCACAAGGAACAATGTCAATAGAGACAATATGTTGGACTATTTCGGGCAGCCTAGATTTAGACCGGGGCAAGGCGGCTGGGCAGGCTGCCCCCTGCCCCATTTTTTCCTAATTATTATACTCTTAATAGCTTGTTCATACTTACACTCAATACTATACTCTAACCATCCCTTTTCCAATGATTAATTTCTAATTATGCTTGAATGAGATAATTTAAATTTTGTAATTTTTATGATTTTTTAAAACCATTCATTTACAATACTTTAATGCATCAATTGTTTCGTAATATATATAGAGTAAATATAGGTCAATTATATTATAAAATGATCAATTTTTTAAGTTTTATGGGTTTGAGTATTATGTCTATTTCATCCTTTTTTTGGGGAAAGTATTCAACACATTTAGCCTTTTTTTTTCTTTTTTTCTTTATTAATTATATAGTACCTTAAATTAAGTCGGCTTAATTTAAAAAATAAAATCATTAAGAATGATATCGAAACTTTATCAAGATTCTAGGTAAGATTGAAAAAATAGGATAAAATACAATTGTTGAAGTTTTTTTCGTTTTTAGTCCTTATACTGTTAATAAATCTTAAATTTAGTCTCTTAATGTTAGTTTATAATTGATAGTAGAGAGATTAAAATTAGATGTATTCAAAAAATCCGACAATCCGAATAATCCGGACTAACCAACTCAAACTCTAAGGTTGGATTGGGTTAGTTTTGTTCTTGTGTTAGGTTGAGTTGAACTTTTTCTATTTTTGTTGGATTGAGTTGGGTTCCGGGTTGGCTAAGTAAAAAATTCGGATTAACCTAATTCAACCCGAATTATATATATATACACACTTCTTTTTGTTTAAAGTTTGTAATAAATAACATAGATATTTGGTTTTTAACATTTGAATTATATGAGATTTTAGTTATTAGTAATGTGTTGTAGATAAATTTACGTATTTTAAATAATAAGAAAAAATAGGTTATAAACCGACAATTCAACCTAACTCCAATTTTAGGATTGGCTTGGGTTGAAGATCTTCTTCAGGGCTTTTAGGATACCAATCCAACCAACCCGAAATTTAAGACTGGTCTAGAAAAACACCATCAACCCAATCCATGTACAACCCCTACTAATCAAATGATTCAAATCTCAAACTCCACTTACCTAAACGGTAATTTAAACAAAAATTATCATATTATAGATCATATAAACATAAACTTAGCAAAAAAGTTCAAATTAAAAATCGTCTCATTTATTCACCAAATCAATATGCAAATCAAAATATTATAGAGGGAAAACTTATCAGTCTTGATTTGGCGTGAGAACCGTTATTTATTTATTTATCTTTAAAATTATTTAAATTTAATTAATTATTTTTTTCTTTCTTAATAAGTCATCATCATTATTTATTTCCTTATAAAGATAATAATAATTTTTTCGAGAAACAAACAGAGCATTTGGAAACTTTATAGAGCCAAAGATGGAAAGGAAATTAAATAGGACAGTAGGAATCTTAACTGATGGAAAGCGTATGCGTTTCTGTAAACCCTTCCTCTAGGTATGAAACTCTCCTCCTTTTCCGACGTATAGTTTCGGGTTAAGATCGCTACTCGGATTGCGGCTCGAGCCTCGGCCAAGCCATCTTCGATCATTTTATCCTTCTGCATCAAATAAATCCAACCATATGATACAAAAAAATATAAATTCAAATTTATCGTAATTCATCAACTTAAACTTAATTCAAAAAAAAAAAAAAAACTCATGCTAATGAAGAAAACCTGGTTTGATAAACCATTTAGTTTCTAAAT
Organism: Benincasa hispida; assembly: GCF_027475165.1. NCBI lineage: Eukaryota > Viridiplantae > Streptophyta > Magnoliopsida > Cucurbitales > Cucurbitaceae > Benincasa > Benincasa hispida. Next base: position 22,773,081 of record NC_143479.1, on the reverse strand, counting down.
TAAGATAAGTTTTTATGGATATTTTTTACTCATATTTTAAGAAACCAATTGAACTAATTTTGAAAACTAAATAAATAATAATAAAAAAAAGTAGTTTTTCATTTTTTTTTAAGGAAGATTGACTAGAAATGCAATTTTTTTTTTTCTGAAAATTATAATAAAAAAGAATTGGAAGGAAGCACACATACATTGAAATGGTTACCAATGAGTCAGAAAATTATTCAAACCAAGTTAATACTTTCCCATAAGTTTTTTATGTTTTGTTATTCCATCATTTCTTACTCATATTTTTCAAAAACCAAGTTATCTTTGAAACCTTTTATATAATCTCAAACTTTAAAATTTAATTAGAAATCCAAGTGTCTTCATCAAGTTTTAGAAAATTATCACAATAAAAATTTGGGAGGAAACAACTCACGTTTTAAAAACGGATCAAAACACGAAATAATTACTAAACCAGTCATAATCAATTGGAATCGACCTTGTGGGAGGAAGAGTGAAGCCACGGCGTCACTACGGCGGAGGGCACGACGGCAGGAGGAAATTGAAGGGGGGATTGCAGCGGCGGTGGGGGTTGTTTGGATGAATGAAAAAAAGAAAAATTTTGGAATATTATGGAAGAGAAAGGGTTTTGATTATTTGGTGGGAAGAAGCAAAGAAGAAGGAGAAGAAAGAAGAAAGGTAGAAGTAAAAAGAAAGGGAGTTTATGGGAAAAGTCTAAGGAAGCCATTAAAAAAAATGGAAGCTATTGTTTACTTAAAAGGACTGATAATTTAAAAATTAAGCCTTGAAGTTGAAGATGAAGATGAAGAAGAAGAAGAAGAAATAATGTGCATGGTATTTTTTGGGGAGATGAACAATGTTCTGCTCACTTTTAATCTAAAATATTGAAGGAAAAGGAAAAAAGTGAAAATTGAAGGAGGAGAGAGGGAGGGTTTTGTGTGAGTTTTGGCCAATGGAGGTTTAATCTTTTTTTGGTAATATGTATAGGAAAGCATTAGTTAGGGACTAGGGAGTAACTAATTATGAAGAAAACTTGGGTGCAACCCGCTTTACTTAGGCTCGTTTGGTGACATTTTTAGTTTTTATTTTTAAAAACTAATACTATTTTATCTACATTTTTTACCATGATTTACATTTTTCTTAAGTACAATGGCTGAATTCTTAGCCAAATTTTAAAAATAAAAATACCTTTTTAATTTTTAAATTTTGACTTGTTTTTTAAACCGTTGGTGAAAAGTTAATGACAAAAAAAGAAATTTAGAGATAGAAGTAGTATCCACATGTTTAATTTTAATAAATAAAATGGTTACCAAATAGAACTTTATATATTGTATAATAGCCTTTTGCTGGATCCAATGAAAAATTGTTACGTTGTAATTAATTTTTTAAAAAAATATTAAAAATTTATTTTTATCTATATAAAAAAAATGATGGTTATAGCTAAGTATTACTCATTAGTTAAAAAAGAAATAGAAGGGTGAAACGGTGAAGAATATTCATAAGCTTTTTTTAGACTCGTAATTTTGTATAAATAAGTTGAAATATGTTGCCAAAAATGACTTATGGTATGCACTTTTTTTTTTTTTTTTTTGTTTAAATGTCATGACTATATACTTTCATTGGAAATTAAACAAAAATTTGGAAACTTCATAAATATTTTGCAATTCTTAAGGTTTAAAGGTTCACTCCCTTACTACCCATAAAAAAGAAAGAAAGAAAAAAAAATCATTTCAATTCTTTCATTTTTCTTGCTTACTAACGATAAAGTTCTTCCAAAAAACTAAATAAATATATATATTTTTTGTTTGGACATGTATGATGACCGAAGTTATATTTACTTTGGCTATTATTATTATTTTAATTTCATGAAAAATATTATAAATATATTATTGTCTTTACGAACATTAATATTAAGAATATTATTCACGATCTATTTAAATTTACTGAAGTACATTTTGTAGAGTGATCATCAAAATCATTTTTGTCATTTTTAAAATCAGTCTAAAATCTATTTTTTAATCACTCAAAATGAATTTAGTATTAAATTTTACACATTGAAATGTTATCTTAAATTTATCAAAATTAGTTTTAAAGGATTAATAATGTGGTATTTTAAGTATTTTTTAGGGCTATTTTTAAATATAGAAAAATCAACCAAAATATTTATAAAATATAGTAAAATTTTAGAACTATCAATTATAGATGCTGATAGACACTTATAGAAGTTTATCAACGTCTATCATTGATAGTTCTAAAATTTTATTATATGTGGTAAATTTTCAACAGTTTTATCATTTGAAATAATTTCTCTATTTTTTTTTTTTATGAATTTTGATTTTTTAACAATAAATATATTATCGACATTTTCGGAATAATTTCGTTCATCAATAATATTTGAGAGTCCTACATTTTGTATTTAACTTTTCTTTTAAGCAACGTTAAGATTATTTAACTTGATTTTACACATTTTTTTTTTATAGGAAAACAAAAATTATACGAAAGTATCTATATTTTGAATGTAAAAGTAAAACTCTAGACATCGGATGTTAAATTAAGGAGGCATGGTTAGACTTAGACCATAATTGTTAGCGTAATCAATATAAACCAGGATAAAATATCGACGTCGGTATCAATATTGAAATTTTAATATTATAGAAATATAGTCAGATATTTCTATAAGTAAAAAATTATACAAATTTTATTTAAATTAATAATTATATTGTTTATTTAAATTAATAATTATATTATTTTTACTCCCAAACCAAGCTATGAATATTATTATTAATATTTATATATTGGAATCGAATGAGGATAGATGCGATGAGGACGAATCCACTGTCTTGAAAGTAAAATTGACGCAACCTCGGTGTTAAATCGTCAAAATCAATTGCTCCCTAAGATTAACGCAACTCTTGATTGTTGACGTATACTCGTCGAAGAACGGGTTGGAATCAATAAAAATTTTACCCAAGAACTAGTGAAGAACAGATTAGAATAAAATAAAATTCTATCTTCTTTTTTTCCGAAACCGTGAGATCCGTTTTATTAAGGAAAAAGTAAGATCCTTTTTATAACAGAAAAGAAAATCGTTTTGAAATTAATTTTAAAACCATTTTAGAATTAATTGAGATTAATGTTTGAAATTAATCACAAATCATTCATTCTCGAAATTAACTTCAAACGTTAATAAAACCCCTTTTTCATTTTATTTTTCTTTTGCCGTGTTAGTTATTCCCGACAATACATTCATATAGGACTAAATATATAGATGACGTTTTTTTATATTTTACAAGTATTAATAAAATATATTGGACAGATTAATGAATCTTGATATCAACGTTGAACCTTTTCAATTAATTGATTTATCGATGAATATATTGACATGTCGTTAATGAATATTTTAATCCTTAACTATATAAGCCAATTAGAACAACTAATAACGACACTAAATATCGATGGTTCAATCCATACTCTTTTACCATCGAACTAAAAAAATATAACAATACTAAAATCGTCAGTCATATTGTTCTAATTAATATCGGTAACGTGTCACATGGATGTAATGTAACACGTATGGTGTTTGACAAAGGAGTAATAAGAGAGGAAGTACGTAAAGAAAGATATGGAGTTTGGGATATTGCAAAAGAAGAGAGAAACGAAGCACATGGGGAATACTTCGTTATTTATTTAAATTTGTTTTGTTTTTGGAAATTAGAAAATTGAGTTATGGGTTTAAATGTCGAAAAATGACGTGAATTTTATGCAATAGTTAAACGACTTGTCGTTGTCAATGGAAATATGGGAACTGACCATACGACGAGTCGGCCATTTCATAGAGTACATACGGACTAGGGTTTAGTATCAAAGGAAGATGGACAACCACGAGGTTTTATTTAAATTGTTTTTTCCTTTTCAAAAAATATAATTGTTGAATATAAATTCTGCACATTGCAATTTATTACATCATTATTTTTAATTCGATAAAAAATTACATGTTGTTAATTTTGGTTTAAGTTAGCAATTATTTCTCCAGCTAAAAATAAAGGAAAATTTATTGTATTATGGTAATATATGTACTCCTTCCATTTAGCCCATCATAGTTGATTAGTTATTTAATAATTGTTTAATTTAATTATTAAATATATAATATTAAATTATTAATTAAAATAGAAATTCAAGGTTAATAAATGTAATCTTGAACCTTATATGTGGTTGACATACTGATAGGTCATATACAAGAAATAACCTAAAAGGTCTATAATAGTATATGGATAAGATTAGGTATAGTGACACTATGAATACAATTCACTTTGTAACTGTTACAAATGATTTGAGCTAAATTGTTTACGGAGACATGTGAGTGGGAATATCCTATATAATGAGTTTGTATAAGACTGAATTGTGAAATATTTAATCTCTCTTTATAAATTCTTTAACTGAAAAGATTAATATTTCATAACTGATCATATGCGACTCGATCTGCATTCTGAGTGAGTTATGAACTCATGTTTGTGAGAGCTCGTCTTTGATTTGTATGGGTGAGATTGGGACTTGACCAAATAGGGAGCTGGAACGTAATTTCACAAGATGTAATTCACTCATTTTGACATAGTGTAAGTAAACGAGTAGCTCTTTTAAGTGTTGGTTCGGGACTTGAACAACAAAGCCCGACCTTCCCACTGGTCCGAGAGGGACTCGGTTTATGATTGGGTCATAAACATATTGTTAATTAGAGGATCATTGGTACTTAAGTGCAAGATGTAATTATCCAGGCATAAAACTAACATTTAACCCAGCTGTAATTACGATCAACTCGTGAAGGATTGATTTACTTGTAATGATTATATCCATGGACACAGCTTATCCTACATAAGAATGCATCTATAGTTCTATAGTGGAGTAATATATAATAATAAATGAAAATTGATTAACTAAGGAGTTTAACTAATTAATTTTGGATCATTGAAGGTTATAATATATAGATTCATAATGTCTCCTTGCTAGTTCATACAAACCATTAGGGATCAATTTAGTTGGAAATTTTTTAAAAATATTCAAATTGGTTTTAATATATTTGATATATTAATGAGAAAAAAATATTTATTGTATTTCATACATTATCAAATAAAATTATTAATGAGATTCATTATTATTATATATTTAATTTGAAATGTAAAGATCAACGAGTTAAACCGATCAGTTCACTTCCGTAATTTTCTTTTTTAAAAAATCTCATGTGAATAATCTGGCTAAGATGGAGAATATTTTTTCGATTATTATATCTCAACTATTATTTTATAATTAAAAAAATATTCATCCAATCTAATGTGATATGGACTTTTTCTAGATTAAGAGGCCTCTTTAATATATATTAATTATTGGACTAGTTGCATAAATGAAATTCAAGCCCAAAATAATAAAATATGTAGTACAAGGATAAAATAATTGCATATATAGAATAAAAAATGGTAAAAGACCAAAAAAACCCATGCTTATACCATTTTGTGCATTGCTTCCCGATTTTCTCAAATCAAAAGCTATCACTGATAGCTGCTATCAATTATGGCCTTCAATTTGAGAAGTGTGCTATTGGTGGCTATCACCGAATAGCTGCTATCGTAGCTATCACTGATAGAAGCTATCAGTGGTAGTTTTTTTATTCGAGAAGTGTGCTATCAGTTACTACCATTGATAGCTTTCAATTTGAGAAGTGTGCTATTAGTTACTATCGCCGATAGCTGCAATACGTGATACTGTTATCAGTGATAAAACTTTCAATTTAAGAAATGTGCTATTAGTAGCTACTATCAATGATGTTATTATAGGTGAATATCACTGATAGCTACTATTAGGTGATAACAATAGCTGATATTGATGATAACTTTCAATTCGAGAAATGTGCTATCAGTTTCTATCATTGATAGTTGTTATCAGTGATACTGCTATTACTCATACCTTTCAATTTGAGAAATGGGCTATCAATTGCTATCATCAATATGTTTCTATCAATGATTGCCAAATAGTGGCTATTGTTGATATGTTTCTATCAATGGTAATGTTTTGATGCTTTTTGTTGTTTGAATCTGATATCATGTTATATTTGTTTGCAAATAATCGGGTCTTTTGATTAATTTAGCGATACATGCAATGTGTTTGTATGTCATTATTGATGCATATAGGTATAGAATGATATCCTTCTACATTGGTAATCATAAAGGCTATCATCTGTAACACCCCACATTTTTTTAGTAATAATGTAATTTCAGTAATTTTTATTATTGAGGGTGAAGGAAATCGGAAGCGAGATTTCCATGAGCAGCGGAACAAGACTATTCCAAATTACAATCATGAATAAATATTTACATTTACAGTCAACTTCAATACAAAAAGTTTTGCAAATAATACAGAAATTACTGCATGAACAAACTCAAATGAACAGAGATCAAGCTCTATGCACATATGAGAAGGCATCTCCACGCTCCGTTGCGCGACTCTGATCGAACAACAGCAACCACGACCGCTCGATCTACACGACCGCAACACAACACGAATACCGCACGAACACTTTGCCCTTGTCCTCAACGATCTCCTTGGTCATGAACTCTTCGCACTCGTCCTCAACGATCTCCTCGGTCATGAAAAATTTGGATCAAAAAAGATATTGGGCCCAAGAGTAACTAACCAAATTCACGTAAGGCCCATGAAACTCTATAAATAGAAGTTTTACTCGTTCATGTTGGAGGAGGTTGGAAAAGTCGAAAGCCAAATCTCTCAGAAGATTTATATTCGAAGAATATAACATTTCTCAAGTTTTAAAGACTGAAACTCTATAGCTCAAAAGACTAGAAAATTAAATATAACTCAAATCTATGAAGAATATAACTCTCCTGTAGCTTGGAGGATGAAACAACTTTCAAACCCAAAAAGTCGAAAGTCAATCCAACCAGATCAACACCCTAAGTCAAGGGTCGATTCAATCCGATCAACAAGTCAAAAGCCGATCCAATCCGATCAACAAGTCAAAGGTTGATCATTCAAGAAGATCAACAAGCTTAAAGATTAAAGTTTACCTTTCGAGAAAAATAATCAAAGGATCAAATACTAGAGACTATACTCACTATACTGAAAATTAATGTGAATGCAAAGTTCAAATTTCGCAAATTAAATTTATTCGAAAATCTCGCCGAACATGAGTATTTATTATATTCTATTTAAGTATTTACATAAATGCCAAAAAAAAAAAAAAAAACTATTAAGCCATCATAAGGCAATATCTAAATATCCATATATCTATATCTATATCTATATCTAACTATACTATATTAAAAACTTAGACTCTAAGAAAAATATTTTTCAACAATTATATCCTCTTTCTAATTTATATATTTATGAAATATGTCATTGACAATTAATTTTAAAGGATAAAATTAAATTAATTAACTAAATATCTATATAAATAAATAATTAACAATCAATGTATAGCATAAATTCTAAACGTGGAAGAGGAATTAAATTAATTTCAAATATGTACCTTTAATATCAAATAAAATTCAAAACGTCTAATATAATAAAATAATAGTTGTTAATTAAAAAATATTTATCATAAAAAAAATTAATTTCATTTTTTAGCATTTAAAATATGAAATTAAAACTATTAGATAATATTTTTTATTTCATATGAATTTTATCAAATATTTGGACGGTTCCCATACCATTGATATTTTATTTAATTATATAATTTAAACAAATAAAAGTAAGATTAAATTATTTGCAATTAGCACTTTAATTAGCTTTCTAACGTTGGAGTTACATATTTTGATTTTATGATTATCATCAATTAAAAAGATTTTTCTTCCAAAACCCTAGCAAATCAAATCTATAAATACAATATGTTGTTAATGTAATCCAGATTGTAGCTACAAGAATGATGTTTGGGAGTGATTTGAAATCCTAAAAATCTCTTTTGTCATTTTTAATTTAAGATCACTCTAAAATGAATTTTTAATCTTTAAAAATTAATTTAATATTAAAATTTATACCTTTAAATACAAATTATATATCATCAAAATTACTTTTAAAGGATTAAAAACATGTTTTTATTTTGAAAAGGATAAAAAAAATGATTTAAACTATTTTAGAATCACTCTCAGATTTTCCTCGATTAAATAAACACACAAGTCAAGTTTCTGGTAATTAAAGTTTGTTGTTAATGTTAGTCGATGTGATCATGTTCCTTAACCTTGGTCTTTGTCAAAGATACTACTTGCTCTAAAATGTTTTGTCCATATCTATGTTAAAACCAATACGGTAAAAGAAATTCAAATTTATTTGTCATATTTAAATTTGAATATGGTAATTAGATAAAATCTTTTCAATTGGTTTATTTCACAATTTGTGCATTCCATTTCTTAATTATATTGTTTAGGATTTTTCTAATGATGTTGTTCTTCTATGATGTTTATAGAAAGGTACAATTTATTAAACCAACACACTTTTATTGACAAGTTTGTGTGTTTTCTACAATTACATATAATTGCAAGTGCTATAATTTAAAATGCATTTGCAGGTCCCTCACACACTCCAATTCTGAATATTTTTTTTATAAAAATAAAAGAGCTTTTTTAATTAAAAGCCTCACTATGGACTTCGAATTATCTTCTTTTTTTTTTTATATATAATTAATTAATTTATTTTTATAATGTTTATATAACAACAGTGGAAAAAAGTAAAAAACAAAAAACAAAACAAAGAAAGAAAAAAAGAAAGAAAAAAATACCAGTAGAAATTTTGGTTTGTATTATAGAGAATTTAGATTTTAAATTAAAATTAAAGACAATTTTCACATATAGAAAAAAATGTCAAACCATTCATAGAAATAGTAAAAAAATATATTAATAGACACTGATAGACCTTTATCAACATCTATTAGTGATAGAATTCTATTAATTTCTAATAGACCTGGATAGATTTGTATAAGCTTCTATAAGAGAGGATTAAATTGTTATTTTGGTTTGTCTTATTTTTTTCATTTTTAAAAATTTCCCTTAAATTAAATTATATTGATCAAATTTTCATGTATACTTAGAATTTTGTTTTTATTATTTTATTAATTAAAATCCAGTTAGATTGGAAATACACCATTCTATTAAAAGGGGCGAGGGAAATAATAAAAGATTTTTCCCTTTGTAGTTTGTTTCAATTACTTTGATTTCGTTTTAACCCTAGAATTTAGGTTTTTTAAAACAACCTTTGAAGGTTTTTGTAGAAAAGGTTTGCGAATGCTTATCTGTTGTTAAATTGAACAAATCTAAAATAGAAAAAAAAAAAAAAGAATTGCAGACTAAGATTAACAAAAATAACATAAATGAAAGAATTAAAGTTGTGTCTTTATTTATTTATTTTTTGTGTATGCGTTTAGACTTGTTTTGATAAGTAGACTTTAAGTAAAAAGTTATTTAGGGTTAAAATGAAAGTTCAAGGATTACAAATGAAACAACCCTATATAGTTCAGGGATAGTTTTAATAATTTAACCTTCAAATTAATACGTGGTTTTAGTTAAACTATAAAATTTTATTAAAATGAATCTAAAAATACTACAAGAAATTGCACTTCTCCTGACGCCATAATTCACCGGGAAAGGGTGGAAAACACGTCAGGAGATCCTCTCCCGATGAAAAATGAATTGTCGGGAGTTTGGTTGGGAAAAATCCGTTGGGAGAGGAACTCCCGACGCATAAAACAGGGCGTCGGGAGTTGTTTGAGGAACTCCCGATGCCCTCTACATGCGTCGGGAGTTCTTCAAACAACTCCCGACGCCCTGTTTTATCCGTCGGGAGTTCTCGAACTCTCGACAGTTTGTTTCATGCGTCGGGAATTCTGGTTTGTTTTATCTGTCTGGAGTTACGGGAACTCCCGACGCGCTAAAATATGCATGGAGAATTCCTTCATTAGTTGAATATTGGCTTTTAATTTTAATTTTAATTTTTAATGTTTAATTTTTTAAATTTGATTTGAATATCCTGTAAAATATCATTAATCAACTCAAACAGATCCACATAATAAATAAAACAAAGAAAACAAAGTCCACACTATAACAAATAAATGAAAAGTTACAATATCCTACAATAAAACAAAGTCGATACTAAATAAAAGAAATTTGTTTTCAGAAATAAATGGAAGAAATAAAATGAAAACAACGTCAATAAATACATAAAAGAAAACAACGTCTGGAACACAACATCTTGAACAATCGTCCAACCTCATCTCCGAATTGCATCCTACAATAAAACAAAAACATTCAAATGTCATAATCTTTAAACATGTACACATTCAAACTTCATAAACAAAAACATTAAAAAATGTCATAATCGTCCAACCAAACTTCATAAACAAACAATCTAAACCAAACTCATAAACAAGAACATAAAACTCAAACTTTCTCCCCAAAACAATCTAAACCAATCTCGACCCACCCCCACAACACATTCGAACTTCATAAACATTTATAAACACACAAAAACTCCAAGTTCAACCACAAACGGGGCATTGTTGCAAATCTGCAAATTCTTTTCAATACAATACACAATCATATTTGCACGCATGAATAGACTCATAACCTAGGCCTAAATCACGCAATTTTCTCTTAGCTTCATAAAAGGAAGTAGATAGAGCGGTGCCAGCTGGAAATACTGCTTTTAACAATTCCAGCAACATGTCAAACGATTTGTTACTCCAGTCGTTGAGAACTTTGATGAACACTCTAGTCGTTGAGAACTTTGATGAAAACTCCAGCAAATCTGTTTACTTCTTGTATTGATGAACACTTCATCATTTTCGAAATAAATTTTATAATTTTTTTCTAGCAAACAAGAGATATAGAAGGAATATAATATACATTTTTCAAATAAATGTACTTATCTCCTATAAATAACTTCATATCTCCCATTGCTTTAGCTGAAACAACCTTCCCGGTCCCTACCTTAAAGATTGTTTCACCTTCTGTCAACTGTCTCCAGGAACTTGTTTCTTGTGAGATAGTGCAAACATGAGTAGCGACACCTGAATTAATATCCAGATTTATCGTTTTCCACTAAACATGCTTCGATAACAAGTAAATCATATTTAACTTGTTATTCGAATTCTGGATTTTCATCTATATAATTCAATATTTTAGATGAGTTGGGAGATAGAGGACAATCCTCTGTTAAAACTCTTTTGGTGCAATCAACTACTAGTAATTTGTTTGTTGATTTGATTTTAGTGTTATTTAATTCGGAAGTGAGTATTCTAGAAGAATTCGACATGCTGATAAAATTCAAACAAATTCTAATTAGAAAATTGTAACTAAATCCAAAATCAAGTTTTATCAAAAAGTAATAATGTATCCACAACCATTATTTATTTGCAACGATACTTTAGTGAGTTAGAATATGTCCTACCGAGGGGCAGTCAGATACTCATTCACTAAAGCAAACAATTTTGACCAAACACTATCTCAAGAATAACTCTTTTTCCTATTACCTCCGGAATAACTCTTATTCCTATAGTCGTTTAGTTATCATTTTCGGTTAGAAATTACTAACACTCTTAATAATTACATAAGTGCAACCCTTCGTTTTCAAATGTCAGAGGTCGGCCCCAACTATGCTACTGAAATGGAGAGTCAAAGTTGGAAATGGACTTAAGAAATCCTATCCATTTATGGAGTTTGAGTTGTTTCGAATCCTATGTTACAACCCTCCGTGAGGATAGCCGTCGTTAAACGACTAGAAACAGAGGCCTAAAGCAAACCAGCAGATGCAACATAAAAATCTCACGGTCCGAACTAACTGAAGAGACCGCAGGATATATTGACACATATTCTTCACCCACTTATTATAAACAACTCCCTCCGTTTACCTTGTTATTGACTCATACAAACACTTTCCGTAAGGAGGTCACTCCTAGGGTGACACGAAGCGTTATATAAATCTCACGGTGTAAACTATGTGGAGACATGGCAGTTAAAATCTATATATCAAACAATTTTACGTTTGAACAACTTCCTCTTATTCACCGCAATCTAGATTTAAGCGAAAAAATACTTTCCGTATGAAAGTCACTCCCAAGGTGACATGAAGTACCGCTTAAATCTCGACTGTGAACTCTTAGAGACGTGAGAGCTAAAAATAACGTATGGTATATGTTATTAATCTCCCATTGAAATGTTCTAATAACTCTATCATATAGAAGTTATTCAACTGCCACTGAAATGTTCTATTGGGTAGATTTATACTTAGGTCTTTTTTTCCGACAAATAAAACAACCCTAAGTCTATGTGGTTTATCCAAGTATAACGCTTATAATTAGATTTTAACCTATGATGTCTAGATGATAAACCCTTTTATTATCTCACATCGCTCACGTGTGCTCATAAAACCGGTTACCAACGCTCAATAATTCGGCTATAATCCCCAGGTAGGAGGTGTTCCGTAAACCGTCAACTTAAGTACCCCCAGCTTTAGACAGGATTATATACTAGTTGAGTTTGTAACCTAAGTTTTATAAGTTTTAACTATTTAAAACTATGTGAGCATGCAGCTATTCTTTATGGATTTTAAACGTCTAACCCAATTTTATAACACTTTATAAAATTTTAGACATACTAAACATCCATAACATACATAAAGGCATTCAATATTTAATATAACACTTATATTAAATACAAGAAGTCCTAACATGCATACTATATATTATAACAGATTATAACATACTTTCAATGCATGTAACATGCTTCTTATGGTAGGATTTTAAATCTAAATGGGGGTTGATGCCCTAAAGTCTCGTGTCCTGTAGTTTGTACGAACGCTTGTGTTGTATAATATATGATATTTACTTCACATCTTGTATTTTACTCAGTTGCTTGTTTTATTTGCTTTACCACAAACCAATAAACATAAAATCTCTGGTGACATACAAGTGGATCATATCTTGAGTGATAACCAAAATGGTTTGTAGTATATGGATATAGGAGGAAAACCTTATCCTGGTAACGATATGGATGCGACCCGCTTTGTGGAATGGTCACAAGTATTGTGACTTATCACAGATGGTCTGTTCATGATCATTCGTGTTAGGAACATGCGAGCAGAGGCATCATATACAAAGAGTTTGTATAAGACCTGACCACGAAGTGTTAACGTCTCATTATATAACACCGTTCATGACAAAGACTTCACTTCACTAGGATGACCATAGGTAACATGACCTCAATCCTGAGTGAGTTGGGAACTTCTGCCATTGAGGGCAGTCTTTTGATTTGTATACGTGCGAGTGGCCAGGTTGCCGAGTCAAAACTACCATTTTGGGGATTCATCTGATTTGGGAGCTGGGAACTCAGCTACACAAGATGGAATTCACTTCTTCCCCGGAGTAGGGGTAAGCATATAGATAGCTCCCTTAAGGAATGATTCCGGGGCTTGAATGATGTGGCGCCACACACCTTCTTTTGGCCCGAGAGGTGTTCATACATAGTTAGACTATGTTGTATTGTTCATTAGAGGAATCAGTGGTACTTAAGGAGTGAGATGTAACTACAGGAGTAAAACGGTAATTTGACCCAACTGTACTTACGAGCATCTGTGAAGGGTCATCGTACTCATGATTGGTTATATCCGATGAACACAGAAATATGTGGTAAGAAAAGTTCAGCTGTTGGTCTTTAGTGAAATGTCTGACAGTTAACGGATGGTGGATCACGTGGCTAAAAAGTTCAGTAAGCTATTCATGGACCGTTGGAGCTTCGAGCCACAGGTTCATTAGGTCCCATGGGTAGCTTGGATAAAGTCGAGAACCAGTGTTTGGGTTAATTTGAAATGTTCAAATTGACAAGAGGAAGTTCTATTATATATGACATAATTGGACTGGTTAATTATATATGAAATAATTGGCTAAATGTATGAGAGACATTATTTTGGAGGAAATGAGATATAAATATGAGTTATATCAAGTGGAGGAGAAAATACTATAGTAAATATGTGATATCAAACTATAGGTTAAAAATATAATATGATTATATTTATTAATATTTTAGTTGGTTAATTATATGATAATTAACCCAAAAATCATGTTTGGACGTGGATTAATGGGGCAGCATCGGTTATTGTAACTGATGAATTAAAATGAAAATGGTTTTCATTTTGAATCATTCGTCCAAAAAAAAAAAAAAAAAAAGAAAAAGAGATCGCACTGGTGAAAAGTATTCCATCGCTTAAGCATTTTGATAGCCTATACGATAGTCACTCTCTGCTTAAACGATCGTCCACCTCGCGCCTAATCGATCGCACACTAGTTTCTACACGATCGGATAGCTTTCTTAAACGATCGTAGTGTGTCTTGAGTTTGTTAAACGATCGTATACCATTTCCTAAACAATTTTTCAGTAAACCTACACGATCGTGTAGTTTCTCCTAAACGATAAGCATCGTGCTATGCGATAGCGTCTTTTTCCCTTCCACTTGCTTATCGTCTACACGATCCGTGCTTCCTCCTTCCTCTACCAAATTCACCAAAGACCACGCTTTGGGTTCTCACTCTGAGAATACATGGGGCTTTTTTCTGGTGGTGTTGTCCCCACGGTGTTCGTGTTCATGCTGCTATAATCGACGCTACTGTTCAAGTGTTGGTTGATCTGGTAGAGTTTTCCGCTGCATTGAGTTCCAAAGTTTGAAGAACATCTTCAACTGGTGTGAGAACTCTCTCCCTTGTTATTTTGTTGTTCATACCATGCCGATAATTACTATTTTTTTGCATAACTGTGCGTTTGAATGTATATTGTGTACTTCGGTCATGGTGAGATCGGAGCGATCCGAACGTGCTTATGGAACTCTTTGGTAAGAGATCCTTCACATACTGTATGTACATACAAGATTTATTTAATTATAAGATACATCAAATGCATAAATAATTAAACATAGACTGATATGGTTTTAGTTTTGGTATAAACAAGAAAACAGAAGCCTAACCATTAAAAACAACTTTAAAACCGTATTTGAACCGCTCCAAACCGAATCCAAGCATCTTGAACTGGACTGGATAAGTTTGAACCGGACCAGCCAAAAACCCTTTGAGGCTGAATCGGATTGAACCTCGAGAAAACCGATCGAACCGACTGCTCTCGGTCCAAACTCAAAATCTTGCTAAGGTCGATCGTGTAACACTGAAGGCTATCGTCTAACGCCATCACCTTGTGTTCGGCAGAGGTACACGGTCTCTTTGTTTTCTTATCTATCGCATAGAGCAATCTTTGAGTAGAACTACACGATCGCTTAGTGCTTCATGTCATCGTTTAGTGTTCGCCACAGCTAAACGATCATTTAGCTCCATTGCATCGAACATTATCGCGTCATTCAGCGTCGTAGCTACATGATCGTTTAGTTCCATCGCATAGAACTTAAATGCATCGCTTAACACCACAGCTAGACGATCGCTTAGCGCTATCGCATAGCACTTCAATGCATTGCTCAACGCCGTAACTAGACGATCGCTTAGCGCTATCACATAGCATTTCATTGCATCGTTTAATGCGCGACGTAGCTACACGATCGTGTAGGGCTTCCAACGCATCGTTTAGTTCCCACACAAAGCTAAATGATCGCGTAGTGTTATCGTATAGCATATAAATGCATTGTCTAGCTCCCGTAGGTACACGATCACTTAGCGTCCAACATCACAACAATCAGCGCCCATTGCTATACGATCGTCTAGCTTTTCTTCACATCGTGTAATGCCTAGAACTAGATGATCGTTTAGTAACTGAACCTCAACAACGATTTTGAGCAGAAGCTGAAAAATTGGTATACCAGCTCGGCCTTCTTCACTTGTTTCTTCAATTACAACTTAATTTCAACTCTAATGACTCCAAATAAATGACAGACTCTTGAGAACACATATACGCTCATCAAATAAGAGCCAATTACAAATTTAAATGAGAAATAAAGAGAAATTATATGTCAAAACTCAAAAAACCATATCAGTGCATTAGTTTCATATAACTCATATAAAACACCCACCATACCAAAATTAAACCGAATTGAATGCTTATATGATGCTTTGATACCAATTGTAGGATTGTATCTATTGGGGTTTGTGCCGTAAAGTCTCGTGTTCAGTAGTTTATAACCAACTTTGTACGAATACTTGTGATGTATAATATAAATGATATTTACTTCATTACTTGACTTTGCACATATAGATTTTACCACAAACCAATAAACTTAATATCCCTGGTTATCTGTATGTAACTTAAACATGTATGTGGTGACATACAAGTGGACCATGTCTTGAGTGATAACCAAAATGGTTTGTAGTATATGGATATAGGAGGGAAACCTTATCCTGGTAACGTTACGGATGCGGCCCACTTTGTAGAATGGTCACAAGTGTTGTGACTTGTCATAGATAGTCTGATTCTGATCATTCGTGTAGGGGACATGTGAGCGGGGGTGTCATATACAAAGAGTTTGTATAAGACCTGACCACGAAGTGTTAACGTCTCGTTATATAACATCGTTCATAACTGAGACTTCACTAGGATGACCATAGGTAACATGACCTCAATCCTGAGTGAGTTGGGAACTCCTGCCATTGAGAGCGGTCCTTTGATTTGCATGGGTGTGAGTGGCTAGAACGCTGACTCAAACTTACCATTTTGGGGATTCGTCTGATTTGGGAGCTGGGAACTCAGCTTCACAAGATGGAATTCACTCATTCCCCGAAGTAGGGGTAAGTAGATAGATAGCTCCCTTAAGGGCTGATTCCAGGGCTTGAACGATGTGGCACCATGCACCTTCTCATGGCCTGAGAGGTGTTCACACATAGTTGGACTATGTTGTATTATTCATTATAGGGATTAGTGGTACTTAAGAAGGAAGATGTAATTACAGGGGTAAAATGGTAAATTGGCCTTCTGTAATTACGAGCGTCTGTGAAGGGTCATCGTACTGATGATTGGTTATATCCAATGGATATAGAAATATATCTATGGCAAGAAGAGTTCAATTGTCGATCTTTAGTGAAATGCATGGC
Source organism: Benincasa hispida (assembly GCF_027475165.1). Classification (NCBI taxonomy): domain Eukaryota; kingdom Viridiplantae; phylum Streptophyta; class Magnoliopsida; order Cucurbitales; family Cucurbitaceae; genus Benincasa; species Benincasa hispida. The sequence continues at coordinate 22,756,013 of NC_143479.1, read as the reverse complement.
AGTTAACGGATGGTGGATATAGTGACTAAAGAGTTTAGCCAGCTATTCACGTACCATTGGAGCTTCGAGCCATAGGTCCATAAGGTCCCCTTGGTAGCTTGAACACAAGTTTACCTTTTTCCTAAGTGATCGTTTAGCTTCTAATATTTACTAAACGATTGTATAGACGATCGCTTAGTTTTTCCTACGCGATCGTTTGGACGATCGCTCACCATTTTTCCTACACGATCATTTACCTTTTCCTACATGATCGTTTTGACGATCGCTTACTTTTACTACACGATTGTATACTTCACCTAAACAATCAGGCATATTGTCTAGTTCGCGATAGACGATCGCATCTCCCACTTGCTTGATCGTTGTGTACGGTCTCTCTTCCTTCTTCCCTCTACCAAATCCGAACAAAGCCCACACTTTGGATTCTCACTCCAAGAATACTAAGGGCTGTGAGTGGTGTTGTCTTCTCCATTTCCTTCTGTCCGAGTGGTGACTGTTCGAGGTAGACGGTTGAGCTTCAGACTCGCTGGGAAGAAAAAATCTTCATCTGGTATGATTTCTTGATGCCTTTAGCCTTATGAAAGTATGTTTGAATGTATATGCAGTAATTCTGTTACAATAAATTGGAAAGATCCGCTTCCGCTTGTAGGTACTCTTGAATAAGAGTTCCTTCAATTGGTATCAAAGCACTCGATTTTCTGATATTCTAATTCATTGCTTCAAAAGAATTGCAAATACATTATTGGTGGGTGCATTTCTACACTGTTTAATCATTAAATTTCTGTAGATATACGGATTTATGTATGTTTTCATAGATGTTAGCCTCGGTTTGATTTAATGCTTTTACATTTGCGGTTGTTTGTAAAGGCTCATGCGTTTTTTTTTTGGCATTGATAATCGTTATCGAGTATGTATTCAAAGTCTGTTTGAGTTTTGAGTTGTTCGTGAAAAAGATCGGAGCAGTCGTTGTGGTTCTTTGAGGAAGGAGACAATCAAGGGTTGATCGCATCGTGCAGACGATGGAGTTCGCGATTGTTGTTGATCGCATCGGTTAAACGATGGGGTATGCGATCAAGTATTGATCGCATCATGCGGTCGATGGAGTACGTGATCACTGTTGATCGCGTCAGTTAAACGATGGGGTATGCAACCAAGTGTTGATCGCATCGTGCAGTCGATGGGGTATGCGATCGTTGAAGATCGCATTGTGTAAACTATCGGGTAAGCGATCAAGGGTTGATCGCATCGTGTTGAAGATCGGTTATGCGATCACTGAGTATTGGGTTGTGTAGACGATTTGATGCTGCGTATTGCTTAATGCGCGCGCACACTAGACGGTTGTTTTAGTCAGCAAGCTTCATCGCTTAGTAACTGACTAAACGATTGCTTAGTAATGCAAGGTAAATCGTTTACCTGACGCCGCGTTAAGTGATCGCATAGACGATTGTTTTAGTCAGCAAGCTTCATTGCTTAGTAACTGACTAAACGATCGATTAGTAATGCAAGGTAAATCATTTACCTGATGCCGCATTAAGTGATCGCATAAACGATCATTTTAGGCAGCAAGCTTCATCACTTAGTAACTAACTAAACGATTGCTTAGTAACGCAAGGTAAATCGTTTACCTGACGTCACGTTAAGTGATCGCATAGAGGATTGTTTTGGTCAGCAAGCTTCATCGCTTAGTAACTGACTGAACGATCACTTAGTAACGCAAGGTAAATCGTTTACCTGACGCCGTGTTAAGTGATCGCATAGACGATCGTTTTGGTCAGCAAGCTTCACTGCTTAGTAACTGACTAAACGATCACTTAGTAGCGCAAGGTAGATCGTTTACCTGACGTCGTGTTCAGTGATCGCATAGATAATCGTTTTGGTCCGCAAGCTTTATCGCTTAGTAACTGACTAAACGATCGCTTAGAAAAGCAAGGTAAATCGTTTACCTAACGCCGCGTTAAGTGATCGCACTAGACAATCGTTTTGGTCAGCAAGCTTCATCACTTAGTAACTGACTAAACGATCGCTCAGTAATGCAAGGTAAATCGTTTACCTGTCATGGCGTTGAGCTATCGCATAGACGATCAAGCTTCGTTGCCTCATTGTCGTCTACACGATCGTTTAATTTTGCTTCTATCGTCTATTCGCGTTGGACGATCGTCTACCTACGACATTTACTACACAATGGAGTCCTTCTGACGGTTCAAGACCCGGTTTGCCTTTGAATCAGGTTGCTCGATGAAAAATGTAATAGATAGGGTTATTTCATTCCGGTTATGTAAAGGCTCATCCCGGTCCATTAATCCTTTATTTATTACATGCGATGTATGTTTTTAATATGTCATATGGTATGCACATATAGATAAATCCCATCTTAGGTCATGCATATTCTCTTTATTATAAATGTTATAATTTAGAGAAGCATGTTTTAATTTACATAAATGCATGCTCATGTATCATATAATATAAAGGTTATATTTATGTATACTTTATTTTTATTAACGTTATATTTATAAGCGTTATAAATACTTCGTTATGTGGGATGAGTGTATTAGTTGTTTATTTTATAAATGGTTATAAGATGAAATTAGAACTAAAATAATTAGTAAAAGATTAATATGTAGTAAGTCTATCTATAGTAGACCTTTTGTCGAAGGTGGGTTCTATCTAGGCTGGGGTATTTAAGATGACGGCAACGGAACACCCCTATGTGGGAACCTACCTAGAAAGGTAATTTAGATACATTTGATGCATGCATGCAAACTAAGGCCAATCCATTAAAGAGTTTAATGTGACTACTTGGATTTTTTTTTTTTTTTTTAATTTCAAAGACAAAAGTTGTTTTTGAACAAACTTTATAAATGACTTAGATCATAATCAGTAGCCGGATTGTCTAGGTTAATAAACCCCTAGGTAGAATATTCAGTGGGAGGTTCTTAGGGCATTTGATGCCTCATTTTCACCTCTCGCGTTTGTCCCTCATAGTCCACGCCGTGAGATCTACCCTCGGCCTCGAGGCACCTTTGGCGTGTCCCCCCAACGAATGGTGTTTGGGTAGGTCAATATCAAGGTGGATGGAGAGAGTGTTCATAATAAGTGGGAGCGGGAAGTGCGACAGCATATCCCTCGGTCTCCCTCGTTGGATTGAATAAAGTTTTTGTGCATCGCCTCGTGGCACCCTGGGTGTGTCCCCCTATAGAATGGTTCTTTTGCGTGTTTCTTTATTTGATCTCCTGTAAGAGGATAAGGTTACTTAGTCTCTTGTCCTAATATGTCTTTTTCCCTACGGTGAGCGTATTAGGGCGAGACTCTAGGGCCGAAAACGAGGGGTTACACTTACGCAGGATTGTTAAGGGCTAACTATTCTAGACCGAACAAATGGTGGCTATTAGGTTTAGTTCCAAGAGTTGGTTCTGCCTAATGGTTGAGAATGTCTTATCCCAGTGAAAGGCCATCCGATTACTCGACTGGTGATGTTTGTCCTGCCTCACTGGGGCATCAATGCAAAATAGAAGTCTTTTCACTTAGGGTACTTGGAATCTGTTTTGCTAAAAATTAATTGGTTAATTAAAATGTGGGTTTTGCAAAGTCTTATAAAAGATTATTCTTTTTTTAGCAACAATTTTTAATGGCATCATCCACTATCAATTTACTTAGTGCCGAAAAACTGAATGGCCAAAACTATTGAAGTTGAAAACATATGCTCACGACGATACTCATCATCGAGAATTTGAAGTTTGTCATTATGGAGGAATGTTCTTCTATTCCACCTCAGGTCGCTACTCGAAATGTTCGGGCGGCGTACGAGCATTGGACACGAGCAAATGAGAAGGCCCGAGCCTATATCTTGGCCAATCTTAGTGAGGTCTTGGCCAAGAAACACGAGTCTTAGGTCTCAGCTCGTGAGATCATGGAATCCCTGCAGGAAATGTTCGGACACCTGTTTGGACAACTCAAGCATGAGGCTCCGAAACACATCTTTAGCTTCAAAATGGAGGAAGGCACCTCATGAGGCTCTGAAACACATCTTCAGCTCCAAAATGGAGGAAGGCACCTCTGTTCGTGAACACGTGCTGAATATGATGATCCACTTTAACGTGGCGGAGATGAATGAGTCTAAAATCGATGAGGGTAGTCAGATTAGCATTATCCTGCATTTATTGTCGGAGAGCTTCCTCCACTTTGTTAGCAATACATTCTTAACAAAGTGGAATACTCCCTTACCACTATCCTCAACGAGTTGCAAACTTACCAATCCTTGCTGAAAAGTAAGGAGAAAAAGGGAGGTGAGGCAAATGTTGTCTCATCCTCTAAAAAGTTCTATCGAGTTTCGATCTCAGGAACAAAGTCTACACCTTCAAGTTCTAATTCTGGAAAGGGGAAGAAGAAGAAGAGTGGTAAAGGGAAAGGGAATGCGCCTGTTAACCCCTCACCTGTTGCCCAAAATAAGCGTCCACTGCCAGTTGGAAAAGGAAAATGTTTCCACTATAATCAGGATGAACACTAGAAGAAGAATTATCCTCGTTATCTAGAGGAAAAGAAGGCTGCCAAGGCTAAGGCCACGACAGAAAAAGGGGATTAGATCTTGGCGACAGTTGGAGGCTGATGAGATGATGTTGCGAGTAGGTACTGGACACGTCATCTCAGCTGTGGTAGTGGGAGACATCCAGTTTACTTTACAGGATAGATTTCTTATATTAAAAGATGTCTTCGTACTTCCTGAACTATAAAGGAACCTTATTTCTATAAAGTGTATGTTACAATAAAATTACACTATTTCTTTTAAATTGAATAAAACGTTTATTCGTAAGAATGGTTTTGAAATTTGTACAGCTAAACTGGAAAATAACTTATATGTGCTAAGAATTTTAGCCGTAAGTTTCCTACATAACATAGAGATGTTTAAATCTTCCGTAACTCAATCTAAATGCCAACGAATTTCTCCAGAACCCTGTTGGACATGGTTCGTTCGATGATGAGTTACGCTTCCTTACCAGACTCGTTTTGGGGTTTTGCAGTGAGTACTGCGATATATATTCTCAATTGTGTTCCTTCTAAGAGTGTTGCAAGAACACCTTTGGAGTTGTGGAACGGATGTAAAGCTAGTTTACGTCACTTCCACATATGGGGTTGCCCAGCACATGTGCTTAAGGCAAATCTCAAGAAGTTGGAATCACGATCAAGGTTGTGCCTCTTTGTAGGCAACCTCAAAGATACACGAGGAGGTTACTTTTATGATCCATCTGAAATCAAGGTGTTTGTTTCCATGAACGCTACTTTCCTGGAGGAGGAGGATCATATCAGGGAGCATAGTCCATGTAGTAAAGTCGTGTTAAGTGAACTTTCCAAAGAAACTACTGAAGCTTCAACAAGAGTTGTTGAAGGACCTGTTTCATTAACCATAATTTTTATGATAGTTCATCTGGTAGGTCGGTTCCACCTTAAGAGTTGAGGGAACCTCGACGTAGTGGGAAGGTTACGAACCCGCCTGATTGCTATCTGGGTTTCACGAAAATCCTAGCTATGGTGATAGATGGCGACGTTGAGGATTTGTTGTCTTATAAAAAGCAATGAAGGATGTTGACCGGGATGAATGGGTCAAAGCCATGAATCTCGAGATGGAGTCGACGTGCTTCAACTCGGTATGGGATCTTGTAGATAAGCCTGATGGGGTAAGACCTATAGGTTGTAAATGGATCTACAAGCGCAAACGGGGTGCTGATGGGAAGGTGCAAACCTTCAAGGCTCGACTTGTGGCAAAGGGTTATACCCAGGTGGAGGAAGTCGACTATGAGAAGACTTTCTCACCTGTTGCCATGTTAAATTCGATCCGCATGATAGTGCATCGAGGTGACTTGATCGTCACGAAGATCGCCTCGGAGAAAAACATTGTTAATCTGTTTACGAAGGCTCTCATGATTGCAGTGTTTAAGGGTCACCTTCAAAGCATGGGTCTACGAGACCGCTCGCGGCTAAACTAGGGCAAGTGGGAGATTTTGTTGCACTGGGTTTTTATGCACTAGTTTATTGTTTTGTGCCTGTTTACTTGTACTCCCCACTTCATTTTAGGACAAGTAAGAAATTGTTGGGGTTTGTGCCCTAAAGTCTCGTGTCCAGTAGTTTGTAAACAACTTTGTACGAACACTTGTGATGTATAATATAAATGATATTTACTTCACTACTTGACTTTGCACATTTTACCATATTTGGATATAACAAGTGTTGTGACTTGTCACAGATGGTCTGATCCTGATCATTCATGTAGGGGACATGCAAGCGGGGGCGTCCTATACAAAGAGTTTGTATAAGACCTGACCATAGGTAACATGACCTCAATCCTGAGTGAGTTGGGAACTCCTGCCATTGAGGGCGGTTCTTTGATTTGCATGGGTGTGAGTGGCTAGAATGCTGACTCAAACCTAACATTTTGTGGATTCGTCTGATTTGGGAGTTGAGAACTCAGCTTCACAAGAAGAAATTCACTCCTTCCCCGAAGCAGAGGTAAGTAGATAGATAGCTCCCTTAAGAGCTAATTCCAAGACTTGAACGATGTGGCGCCATGCACCTTCTCATGGCCCAAGAGGTGTTCACACATAGTAGGACTATGTTGTATTATTCATTAGAGAGATCAGTGGTACTTAAGGAGGAAGATGTAATTACAGGGGCAAAACGGTAAATTGGCCTGCTGTAATTACGAGCGTCTGTGAAGGGTTATCGTATTGATGATTGGTTATATTCAATGGACATAGAAATATATCTATGGCAAGAAGAGTTCAATTGTCGATCTTTAGTGGAATGCCTGGCAGTTAACGGATGGTGGATTCGTGACTAAAAAGTTTAGTCAGCTATTCACGTATCGTTGGAGCTTCGATCCATAGGTCCATAAGGTCCCCTTGGTAGCTTGGACACAAGTTGAGAGTCAGTTTTTGGGTGAATTTGAAATGTTCAAATTGACAACAGGGAGTTCGATTATATATGATATAATTGAATGAGTTAATTAAATATGATATAATTAACTTTATGTATGAGATACATTAATTTGGAGAAAATTGGATATAAATATGATTTATATCTAGTAGAGAAAAAATATTATAATTAATATATGATATTAATTTTAAGTTATGAATGTTATAAGATCACATTTATTGGACGGTTATAAATGAAATGGGAAGGCGCCTCTTCGTTCTAAATAACGGTTGAGTGCATTATAAATAGCAGACGGTGTGTTGATCTCGATGTGCACGGATATTGTGAAAAAGATAGTATCATCATTTAGAAAATCAGTGCCTATACGATAGTGACTACACGATCGCTTACATATACGATATTGCTAAGCGATCGCATATCGATTACACCGTCGCGCGTTATTATCTAAACGATCATTTACCTTTTTTTCTAAGCGATCGTTTAGCTCATGATATTTACTAAATGATCGTATAGACGATCACTTAGTTTTTCCTATGCGATCGTTACAATGATCGCTCACCATTTTTCCTACACGATTGTTTAGACAATCATTTACCTTTTCCTACACGATCATTTAGACGATCACTTACTTTTACTTTCAGGCATATTGTCTATGCGATAGACGACCGCATCTCCCACTTGTTTGATCGTTGTGTACAGTCTCTCTTCCTCATTCCCTCTACCAAATTCGAACAAAGCCCACACTTTGGATCTCACTCTAAGAATACTGAGGGCTTTGAGTGGTGTTGTCTTCTCTGTTTTCTTCTGTTCGAGGTAGACGGGTTGACTTCAGACACGCTGTGAAGAATAAATCTTCATCTAGTATGATTTCTTAATCTCTTTAGCATTATGAAAGTATGTTTGAATGTATATACGGTAATTCTGTCACAATGAATTGGAAAGATCTGGTTCCGCTCGTAGGTACTCTTGAATAAGAGTTCCTTCAATATCAGCAACAACGGAATCAATAAGGATCATTAAGCACTCTAATTCATTAATTTTGGAAGAATATAAAGCATGCTCTTGCATAAACAAGTGAGTTTCATGACATATCTTTGTAGAACTTCTTCAAAGCTCAATCTCCAGCTGCAATCTTCTCTGAATCTCGTTGCAGACTACCTCAAGATCTGCCCCACTATTCTCTTGGTGCTCTAGATTGAGTTGTGGGACTCAAAAGAAGCTTGAATCAAAGGATTATGGAGAATTGCTCACAACAACAATCTTGTTGAATAACACTTTCTTCACCACGAATTTTCAACTGAAATTCTCTTGATTGCATGCCCCAAATTCACTCCAATCTCTTCAATATATTGCAGACCATCATGCAAGGAAGAGAGCTGTATGAGTTGCAGCTCATGGTTGGAATAGTTAAAAGCAATAGTGATAGATTTTGTGTGAGCAAGTAGAATATGGATAATGGAATATCTCAATATTCCATTTGTGCATAGTTTTTTCCCATTTTCCAATTTTATATCAAAATCAAAACTTGATTTTTAAAATCCATTTTTGATTTTAAAACTGAAAATTTTAATTTTATAAAATTAATTTCATAAAATAAATTTGAAATAAAAACTAATTAATTTAATATCAAATATGAAATTAATTTTTACACATATCCATATATTTAAATCATATTTAAATATAAATTCTCTTATTTTGTTTAATTCTAAAATTAAACAAATAATTATATCTCATATAATTACTAATTCCTTTAATTCTAATTTGAACTTTTCAAATTAACTTATCACGTTACTCTAGAGATAATCCAATTACGAGCTAATAGGAGGACATCGCAGACCTATAGATTATAGCTCCAAAGATCCGAGATTAATTGGCTAAACTCATTAGACCAAATTAACCCTTATTCGCTAACTAATGGATCACTCCATTAAAGCCCATAGTTGCACTCCCCTCACTGTAGATATATTATGTTCACATGATTTAACCATAATTAGTAAGTCGACCTTTCACAGATTGTTCGTAATAACGGCTGGGTCAAATATCTGTTTTACCCCCAAGATTACTTCCTATTCCTCGAGTTCCTACTTATCCTCTAATGAACAACTGGTTTGTGATCCAATCACTAAACCAAACTCTCTCAGCCCAGTGAGAGGGTGGGACCCTTTGTTCAAGACCTGGATTCAGTACTTGAGAGAACAACCTTTCTCCTATCCTGAAGTCGGGTAGGCATGTACCCTGTCTTGCACTCTATGTCTCCAGCTATCTATTAGGTCTTACCCCTGAAATGCGAGGCTTATTGGGCCAACCCTCACCTATGAAAATCTAAGGATAATCCCAAATAAACAAGAGTTCATAGTTAACTCAGGATTAAGATCAAGTTACCTAGGTCATCTTAGTGAAATAGTCAGTCTTATACAGTAAACAACGTTATAAAGTAAGGGTGACTTATTTCTTGGTCCGATCTTATGCAAATTCATTGCATAGGACGCTCCTACTCTTCATGTCATAACATGTACGAATTAGGATCACATCGTATGTAGCACTTTACAACTCTTTGTAACAACTACAGAGTGGGCCGCATCCAATAGTATTACCAGAATAAGATACCCAAACTTATTCATGTACTATAGATCATTTTGACTATTTACTTGAACCTGATCCACTCTTATGTCTCCACATAAAGTTCAAGTACTCATATAATAGTCATGGGTCTTAGTTTATTGGATTTAGACTTTCATGTCTACAATTCATAAAATCAATAATAAATTTATTGACTATAGAAAATGTTTATCATTTTATAAACTGCGAGTTTTAGGACATAAAACCCAACATCATCCACAGTATGAGGGAGATATTCCATATGTTAATAGATGTCATTCCACGATATCTAATTTTTCCCAAATTGAATTCATACAATTCTTGCATGGACATCTTATTTGTCAAGAATCATTAACATGAAACTTCGCCATATCTAAAAACTAGGATACTCCTTCGCTATACTCCACTGATAACTTATTCCTTAGTTTAATCCATTCTTTATTTATCCTTAGAAATAAATCTTTTTTGACCAACTTGTAATCCAAAACAATAATCTGGATTAGAGGACAAAGTACAAAGTCTTTATTAAGCATGAATTTTGATTAATTTAATAAACAATTCCAAGTTTGTTTGGAGAATTTAAAATTTTAAATAATCTCTAATAGGTGATTTGACTTTTTTTGCCCCAATGTTATTAATTTTTTGGCCCCTAAACTAAGTCCAAAATTAAGTAATAAGTAAAAGGGGTCCATTTTTTTGCCTTTAATGTTATTGATTTGGTTTGAAAACCAAAGTGTTTTTAGGGGTATAGAGTTTAGGGCTACAAACATCATAGTAAATTAACAATAAAATCCATAATATTAATTACATATAACATCCATATTCCACATTTCACAATAACATCCACAATCCACCAAATTGCAGAAATTGTAAGTAAAAAACAACAAAGGAGATAGATGCTAAATGACAATAAATGAGATAGATGCTAGAAATATTACCAACTTGCTAGAAATTAAACATTAACAACATACTAGCAATTAAAAACAACAAATAAGATAGATGCTAGAAACATTAAATTTAATTTAAAGAACAACAAATGAGATAGATGCTAAATGACAATAAATCAAAGCAATAGTAATCAGATTTTAAAGAATAATCGGATTTCAAAGACTAATCGGATTTCAAATTCATGAGAAATTAAACAATGGCTTAAATTTGCAAAATAAGAGAAAGAAAATGAAAGGGATGTGAATGAACCTTGTTGAAAGATTGTAAAGAACAAAAAAAATCGTAAGCAATGAACGACGACGACAAGGAAATGAACGACAAAGGACATAGAGGGGAGACAGGAAGACAAGAGGTTCTTAGTTTGGGTTAAATGAAAGGGTTAATGGGGAAGAAGCGGTCGGCAGCGGGTGGCGACGCGAAGGGGGAAGGGGAAGGAAATAGGTGGCGGCGCAAGGGGGAAGAGGAAGGGGCGGCTAGGATTCTAAACTTTTGTAATGGAGAAGAAGAGGAAAATGGGGAAAAAGATCTGGTTTTTTACCCGATCAGATCTTTCGACGCCGCCCGACAGGCGTCGGGAGATCTGTCGAAACTCCCATGGGCCATTACGTCGTCGAGAGTTCCTTAGAAACTCCCGATGATCCATTACATCGTCGGAAGAGTCCCTATCTCTCGATGGCCGATCTCCCGACGATTGATTTATGTGTTAGGGAGTTCATTTTTCATGTAGTGAAATTAACAACAAATGATTGAAATGATAAATAATTGGGTCGTTACTAATTTATCATTTGTTCCTACAAAATAAACACCAAACTGTTCAAATTCTCTTCCCAAACTTAAATATAAATACTCTAATAGAAGTGGATTGTAAGATCGTATAACAACACTAGAGAGTATGAATGAAGTTGCTTCATAAAATTAAACCTTCTTCAAGAAATCTAAAACTAAATTTAATCAATTTAAACTAATGAAATAATTAGCACAAAATAACTAAAATTGCAGAAATTAGAGAGTAGAGAGAAAGAAAGATGACACCGCTAATCTTTTTATGGTTCAGAATCCCTATTCCACTCTCAAGCCTCTTTGGATATTTTATTGCAAGGATTATCTGAGAACCATTATCTTTTTTTGCGGGTTTAAGAGTCAAACTACAATTAGTCTTCTGCAGGTTTAGGATCCAACCTATTTCATTGTCTTTCAACGGGTTCAAGATCAAACCACTGTAAATCCTTTTTTAGGTTCAAAATAAAACTATTGCACTAAATCCCATGGTGCTCCTACACCCTATTACAAAACTCAATGGAAAACTAAAATTAAAGATATCACCTCTAAATAGATAAAAAAATCACAAGTTTAGCTCTAACCAACAATCTTTCTCACAAAATAAAACAATCAAGATAAATGGATTATTGTGAGAGATTTGAGATTTTTTTGGGAAAAAAGAAATGAAAAAAAGCTTACTAGAAAATTGCTTGGAAAAAGTGAGAAAGTAGATGAAATTTGGCTAAATTATGAAATCGAATGACTTAATAGCAGTAATTAGAATTACACCAAGACTTATAGTGGTTAGATTATACAACCTAATTAAAAAGGTTCATAACTTCCTCTTTAATATTACAAGAAATGTCAAGTTAGTTTTCATTATTTGTTACATCTACATGGACAATGGAGTATGGTCTCCAGAGTGATAAAAGAATAAATTCTTCAACCTTCAGCTCAATTGATACTTACAAAAGATAAGTGTAAATTCAATTTCACTCATTTATCTCTAGTAAAATATAACAAAGATGATGAAAGGTGGAATTTTGGAAAGATTCCATTTTGAAATTGAGAAAAGAGAAAAATAAGGACATATTTGGTAGGCGATAGGAAAACAAAAATTTGTAAATAAGAGATTCAATGAAAACAAAGTTGTATTTCATGTTTTTGGAAATGTGTTTCATAAACGATTCAAAAATCAAATTCTGATTTAAACAAAATTTCAAAGTATGATCGAAAATATATTTAGTTACTCACTAAATACTAGGTTGAATATAAATCTTTACTAATTGATTTCTAAACACGTTTTTTATGTTAAATTTTTTTTGTATAATTATTATTTTGTAATATCATATAATATAATATAGAGAAATTCTTATAAATAAAAAAATTTCAAAAAAATTTACAATTCATAGCAAAAAAAATTCAAAAAGTGCTTTGTACTTTTGGAACTTTTTGCTATAAAATGTAAATATTTTTAAATATTTTTTATTTTAAAAGGACCCCTATAATATATTACATATTTTAAGTTTAACAAAAATAATTGAGTTTATAACATGAAATAGTATAATTATTATTGTTTTTTTAATCATTAATGTAATTTTGCATTTAAAAATTTTTAATTCAAAATCTGGAAACATTGAAAACATAAAATAATTGTTTTCAGAATTTGCACTTTTGGATCACATCTGAAAATAGTTTTCAGAAATATAATATTAGAAATTAGTTTATATTTTGTTATAAGTTTTGTTATACGGGTAGTTAAATGGTTAGTCACGGTTGTAATTATGCCTATTTATAGGCCTCTTTTGGTTAATAAATGAGACAGTAGATTTATTTACTCTGCTTTAATATGGTATCAGAGCAAATTAAAACTCTTTGACTTTTCGTTTTCCCTCCAACCACTCTTTTTCTCGTGACTTTTCTTCTTCTCGGGCCGATCTCGCTCCCCGACCTTCCGGACACTAACGTCGATCTCGTTCGCCTCCGTCCAAAGTGTCGAGCGCCACCGGTGAGCGTCGATTTTTCTTTCTTCTTCAGATCCGAAACGATGATCATTACCAGATTCGACGACCCAACCTCATCCGAAAACTCCAACTCCATGGAGAATGTTCAATCTTCCTCATCTTCCATTCTTAAATAATATCAGAACCCTTATTTTCTTCATCCCTCAGACAGCACCAACTTTGTGCTCATTTCCAATCTTCTTACGGAATCGAATTATGACTCGTGGAGTCAGGCGATGAAGATCGGGCTCACTGTCAAGAATAAACTCGGCTTCATCAATGGTGAAATCCCTCGACCTTCTGGTGAGTTACTCAATTCTTGGATCATATGTAATGGCATTGTCACCATGTGGATTCTTAACTCTCTTTCCAAAGAGATTTCTGCTAGCATCAACTTCTCCGATTCCGCTCAAGAAATTTGGGTTGATCTACAAGAACGGTACTAGCGTAAAAATCGACCAAGAGTCTTCCGATTACGCTTTGAAATTTCTAACTTATCCCAAAATCAAGATTTTGTTACCACATACTATGCCAAGCTGAAAACGTTGTGGAATGAACTCATCTCCTACCACCCATCTTGTTCTTGTGGAAAATGCACTTGTGGTGGTGTCAAGAACCTACAGACTTACTTCCAAACAGAGTATGTTATGGCTTTTCTCATGGGTTTAAAAGATTTATCTGCTCCTATCAGATCTCAGTAGTTACTAATGGAACTAGAACCATCAATCAATCGGGCCTTCTTTCTAGTTGCACAGGAGATTGACCAGAAAGCTTATTCTTCATCCTTTGGCAATGCGATATCTTCATCTAATGCCACTGCCCTCCTTGTGAAAAATGGTTCTTCTGCTTCCTCTAGACTGCTTCAAGCTATTCTCGCAACACCAATCAAAACAAGAAGAAGGATAGATCGATCTGCACCCACTGTAATATTCAAGGGCATACTGTTGATCGATGTTACAAACTCCATGGATATCCACCAGGGCACAAGCTTTACAAACCTTCTGAATTAGCGAGAGCAGATCATTCTGATTCTTTATCCTCTTTAACATCTGAACAATGCCAAGGCTTATTGGCTATGCTCCAGTCCCATCTCAACAAGTCTAAAACAGCCACTATAGTAGCAACGTTCAATAAGGCAGATTCTATCACTCCTACAGCTCATGTTGCAGGTATTTATTCCCTTTTTGATATATCTTCTGATCAGTGAATACTTGATTCTGGTGCATCAACTCATATCTGTCATAATAAGGTCATATTCACTACTCTAAGACAAATTAAACCGACAACTGTTACTTTGCCTAATCAGTCTCAGCTTCTGGTTGAATTTGTTGGGGATATTCAAATCAGTACAGATATCATGCTATAGAATGTGCTATATATATCAGGTTTCTGTTTCAACTTAATTTTCATAAGCTCTTTAACTTCCTATCTACCCGTCATGGTCACTTTTTTTTTAGTGATTTTTACCTCATTCAGGACAAGTACTCTTTGAAGACAATTGGCAAGGCTAACAAATGGAATGGATTATACTTGTTGCAAGCATCAGTTGATAAGTTCTTACATTTATTTTCACATACTACAGAACTTGTTTGTTCTTCCACTACTACATTCTCTGCTTCTACTTGGTATAATCGGCTTGGACATCCATTATATAAACATATTAGTTTCCTAAAAGACATTTTATATGTAGACATGGATAGTACTTGTAATAAATGCATGATTTGTTCTCTAGAAAAACAAAAACGACTGTATTTTCAAAGCCATAATAGACTTGCTGCTCATGCTTTTGATCTTATACATTGTGATATTTGGGGCTCTTACAATGAACCTACTCATGTAGGATATCGTTACTTTTTAACACTAGTTGATGATTATTCTCAGTGCACTTGGGTTTTTTTGACGAGGAACAAAAGTGAAGCTATTACTATTGTCCCTCGCTTCTTTCAGTTGATTGAAACTCAATATGGTTTTTCCATAAAAGCTTTTCGATCGGATAATGCACCAGAACTAGCCTTTACTTATTTTTTTGCTGCCAAAGGTGTTCTCCATCAGTTTTCTTGTGTTGAATGGCCTTAACAAAATTCAGTAGTAGAAAGAAAACATCAACTTTTGTTAAATGTCGCACGATCTCTGTTATTTCAAGCTAGGTTACTTATCTTGTTTTGGGGAGAGTGCATATTGACCGCATCTTATTTGATCAACCGCATTCCATCTCATATCTTGTCCTGGCAAACACCTTACTATCGTTTGACTGCTGAACATGCTGACTATACTTCACTACGAACTTTTGGTTGTCTTTGTTTTGCCTCTACTTTACCTTCTCACAGAACCAAGTTTCAGCCTCGGGCGATTGCCTCTGTTTTTTTGGGATATCCCACTGGAATCAAGGGCTATCGCTTATATGACATTGAGAAGAAGCAATTCTTTATTTCAAGGGATGTTGTGTTTCATGAAGATATATTCCCTTTTCATCAAATCAGTTCTCAAGCAGAGGTACTTGACCCTTTTTCGGATCTAGTTTTACCATTATCACTTCCATTTTCAGGTGATTTATCCAGCAATGAAGCCTCTTCATCATCTGCTTCTACTACTCCTGAGCTTTCTGACCAGCCTACTTCACATGACATTTCTCAACCTACTGCTCTCTTTGTTCCCTTTGCACCTACTGATGATGATGTTGCAGTCACTGATCAGCCCCATCTGTCTTTACTTGACAATTCTTCTCACTGTCGCCACTCTACAAGGACGACTAAACCACCCTCATATCTCAGGGACTATCATTGCAACCTCCTTTTACACAATCATTCTCAGCAGATAGTTACTAAGTATCCTTTGCAAGCTGTTTTATCTTATGACAGATTGAATCCTATCTACAAGATGTTTGCCCTCAATATCTCAGCCACATATGAGCCTCAGTTTTATCACCAGGTTGTCCCTCATGAACATTGGTGCCAAGCTATACACGATGAACTTCTAGCAATGGAAACCAACCGTACTTGGTCTGTTGTGCCTTTACTTCAAGGCCAACACTCTATTGGATGCAAATGGATATACAAAATTAAGTATCGTGCAGATGAGACCATTGACCGCTACAAGGCACGGTTAGTAGCCAAGGGATACACGCAGCAAGAAGGCCTCGACTACATTGAGACATTTTCTCCTATTGCCAAGCTTGTTACTGTCAAAGTACTTCTTACTCTTGAAGTCTCAAAAGGTTGGTCTCTACTTCAACTAGATGTTAATAATGCTTTCTTACATGGTGATATAGTTGAAGATGTATACATGGATCTACCCTTGGGTTACAAGCACAATGTTGTTCACAAACAGGGGGAGCATCTTGTTTGTTGCTTGCATAAATCCATATATGGCCTTAAGCAAGCATCACACCAATGGTTTGACAAGTCCTCAAAGGCACTCATTTACTTGGGATTTTCTCAGTCCAAGTCTGATTACTCCTTATTCACTCGAGGTTTTGCTCAATCCTTTGTTGCTTTGCAAAGCTCTCTTGACTTTCCCAAACAATGCTCAGTGTTTATGTTGATGACATAGTCATTACTGGTGCTTCTTTACCTGTACTACATGAGATCAAAGATCATCTGCACGAGGCCTTCAAGCTCAAAGACTTAGGGTCTCTTCGGTATTTCTTGGGTCTTGAAATTGCAAGATCGTCTCAGGGTATTCTTCTATCACAACGGAATTATACATTGCAGCTTCTAGAAGATCATGGTTTATTGGCTTGTAAACCGGCTCCTCTACCTCTTGATCCGGCTTTAAAGCTCCAATTTGATGTTGGTACCCTCCTTCCTGATGCAACATTGTATCGAAGACTCATTGGAAGACGCTATACTTGACTATTTCTCGGCCTGACATAGCTTTTGCTGTCCATAAGCTCAGTCAGTTTGTTGCTTAACCTAGACAACCTCCTCTTGATGTTACCATGTCCTTAATTAAGTATTTGAAAGCTTCTCCGGGCCAAGGTATTCTGCTACAACCTGTCCACACATTCCAATTAAAGGCGTATTCTGATGCTGATTGAGGATCTTGTCCTGATTCAAGGAAGTCTATAACCGGTTTCTGCATCTTCTTGGGTGATCCTATAATTAGTTGGAAGGCTAAGAAGCAGTCTACGGTATCCCGTTCTTCTGCCGAAGCTGAATACCGAGCTTTAGCTGTTACTACAAGTGAATTGCTATGGGTTGAACAACTTCTTCATGAGCTTTCGGTACCTCTTATTCATCCCTCTTTAATCTACTGTGATAATGAGGTTGCTGTCCATATTGCTGAAAATCCGGTTTTTCATGAAAGGACGAAGCACATTGAAATTGATTGACATTTTGTCCGAGATCACATTGTTCGTGGAAATGTCAAACTTCTTCCCATCCGGTCTCACTTGCAGCTTGCTGATATCTTCACCAAGGCTTTGCCCAAAACTTTGTTTTTCTCCTTACTATCCAAGATGGGTATTCTTGATATAACCACACCATCTTGAGGGGGAGTATTAGAAATTAGTTTATATTTTGTTATAAGTTTTGTTATACGGGTAGTTAAATGGTTAGTCACTATTGTAATTATGTCTATTTATAGGCCTCTTTTGATTAATAAATGAGACAACAGATTTATTTACTCTGCTTTAATACATAATTCAAACTGTCTACCAAACACATATTTGCTGAACTCAGTAAATCTGAAAACATAAGACAGATTTTGAATTGCCTACCAAACATACCCTAAATTTCTTTAAATTTTCTATCAATGCATGCTTCAATTATTTTTTCAAAAAATTTAAATAGACTGTTTGCCAAAATAATTATTTTTTTAGTAAATCATTTTAAGAAATACTTTAAAAACGTCAAGTGTCATAATTCGAGCGATTCAAAGTGTAGAACTTCTTTTCTGATTTGAGCGATATTCAAATTGTTTTGGAATGGATTGTCTCTTTGAGCTCTATAGTTTAAGCACTTTAAAATATTAAAATCATCGGTAAATAAATGTTTGTTGTCATCAAAACATATGATATGATTGAAATTCATAAAACTAACATAAATTTCTTTCTATATAGTTCTTGAAGTCTTGAATTACTGAATAATGGAAGGACTAAACAAATGTAATTTAGGAGATCCAATTGAAAGTAAGTGATCATTCAATTATAGTTTAATTTTGGAGGATTAAAAGCAAAATTCATAATCAAATACAAATTTGATAATCTACCAAATATTTGTTATTTATTTTTTAGGTATTTTTTTAGATTATGTAATGTTAGGTTGTTTTTAATATTAAAAGGTGACAACATACACCAACATTATGAAAGTAACAAATAAACAATATCAAAACGAACCTAGTTTAACTAGTTTAATATCTATCAACTCCGAGAATAGAGAGACGTATTAACAACCAACAAGATTACGAATCATAAAGATGATAATGGATGAAGGGATGGAATACTTGCAAATTCCTTACCTAATATGCATAGTTTCTTTTCTTCTCAATATAAAGAAGTTTTTACCTTTAATTTCTTATTACCAAACAAACATGTCATGATTTTCTTCTTGAAGCAAACTCTCAATATTTTTCATTACAATCCAAATAAAACCATTTTTTTTTTCATTTTTCTTGAAGCAAACTCCCAATACTTTTCACTGCAATCCAAATAAAACCATTTTTTTTAATACAATAAGCACTTGTAATTTCAAAGGAAAACAGAAATCGACATCCCCCTTTTGGTGAAAAAATTAAAGAAAAAAACTAATGAATAAACAAATTAAGAAAAATATATATAAATGTTTTTAAATTAAGCCCTTAATTCCCGAATTACAAATAGACTAAACAATTGGGTTTAATTGAAATTTTCACACCCAAAATTCTGACGCCATTCCAACAAAACAAGAGTGGCACCATAATGAGCCAAAGCACCAAAAACCACCAATACATGAAACAACTGATGGCTATGTCCGGCCAGATCGAACCGGCCCGGCAACCAACGCTCCGGAATCCGGCTCACATAAAACCCGGTTCCGGTAAGATAAAACAGAGCCATCGCCGCCTCATAAGCCAGAGTAATATTCCGGCGAGGATTACCCCAATTGACCACGGCGGAGTGAATTGCTGGAACGATGCCGAAGAGGCCCATGGAGACGAAGAGCAGAGCTCGGAAGGATCGGAATTTTCCGGTGGAGAGGGCGGGAGAGAGAAGAGTGATGACGGTGAAAATGCCCATGAGAGTGATTCCGGCGAGATAGATGAATTGCCAGAGGGGATCGCATTGAAAAATGTAGTAAATTGGGGGGAAAAAGGAGGTGATGATCATGACGGTGATTCCGATGTAATCGACTCTGAGTAAGAGGAGATTTAGATGATGAGAATGGCAAGAAAAGAGATGGCAAATGCTGCTTGAGAGAAGGCAGAACATTGAGCCGCTTAAGAACACGAAGAACGGCCACCGTTCTGTGACCGATCCGTTAGTTACTAGATTTATGTGGCTGGCGGTAGTGGCGGCGCCGTCGTAAGGGTGGATGCTTCCGGCCAATTCCATTAGCTCTGGTGCTGTGATCTGCATTCCGCACAATTATGGTTGAAGTTTAGTTTCTAGAATGGTGTTTCATTGGTCTATTGAGTTTTGAAAAAGGTTGAATATGCAAGAGATTAGTTGACACAAAATTAAAAATTAGAAAATTTTGTTGAACACAAATTAGATTGTTTTTATTTTTTGTGTTTTATTAGTTGACCATATTTTGTGTTTGTTTTCTCAACATTTCAATTACCAACGGTTTGTGTTTTGATAAGGTAGCATTCGAATTCTTAACATCTCAAAGTTATTTAAGATCATGTTATTTTCTTTTTAGTTTTTAGAATTTGGTACGAAATTTAAAAAATACGGTTAGAAAATAGATAATAAAATAAAAAAATTCATAAATGAAAGCAATATTTTTAAGATTAATTAAAAAAACAAAAAAAAAACAAAAAACTAACGTCTCAATAACTATTTCGATTTTAGTTTTTGGTTTTTGAAAATATATTTGTTTTCTGACAATTTTTAATAATATTTCCATTTTTTTTAAGGAAATACTTGAATGCCTAGCCCAATTCTAATAACATCAAAATTTTGAAAACTACTTTTTTTTATTAGTTTTCAGAACTTGACATATGTAAAATAGACAATAGAAAAAAAAAACAATTGGTGGATAGAGAGTTTATAGACTTGATTTTCAAAAATAAAAAACTAAAAATTAAGACTCCGTTTGGTAACCATTTAATTTTTTGTTTTTGTTTTTTAAAAATTAAATCTATAGACACTACTTCCACCTACAAATTTCTTCTTTTGTTATCTATTTTTTACCAATAATTGAAAAAAACAAGCCAAGTTTTGAAAAAAAAAATAGCTTTTAAAAACTTGTTTTTGTTTTTAAATTTGGCTAAAAATTCAACCAATATACTTAAGAAATATGCAAATCATGTTAAGAAATGAAAATGAAATAGATTTAATTTTAAAAAACAAAAAACAAAAATTAAAATGATTATCAAACAAAGCCTGAATGGTTATCAAACATGACTATGAATCTATTAGACCTTGTAAATAAAAAATCAAATATCTAATTTCAAAGTTTAAGAACGAATCATTTAACTTTAATTATTTTTTTTTGTAAGTTCAACAAATATAGAGTTGATATGATATTTAAATAAACGACATTTTTTAAGACTATGTTTTACAAAACTTACTAGTGCATTTACTAGTTATACTATTTATGTAACATTCAAAATGAATTTCCCATGTCCATATAAAGTAGTTTACTTTTTTTCTGAGAAACTTACTCCAATGAAATCTTTAGAAGCATAGGAAATGTTTGTATAGAGAGATGTGAGCATGGACCTGCATGAAAATATGGAATTCATTTGATAAAATTAATGTAAGCTAAATTTAATTAACTAAAAAAGATGTAAGTAATTTATAGTGTATTATAGAATTTACCTAACAAAAGTCTATAAATTATTATATTATATATATATATTATAAGAAGTCTAATAGAACTAATTTAGAATAGTGCTTGAATAATTTTATTTATTTATTGCAAAAAAAGGAAAACCATCCTACTTTTGTAGTAGTATAGTTCACAATAGTTTGTACACAAAGATTCACCCGAACTGTTGATTAACTTAAAAATCTTTTAGATTTGAACATAAATCGAAATTTAAAATTGTACCGTGATAACTTAAAATGATATGGGGATCTAAACTTTCGTCCTAAGTCATTATTATACCATTTTATATCTCAAATTTTGTCTAAATTTTTTATTTTATTTTTAAAAGTCTTATGATTGTTCGAGAGTAATATTGCAATTGTTTTATAGCATTCGAGTATTTTTTTAAACCGAATATTTTTTTTATAATTAACCACTATATTCAAAATCCCATACGTTGCGTCCTATGAACTACCAAGAAAAATAAAATGGATACTTCAGTTCATTCTCTTTCCTCCATAACCGAAATTACTTCTTGTTCTTATTCTTCTTACTCTTACTCTTACTCTTAATCTTAAGCGTAATGTTAATCTTAATCACTACCAATTCGAAGAAACAATATCCACCAATCAAACAAAATTAGCGAAAATTTCAAACTAATAAGAGAGAAAACAGTCCGAAGCTAGCGAAAATTTCTCCAAATTCCAATCACAGTTTCTAAAAACGAACGAAATTAATTAGAAGAAAGTGTGATTTCAAATAATTAGAGATCAGAACCTGGAAAAAAACCCGAACAGATCCGCGACTCGAGGCATATCTTCCATCAAATTCGCCAAACACAATCCGAAGAACAAAACAAATCCAATCAAATGCCTGAAAATCAAACAAATTCCATCAATCCAAAGCCAAAACATCACCAAAATCGAAGGAAAAATCAAAATCAAACCAAAAGAAAACAGTATATAGATCAGCATAGCTTAATTACGTCCAAACATTTAGGGTTTCGTTGTGCCATTGAAAGACACTGAGAAGAGCTCGCTTAAGAGGCCATTCCGCTCTATAATAATGGAGAATAAACTCGTTATCTTTCATATACTCCGGCAACTCCTTAAACGAAACCAATCGAAAATCCTCTTTGATTTCCTCGGCGCTGCTCTGTTTTTTCTCCATTTTTGCTCTGTTCTTCTTCTTCTCCCGTACAAAGCAATTTTGATTTTTGAAGAAACACTTCCTAAATTTCCAATAACTTATATAGAAATATAAAACAAGAGCGGGTTGGTTTCACTTTACTTATAGTTATAGCCTTACTTATACACAAATTAATTTTTTCTTTAAGCATTATTAAATAAATATATATATTATTTTTATGTTTTAAAAGAATAAAATGAAAAATTAACTTTGGTTTGTACATTGGGTTATTTAAAGCAGTTTGTGTGATACACAACTACACCAACTACTTCATTTAATTTCTCTCTATCTCTCTCCATGCAGGTGCAGCTAACTTTATGCTCTTAAATTTTTTTTCTCTCTCCTTTTTTATTTTTTTGAATTATTATTATTTATTATTTGGTTGTTGCTGTTGTTATTATTGGTATGGGAAGAGGGGAGTTGGCTGCTACAATTTGCAAATTTTGGTTTGGTCACTGACCCTCAAAAAAAAAAAAAAAAAAAAAAAAGTCAATTTTTCTGCAATATATTTTTTTTCTAGGAGTAATTATTGTAGTTAAATCAAATACCTATCTATATATTTGTAAATTAGAGGATTTGATATCGAAAAAATTGGATAAATATTGTTGCTTTAGAAAATATTATAGTTTTGGAGAAGTAATGGGTCGGTATCATTTTTTAAAATAAAAGATCCTTGGATATCGATATTAATTTTTATAAATATCCATAAGATATAGAAACATATTATCTACTAATCAATTATAAGATAAATAGCTTAGTTTTGACGTAAAAATAATTTAATTGTTAATTTAAATATTTTTTTAATTTTTTAATTTACACAAATATTTATTGGCGTAGATATTAATAGAAAATTGTTAATATGGATATTGAATTGGTATTTTAATTCTTGTAGTTAATTTACATATATTTCAAATAGTAATAAAAGTGGAACAAGTAATAGGAAAATTGACTAAGTAGTTAATTAAATGAAGCTTCAAGGAGCTAATTGAGCCTAATTATCTTGACTTATCAAAGATCCCTTTAAATACAATATTATTACAAATGTAAAGTAGAAATTAAAAGGAAAAAAAAATTCTAAACGTGAAGTTTGGCCTTTCACCCTAAAGATTTACTAACTAAAATGAATTTTAAGTAGAAACGTATTTCTTTTTAACTTGAAAAATAATAATAATAATAAAAAAAGAAATGGATATATCAAATGCAGCTTAGTCATTATTAGAATCATTTTTTAAGAATCTTTATTAAAAACTTTTTTTTTTAAAAAAAAAAACTAAGAACGGATATACAATTATTTGAAAATAATTCAAATTTTATTTGGATACCAATTTAGAATGGATTGATGGGGTTATATTAGGGGTCGTTTGGGCAGCAACTAGAAGTTGGATAGTCCATTCCATGTTTAAAACACCAAATATAAAAGTAGTTTGTACAACTATTTATAACCTAAAATTAAGTATAATAATTACTATTTCAAAACCTTTTTACTATAGTATTTACCATTAGCTACAATATTAACTATTTTTTACTCCCTCTCTTTTCTTTATTTCTCACAGTGTTACTATTTCCTATACAGATACAAATAGTTTATACTCCAAACACAAAATATTATAAATATAACTCAGACTAAAATAGTGTCAACTTTAAACACATTAACTATTATAAATCATTGACTAAAATAATCACGAATATAATAACCAACTCAGTGCTTCAAACTCCTCTTTAGGTTTGGGAGTGTGTTAAGATAATAGGAATGATGGTTTTTAACCCTTGTTTTGCTACATTAACACTATCTGCAACTTAATGGTTAAAACAACCAACGCCCACTCCTAGTATTTTTAATGAATTCTCTCATCGTCGACCACCTTTGACGACGAAATTCGGACGACCACCTTCGACACCCAATTCTAATGACCAAGTCCAACAAAGATCACATTCAACGTCAAATTTTAGAAGATAACCACCTCTAACGACTAATTATGACGATTACCTTCGGTATGTTGAGTTAGAAAACACGTAGCGAAAGTAAAATGGATTATTAAGCATTCTAATTCATTAATTTTGGCTTTGAATTAAACATGCTCATAAATTAATAAGAGAGTTTCAAGACATACCTTTGAAGAAACACTTGAAACTCGAACCAATTGCAAATCTCCTCCAAATCTACTTGTGAACCACCTCAAGGCCTTCCCTACTATCCTCTTGGTACCTTAGATTAAGTTGTGGGACTCAAAATAAGTTTGGATTAACGAAAAATGGAGAAGAAGATCACTGGTTTATCAGCTGAAGACTCCTCTTCAACTTAGAGAGATTTTATGCTAAAATCAACCTAAGTGCATGCCCGATTTCCACTTCAATCTTCTTTATTTATTACATGACTTTCATGCAAAGGAATTGCTGCATGAATTGCAGCTCATGCTTGGTTTAATGACTGCAAAATATGGCGGAGAGTGTGTGAACTAGTTGAATAGAAAGTGGAGAAATCCCACTTTTTTGGGATTTTCATTTTCTATTCATTTCAAATTTGATTTTGTAATTGATTTCTAAAATCAATTTTTATTTTCAAAAATGAAATCTTTATTAATTTTACAAAATTAATTCAATAATTAATTTTTTAATAAAAATAATAATAGATAATTAATTAAACAATTTAATTCTAGTTAATTCAATATCAAATATTAAATTAATTTAACACTAATTCCACCATCATGAATCCCTATTCATCAATTAATATTTAAATTATATTTAAATATTAATTGATTCTTCAGCTTCGTTTAATTCTAAAATTAAACTTGTAATTATATCACATATAATTACTAATTCCCTTAATTCTAATTTGAACGTTTCAAATTAACTTATCACGCTACTCCAAGGCTAATCTATTTGTAAGCTAGTAGGGAGACCTATTGGACCTACAGAATCACAGATTCATGTACTCCAATAATATGAGATTAATTGACTAAACTCTTTACACTGAATTAACCCCCATTCGTTAACTACTAGGTCACTCCACAAAAGCCCAGAGTTGCACTCCCCTCACTGTAGATATATTATGTCTACTCGATATGATCATGGTTAGTAAGTTAACCCTTCACAGGTTGTTCATAATAACGGTTGGGTCAAATAGTTGTTTTACCCCCGAGATTACCTCCTGTTTCTTAAGTCCTAGTGATCCTCTAATGAACAATTAGTTTGCGATCTGATCATTAAACCGAGTCCCTCTCGGGCCAATGAGAGGGTGAGGCCCCTTATTTAAGACTTGGAGTCAGCACTTAAGGGAACAACCTCTCTACTATCTTTAAAAGCGAGTAGGAGTGAATTCAATCTTACACCCTATGTCCTCAGCTATCTACTCGGTCTTACCCCTAAAATGGAGGTTTATTGAGCCAGTACTGTTGAGCCAACCTCACCTATGAAAATCTAAGGATAATTCTGAATAAACAGGAGTTTATAGTTAGCTTAAGATTAAGGTCAAGTTACCTAGGTCATCGCTTTGAGTTAGTCAGTCTTAAACAGTAAACAACGTTATAAAGTAAGAGTGACTTATTTTGTGATCCAATCTTGTACAAACTCAATGCACATGGCGCCCCCACTTCACACTAAAGGAAATCGAATACGAGGATTTTCATGAGCAGCGGAAGGATCATTCCAAATTTCAATCGTATATGAACATTACAATTACAATCACAAACTGAAACATACGGTTATGCGAAATACAGAAATTACAACATGCTATGCAAAAGATCAAGGAAAAAAATCAACACACTTTTGTAGACTCATCTTTGAGTTCCTTGATCACGAACGCTCGATCACAGAAACACAGCAACACACGAACGCTCCTCCAACACGACCGCTGCACTGCACGAACACCGCGCACTCGAACTAAGCGATCGCCAAGGTCACAAACACCCCGAATACCTTAAACAGCCTCCGCAGAACCTCGACAGTGTCGAATTAAGAATGACACCATCAAAAAGGTTACCTTGGTATTCTTGATGTGAGAATCCAGAGGGTGGGCTCTTTGTGGACTTGATTTGAGGCAAAAGACGGAGGAACCACAATCGTGTAAACGATTGAGCAAGTGAGAGATGGAACAACCTATCGTATAGGTCGATGTCCAATCGTTTAGAAAAAGCTATGTGATCGTCTAGCAAAAGCTATGCGATCGTTTAGCTCATCGCTTAGCTGAGTGTCTATTGACTAAGAATACTCCACGATCGTTTAGCTAACTCCAAGCCGTCGCTTAGTAAATCTCATTCACTTGACAACACTCCGTGAGTATTTTCCGAGATTAGAAATCTCAAAACCACATTTTTTTTTTCACTTACTAAAATTAGGAAAGCATTTTTCCTTTTAACTCACGGTTACTATGAAACCACCAATAACCTTCTACAATTGGTTATTAGAGAAAAAGAGACAATTATCCAATAATTAATATTATTGTAAATATAAATGATAACTAACTTACCATAATATATTTATAACCTATAGTTTAATATTTCATCTCATGAAACATATAAACCATAGCTCTTTTTCTATTCCACGGTACTTAATGTAAATCTCATTTACATTAATCCTCCACTTGATGTATTTCATACACCATACCGATCATATTATATATAATTGAATTACATCTTGTCAATTTGAACATTTCAAATCAACACCAAAAACTGATCCTCAACTTGAATCCATTGAGCTACCAAGGGGACATTATGGACCTGTAGCTCGAAGCCTCAACGATATGTAAATAACTAACTAAACTCTTTAGTCACGGGATCCACCATCTGTTAACTGCCAGGTACTCCACTAAAGATCGACAGTTGAACTCTTCTTACTACAAATATATTATGTGTCCATTTTAACTAATCAACAGTGCGACAACTCTTCACAGATCACTCGTAAGTATAGCTCAGCCAATAACCTTTATGCCCCTATAGTTACATCTAACTCCTTAAGTACTACTGAATCCTTTAATAAACATAAGTCATAGTCTTACTATGATTGAGTCCTCTCTTCCAAAGAGAAGTTGTGGCCACTATGTTCAAACCCTGGAATCAACCCTTAAGGGAGCAATTTCTCTACTTACCCCTGTTTCAGGGAAGAAGTGAATTCCATCTTGTGTAAGTGAGTTCCCAGTTCCCATATCAGACAAGTCCCCAAAAAGGTAGGCATGTTGAGTTGGCAATCTGGCCACTCTCACCCATATTAATCAAAGGACCGTCCTCAAAGGTAGAAGTTCCTAAAACACTCAGGATTGAGGTCTTGTCACCTGGTCATTTAGGTGAGATGTAAGTCTCCAGTATCAACGACGTTATGTACAGAGTCTAGTCATCTCGTGGTTCGGTCTTATATAAATTCTTTATATAGAACATCCCCGTTTGAATGTCTCCATATGAATGGTCATGATCTACTATCTGTAGTAGTTTACAACACTTGCAAACCTCTACAAAGCGGGTCGTATCCGTAGTGTCACTGGGATCAGGTATCCCACCTTAATCCTATACTACAGACCTATTTAGGTTATCACTTAAGGCATGATCCACTTGTATATTACATATACATGCTTAAGTTTACATAAGATAACCATGAAACTTTGTGTTATTGAATATGAGTAAATGCCAGAACGAAATACCAGTTATTTTATTCATAAAACAATGTGTATAATTACAAACAACGAGACTCCGGGAGAATTAGGACGACAATCCCAACATTTATGTCATAACATGTACGAATTAGGATCACTTCGTTTGTAGCATTTTACAACTCCTTATAACAACTATAAAGTGGACCACATCCAATAGTGTTACCAGAATAAGGCACATAACTTTATTAATATACTATAGAACATTTTTGACTATTTACTTGAACTTGATCCACTGAACTTGATCCACTTTTATGTCTCTACATAAAGTTCAAGTATTCATGTAATAGTCATGGATCTTTTAGTTTATTGAATTTATTTCTAGAACGAAATAAGCAATTCATATATTTAATAACAACTTATTTAATTTTTCAGAATAAATTTTATTGTTTATAAACCACGAGTTTTAGGACATAAAACCCAACACAGTAACTATACATGACACCAATTGGTGGTGTTTAAATGTTTTTTAGTAATTTGACATTTGATAGAAACATCTCGAATGTATAGCAAAACCAAACAAACTTGTAAATAAAAATACTTTTGAAAAATAGTAAGAAAAAAAAACATGAGTATTTTTATTTTAAACAACTTTTATGAAATGTGTTTAGGTGAAATACCTTTTTAAAAAATATTTTTTTTTCTAAAAAAAATCCAAACATACCCTAAAAATAATGGAACAAATGTTTTTTTTTTAAACTTATAAATTGGTGGAATAAATTCTTTTATTTGTATCTACAAAATATGATATTAAGGTTTTATTACTTATATGATTAAAAAAAATAGTGTTAAGAAAACTAAAATGCATACTAAAATAAATTGCACCCCAAAAATAAATTACCATAACTCAAACTAAAATAGACGGTACACTAAACACATACAATTATAACACAAACTAAAATAATTTGCAATTTAGACATAAACTATAATAATTTAATAATTCATAAATTATTATAACCCCACAAACTAAATAACCACTTCAACCCCTAAACATCCCATAAATCTAATGCTTTTTTTTTTTCTAGTAAATACAGACTGTAATAACCATATATATACTAGAATTTGAATTAAAGGCTTCTTCTACAAGTATATACTTTTTACAAATTTTAGATGGTTATAATTTCTCCTTATTTTTAATATGAAAAATGTTACATTAACAATAATTAAAAAAGTGGACTCCATGGACTAAATTTTCAATATTTTACAGCTGTATATATGCTAAAAACAAGGAGATCCCATTTATAATTTATCATTAAAAATTTAGAGCCGTTTTAAAGAGCAAAATTTGGTTGTTTTTTCATTTATGAGCAATGTGGGCCAATAATATGTTTACACGTGTCTTTCGAGTGCCACTTTTTCTTGACCACCCCAAAGAACCCCGTTTAAGGCTAGGTACGGGTGGAGGCGGGGAGAGATTTTAAAATATCAAATGATATTTATGAAGAAAATTAAATTATTGAATCATCATTTTACACTAGTGTATTTAAAATCTTCGTGTCTACAACTCAGTTCATCCGATTATTACAGAGATGAACCTAAGTCAAAATATGAACCATAACAAAAAATACTGACTAAACCAATCATTGGAATACCAGTTACAGTATCTATTATCCAAAGAGGAATCCTTCTAGTAATCTCGCCATTTGTCCCACTTCCCTCGCCATTTCATCAAGTGGTCGTGCTAGAGACAAAAACAGTCATAGATAACTATGAGATGATATCCTTCTGAATGGGATAAGATAATTTGTACTATTATTTAGTATTTTCTTTGATTTCATTTCAGAAATAATTTGAAAATAAAACAACGAGTACAAAAACGAGTAGTAACCACCAGTAAAGACTGATACGATTCAATTCAACAATTTGTTCGTTCGGATTTGATTATGTCATAGCTCTATAATTCGGATTAGGCTTATCGTTGGATGAACTACATTGCTGATATTGACCCTAAAAAAGAAACGGTAGGTACAACTAGCCTGTGAACCGTCAACCATTTTTAAATGTTTAATTTAAAAATTAAATCATTTAAAAAGAAATTAGAATGCTCGACAACTATTCAAAATCGTTTTTCAAGTATATTCTAATCAATTTTTATCGTAAATATTTAAATAAAAATGATTTTTTTAAAAAAACATTTTTTTTCTTTAAGTTAATTCAAATAAGTATATTTTAGGGTACTCTTTTTTCTTTTTTCCTTTTTTTGTTTGTTGGAAGAATTCTTTTACAAGATAACATTATAATTAAACGATAAAGAACTCAACACAGAGAAAATAATAGTTAATAATTCTTCTGGAGAACGCAGAAAGTCCCTACAAAATTTAAAAGGGAAGTTCCACATGGATGGAAAAACTACAATCATTGCCGCCTCTAGCAACACTATGCACCTCTTTATTTTTTTTCTTCATAATTTTTTTTAAAAAAATAATATAATAGAGGGTGAGAGATGAACTACATATCTATCCATGATTAATACATACACAATATTTAAAATATCGATGTCGATGAAAATATTGAATTCTTATTTTTACATAAATTTTGATAAATTTTCGATTTCGATGGATATTTTTTGAAAAAAAAAATTCAAAATGAAAATTTTTAAAAATAAATTTGAATTAGTAAATAAACACTTTATGGTTATTATACAAGTTAATGTGTCTATTATTAATATCATATTTATACCAATGATATTTTTGTTGGGGTTAATGTCCTAAAAACTTGTCATTCTCGTAGTTTGTTAATTGTTTATACAAATTATTTATTTACTAAAATAAGGAGTTATTTTATTTGACATTTAGATTGCATTAACTCAATCAAATAAACTAAGATCTAAGGTTATTTTATATAAGTATATGGTGACATATAGGTGGATCATGTTCAAATAATAACCTAAATGGTTTGTAGTATATAGATAAAGTTGGGTGTCTTATCTTATGGACACTACGAATACAACTCACTTATATTATAAATATTACAAGTGTTACAAACGATGCGATCCAAATTGTTCATGTGGAGATATGCAAGTTGAGGTATTCTATACGAAAAGTTTGTATAAGACCGGACCCTGAAATGATTAATTTCTCTTTATAACACTGTTGACTAAAGAGACTAACATTTCATATGATAACCATAAGTAACTCGACTTCAATCCTAAGTAAGTTATAAAGTTCTATCTATGAGGGCAGTTCTTTGTTTTATATGGGTGAGAGTGGCCCATGTCGCCGACTCAATAAACCAACCATTTTGGAGATTTGTCCAAGTAAAGAGCAAGGAACATAGCTACACAAGATGGAGTCACTCCTTCCAGCCTCTAGAGTAAGTAAATGAATTACTCCCTTAAGTGCTGATTTCAAGTTTTGAACAAATGGCTCCTCCCTCTCATTGGCCTGAGAGAGATTCGTTTATGGTATGACCATAAATAAATTATTCATCAGAGGATCAGTGGAACTTAAGGAGTAAGAGGTAATACAGAGAGAAAACGGTAATTTGACTCAACTATAAATACGAGCAATTCGTGAAGGGACACAAAAATATTCTGCAGCATGAAGAGAATGCAGTTGTGGGTCTTTAGAGGAGTGACTTACAGTTAGTGAATGTTGATTAATTTAATTAAAGAGTTTAATAAATTTAATCTTGTATCATTGAATTAATTTTGAGCTTCTAATCTGTAGGTCCATTAGGTCCTCTTACTAGCTCACTAAGTGTAAAACAAGGATCAATTAGTTTTTGAATAATTTGAATTGTTCAAATTAAATAGAGTAATGTAAATTAATTGTATAAGATATAATTAATATAATGTATATAGATACATTATAATATAAAGTTAATTTTGAACAATATTTAAAATTAAACTATATAATATAAGAGAGATATATATTTGAATAAGATTCAAATGTCAATTATATGAATGAGATTCATATAAAAACTATAGGTTAAAATTAATATGAATAAGATTCATATTTAAACTATAGGTTATTAGAGATATATGCATTTTAATATCATACAAGTGCATAATCAATTAAATATATGATATTTAATTTAAATTAACTAATTAATATTTATTCATTTATTTATCTTATATTAAACATGATTTAAAGGTTAAAAATTATTTTTAGTCCTTAAACTTTCATATAAGTAACAATTTAGTCTCTGAACTTTGGTTTGTAATGATTTAGTCCCTATACTTTCGATTTTGTGACAATTTAATATTGGGGTTGATGTCTTAAATCTCATGGTCTTGTAATTTTTAATTGTATTTGTACAAACTTATTATTTATCTAATAAAATAAATTGTATTTTATTTGACATTTAGTTGCATTAAACCAAAAATCAATAAACTAATATCTAAGGTTATTAGATGTAACTTAAACATGTATGTGGAGACATACAGGTGGATCATGTTTAAGTATTAACCTGAACGGTCTGTAGTAGATGGATAAGACTGGGTACCTTATCTTGATGACACTACGGATATGACCCGCTTTGTAGTTGTTACTATTGTTGTAAACTGCTGTAAATGATTTGATCATGATCATTCATGTGGAGACATGTGAGCGAGGGCATCCTATACTAAGAGTTTGTATAATACTGGACCACAAAATGACTAGTCTCTTTTAATAACACCATTGCTAAAAGAGAATTACATTTCACTAGGATGATCATAGGTGACTTGACCTGAATCTTGAGTGAGTTGTGAACTTCTTTCTATAAGGACGATCCTTTAATTTGTTTGGGTGAGATTGTTCAGGTTCGCCGACTCAATAAACCTACCATTTTAGGATTCGTCTGATTGGGGAGCTGGGAACACCAATACACAAGGAATTCACTCCTTCCTTATTGTTAGGATAAGTAGATAAATTGTTCTCTTAAAGGCTGATTCTGGGGCTTGAATAATGTGGCACCACACTCTCTTCTGGCTTGAGAAGGGTTCGATTATAGTTGGACTATAACTAATTGATCATTAGAGAGATCAGTGGTACTTAAAGAGTTTAATTACATGGGTAAAGCGGTAATCTTGACCAAGCTGTACTTAGAAGAATTTGTGAAGGGTCAATGCACTGTTGATTGGTTATATCAATGGACACGAAAATATATCTATAGTGCGTAGAGTGCAACTGTATGTCTTTAGTGGAGTGGCTGGCAGTTAATGAAGGTTGATTAATTTAATTAAAAATTTTAATTAATTAATCAAGTATCATTGTTGGAGTTTCAATCTATAGGTCATAAGATCCCCTTGTTAGCTGAATAAGGATTAATGAGAATCAAACTAATTTTAGATTAATTTGAATTGTTGAAATTAATTATATAATATATAATTAATATAATATATATGATACATTATAATATAAAGTTTTAATGAGAAAAATAAATATCTAAATATAATTTAAATATTAATTATATGGATATGATTCATATAAAAACTATGGGTTAAAACTAATATAAATATGATTCATATTAAATTGCTATAGATTATATGAGAGATTGTAAACTATAGATTATATTATATGTGATATAATATAAACTTAGGTTATATGTTATATGTGATATAACTTATAGTTTAATATGTGTATATAAATATATATTAAAATAGTTAATGTAAACTCCTAAACTTGTTTTATTAGCTAACCATGTTTATGTCCTCTTAATTATGTATTTAAGCTTTTATAATATGTATTTATGATGTTGTATTAGTCACAACGTATGGAAGGCTTAATGTATATGTATGAAGATTGAATGAGGGAAAATATGCTAAATATGGAATGTCAACCTCTCGAGTGAAGTAAAAAGAAGATAACATATAAAGGAAAGTAGAGGATTTTATGCGTTGGAACTATGACATGCCATGCAGCCAGTTTTGTTGAACTATGTGGCCAGAAGTCCAAGAAGGAGACATTATGGTTAAGAATAGCTATGTGGTATGTCGAAGACCATTGAAGAGGTAAGATGGCTCTTGGATGGGGAGGAATAGCCGAGGCTGGTATAGGGAAAGTATATGACCAACCTCTTATGCAAATGGTGAGGGCTAAGTTGGCAAAGGAGGTGATTGTGGACCAATTCATTGAAGGTGTCAATGAGAAGATGCAACGATGAGTAGAAGTATGCGATGACTAGGAAAGAGCTTCGATAGCAGTCTTAGGAACGTTAATTGAGGATTATTAGAGGACTTTAGTCTTTTTATCCATGTACTTAGATCTCCTATTCTCTTAAGATCTCTCAAGAACACAAGAACAATTTTCTCTTAAAATTACTTCCCTTCCTTTATTCCAAGAAGATCTTGGATCCTACAATCCAGATCCTTACTTGAGAATAGCAAGGTAGCCAAGTATAAGGTAGCCTAGTGGTGTGTTCATTGTTCCATTCGTGGGATTTCATGCAAACCAAGTGGTGGTGTCTGAATTATTGCAAGCGTTGCTATTTGTGCAGAGAGGAAACTATTCGAAGATAATCTTCAAGGGTGGTTTATTTTCTCTCTGTATTTATAAGCATGCTAATGTTGTTTGTCTTCTCTGTTTTTCTAGTTTTTCCTAAATTAAAATCAATGGCACTATCATTCCCACCCACACTTCCTCATGTCGATATCAAACCTATGGAAATGTGGAAATATTGATGGAAATATCGTTGCGTTAAGCTCACTTTTTTTTGACAATATGTGAGATGTGGGAATCGAACCTCCTACTTTGAGGTTAATATTACGAACACTATACCAATTGAATTATACTCATTTTAGCAGCAAAGCTCACTTTAGTACCCGTTGCACATGTACATGGTGGGTGGACTAACATTTTTTTTACCAAGAAAATTTGAAGATATATCCCAAAATCTCACCAATCTCTCCAGATCTCTTCAACATACCACCACGAAATACCAACTATTTTCAACCTACTAATTAAAACCAAAAAGTCTAAATAACAATATAAGAAAACATTTCCACCCTATAATTTGTTTAGAGTTCAACATCTCGAGGATAGAATGTGAATCTCTAATCTTTTTACTTATAATATTAACATAAAAATTTTAATTTACAAATTAGGCACGCCTTTAATACAAATCTTACATTTACCAAGAAAAAAAAATGAATTTTTATAAATTTCAATATATTGTTTCTATGTGAAACAATTATAACTTTGAACGTGGAAATGAGCATAACTCAACGATAATTTTCAATACCCATTCATTATGATTGTGGTTTTCCAATATATATATATATATATATATATATAATTTTTATACTTTTGACTTCCTTTTTTTTCTTTTGAGTTCATACCTTTGCTTTGACCTTTGCCTTGGATTCTCTTTAAGTAAATCAATGTAATTGGTAATGTTATTAATTGGAAGAAATTATGAACTGAAACCAATGAAACTGAAGGGAATTCAATGTGTAATAAATGGTAGTTGAGCGTTGAAGAGAAAAATACTATTTATTTTTGTTTTTGATCAATGAGGGAAAGGTATTTAGGTATGGGAAACACAAGGATTTGATATTCCCATCTGTCTTTGTTTGGTAGCGCTTGGGAAAAGACCATTTTTGTTCGATATTTCCGTCAATACTTCCATATTTTCATAGATTTAATATGGTGTATTGATATTTTTATTATCTCGCAAAAAAAAATCAAAATTCCACTAATATAAAAATAAAATCAATGAATTTTTACTTATTTAAAAATAATAAAATGTTTATTCACTAATTTAAATTTATTTTAATTTTTTTTAGAAATATCTATCGAAATCAATATTTTATCGAGATTTCCATCAATATCTATATTTTAAATTTTATATATATACACGTGCGTATATATATATATATATATATAATTAAAAAAAATATATTTGAAAAGTGTCTCTAAGGACAGGTGGCTTACTACTAGAGGACAGTAAATTATTCAGTTATTTTTCAGTCTGTTTTTTTTTCCTGAAGACACTTCATAACCTAACTCAATATTTTCGTATTATTTTCCTCCCAATTAAGGAGAACCGCCAAGATGGTTAATTGACCTACTTCTCCTTTTCCACAAGTTTCTTTTTCTTTTATCCTTTTCTCAAGGAAAATCGCATTTTCTTTTTCTTTTTTTACAAGTTACATTATTATTATCATTTTTTTTTTTTTACTTTTGTTTCAAGTGTGAGAAATCTAGAAAGGTCGGATTTCAATTTCAATTCATGTTGAGTTCAAGCAAGAGGAACATATCAAGCCTGTTCGATAACCATTTTTTTCGAATATAATTGAGAATAGAGAAATTCAAACCATAGACATCATACTTACTAATACACTCGGATGTTAATTGAACTATGAACAGTTTGGTTCGATAATGATTTTGTTATTTAATTTTTTAATTTATACTTGTTTCTTTCTAATTTTTTTATATGATTTTTTCTCATCTACTAAAGACACATTTGAATTCTTATGACATAATTGAGAGTCATTATGAAATCGTCAATATCACTTTTCTCATTTTTTAAATATGTATTTGGGAGTGATTTTGACATGGCTAAAATCATTTTTGTCATTTTCAAATCACTTTCCTCTAAAATAATTATGTTTGGCACGAAAATAAAATTGATTTTGAAAAATAAAAAATCACTATAAATGAATTTTTGAAGCATCACTAACCAAGTAACTTTCTCTTTTGGTGATTGACCAAAATTTTAATATGGTTGGACCATAATCAAATTTTCAATAATCTAGATTTCAAACAACAAAATCCACTGTAATCATATTCTAAGTAATCCTATCATATTGGTTTATGTAATTTGAGTTCTACTCCATATGGGTTAATGTATTTTTTTAGTAACAAATTTTTGTCCACATAATTTTACTATATCTTAAAACTAGTTGTCGTGCAATTAATTTATTGTTGTTTTTTTCCTAAAAAAAATGTTAGACTTTATCATAAATTGTGAAACTATATTCACATAGAATTTTTTTTTAAAAAAAAATTATTATTATTATTTAACCATTTAGATTCAAAGTTATAACTAAACTTAAAATTTATTAAAAGGATAAAGACTAAATTTAACAACTAAAAAAAAAAGATATGTATTATAACTATTTAGTTAAATAAATTTTTATATATATAATACGATTTCTAGTAATTAGTAATTTTAAATTATTTTTAGATCCAAATATAATAATTAGAAATCACTTTTAAATATTAAAAAGTCAATCTAAAAGTTTGAAATGTGTTTAAAAATCAATCTTTTAAAAAATCAACTCTTTGTTATCAAATCACCACCCAAACATGCTCTAATATACAAGTACTTTTAATCAATTTTAATAATATAAACATTATGTTTGAAAATGTAAAATTAAATATTGAATTGATTTTAAGGATTAAACGTATATTTTAAAGTGATTTTAATTATTTTAAAATCACTCACATACTTTAATAAAATTCCAAAAATAAAAACAAGCTTTTAAGACACGACTAAATTTTTTAAAACACTGGTAGAGTAGATAGCAAAAACAAACAAACAAAC
This sequence comes from Benincasa hispida, assembly GCF_027475165.1. NCBI lineage: Eukaryota > Viridiplantae > Streptophyta > Magnoliopsida > Cucurbitales > Cucurbitaceae > Benincasa > Benincasa hispida. The sequence goes on along the minus strand of NC_143479.1, from coordinate 22,718,535 downwards.
AAGAGCAAAAAAGTTGGAAGTAGTCTTTGTAAACTTAACTTCTATTATTAAACGAATCCTAAAATATTAAGTAATTTTTGTACGAATGACCTAAATTCGGGGAGAATAATGAGTTTTGCTCCGCTTTTTAAAAATAAAGTTTCTTTTACCCTTTGCTAACGTCAAATTCGAGTAAAATTATGAAAACGAAATCCTCACACACACAGAAAAGCCCATCCTGTTCTCCCTCTCTCCCTTTCCTCATAGCTCTCTCTCCCTTCTCTCCTATTTTCTCAGGATCCCTCTCGTCTCGCTCAATCTTGCTCACTTCTCTCCTTTCTCATTCAATCTCGCTCTTTTCCCTTCTTTCTTGCTCCTCGGTGTTCTCGTTCTACAACATTGCTGGATCTGGGTACTCACTGGAGAAAGATTTGGTCGCTCACTGTCGAGAGAATAAGGAGGAAAGAAAGGAAAGAAAATGCAAAAAGCAAAAAGAAAAAGATAGGGTAATTTTGTAAAATTACTTGAGGAGGGTGTAAACAAGAGATTAAAAAAAATCTTAGGTTCTAAAAGGTGGGATCTTTAATATTAATATTGTTGTTTTCAAAACTTATTAGAGAAATATTGTTGTTTTGAAACTTATTAGAGAAATATTGTTGTTTTGGGAGTTCGAGGCTAGAGGTCGAACGTTAAGAACTCGACTAATGTGGAGGTCGAACATTGAGAACTCGACTAACAAAGAAAAACTTGGAAACAATACACAGGCCGAAACTTCAATCTTCGACAAGGGAAATCTCGCGAATCTCACTTAGGTTGTCGAAGGTTGAAGTTTCGACACACATCCACCCTCGAGATTGCAGGTTTATTACTTTTCTTTTTCCCTCATAGATGAAATAAAGTAATGAGATGGTATACTATATGTATTTGTGTACTCGAGCTGCTTCTAACAACCTATGCATTTTTTATCATTTCGAATTAGACGGAGACTTGTGGGATTGACGTGAGGGGGTGGGGATGACTATATTTCTGGGAGCGAACTCCAGGCGAATATGAGCACATGGATACAAGTTATGCCTTGGAATGAAAGACAATTCCAAATTAGCTTTGTCTACGAACAAAATTTTGTATATTAAGTTGTCCAAGGTTACACACATGTCGAAACTTCAAAGCGATTAAGGAGATAAGTGGGCTAAAGCAGATTAAATTGAGAGCGAGATTCAAAGCGAGATAGTAGGAGAGAACGAGATGTTGAACGAGATTCAAAGCGAGATTTTAGGAGAGAGCGAGATTCAAAGTGAGAATGTTGGAGAGAGCGAGATTTAGTTTATATTGACTAATCTGACTAACATTGAACTTGGTAAAATGAAATGGTTGAATAATTAGATCCATAATAAAAAAAAAGTGTTCGTGATTGTTCCAGAAGAAATGAAAGCTAGTAATCATTAATAGAAAAATAACAACAATAACAGAGAGAGCGAGATATTAAGAGAGAGCGAGAGTGAGAGCGAGATCTTAGGAGACAGCGAGAGTGAGAGAGCGAGATCTTAGGAGACAACGAGAGTGAAAGAGCGAGATTGAGAGAGCGAGATTAAGAGAGCGAGATCTTAGGAGAGAGCGAGAGTCTTCACTTTATTTGAACTTTCCATAGAAATATATATATATAAAGAGAAAAAAGAGCTAATAATCATATTATAATTGAATAATCATTGGACTATAATTAAATATATTAGATTATACTATAATTGAATAATCATTAGACAATAAATTGAATATATTAGATTATTATATTATAATTGAATAATCATCAGACAACAAATTGAATATATTAGATTATTATACTATAATTAAATAATCATTAGACAATAAATTGAATATATTAGATTATTATACTAAAAAAAGAAATATAATAGAAATATATATATAAAAAAAAAAGAGAAAAAAGAGCATGGAATGTCAAATGCTTGCCACTTGTTACATGAATAGTACCACTCGGTATGATGGCTTGTTCAAGTTCACTAAGTATGAAACATCTTAGAGAAATTGTAACACACGAAGAGGTGTGTTTAATTTCATATCGACATGCTGGTATAATTACAGTAGTGAACAACCCAACAAATAGTTGGACGGGACCGAAATGTCACCATCGTCTCTGCTTACGACATATCGTCAGCAACTTCAATAAAAAGTATAAATTTAATTCATTGAAAAATTATGTTTATCGTGTCAGGTGTCAGTTTCAAATTCAAAATTTCAACAAAGCAATTGAAGATATCAAAGGAATAAATCTGAGTTGTCTAAGTTTTTTTTTACAACATTAGTTTAGAGTAATGGACTCAAGCATATGATGAAGGATTCAGATATGGGTGGATGACGACAAATTTATCAGAGTGCATAAATGGAGTTCTCAAAGGAGCTTGAATGTTGCCTATAAATGCTCTTGCTCAGATAACCTTGATGCGACCTCACCTGCCGACAAGATTAAAGGATCGAGGTTAAGTTTAATATGATTAGGAATACAATTTCGTGAGCTCATAGATGATGCAGACGAGGAAACCGTCATAAGATATGCACGAGCATATATACTACAAATGATGGGTGGAAGTCTGTTTTCAGATAAATAAGTCATTTTGTTCACTTGATGTTCACTTGATGCGTGGCGGTATTCGTGGAGTGGAGCATGCTTGGCATGGTTGTATAGACAACTATGCAAAGCAACAAAACCTGAGATTCGAGAAATAGTTGGGCGTCTCATACTTTTGCAACTATGGGCTTGGGAGCGATTTCCAACAATGGCTTAACAACTACATCATGTTAATGACGCTCAGTTAGTTGGACGAACCTACAGTTCTCGGTATGTTGTTTTAATTCAATTTAATTTTTATATCATTGATCTAGTTAATTTAAATTTTAAATTATCAATTTAAAAATTTAGGTGGAGAGACAAAATTTGTGTGACTAGGACAACCACACATGTAGTCAACCAGTATAGATATATGTTTGATTTGCTTCGACCTGAACTTGTACATTACACTAAACCTAATTGATTATTTTATTCACATTTTTATTGTATTTGTCTTTAATATTCTCTAATATAATATTTTGTGTTTCAGGTTATTTGGGAGCCGTGCAAAATTATTGTGCATACTTTGCCTAATTTTTGTACGAATGGTCAAAACATATGGCGGACGATGAGTCCTCTCATATGTTTTCACATTGGTGAGTGGCATCTTCCTGACATAGTGATGAGACAATTCGGTTTTCAGCAGGATGTCCCATCGCCTTGTAATACCAAACCTGTATTGCATGTATTGACCTAAGGGCTGGAGATTGTTCCGAAAAAGTTGCACATTTGGTAATGCGATGGCACTATCATGCAAGATTTATTGCAGTGGGGGTTTCTCTTGAACAGTTTGACACAGATGTCACTCCATAATATATTTATTGGTATAATAATATCACAAGGCGCTACGTCACTCGTCCGAGAGCAGCTGTGGGTCATCTGGTAAATGAATGAATATTATCTAATTTTTTTTAATTTAAATTTATTTTAAATATTGTCTAATTGTTTTATAATTCACAGAGATCGAACAACAGTAGACTCCGTGAGGTTGCGAATGATCCGAACCAGGTTCTTGCTATATGTAGTGACAACCAAAGCTATATGGAGGAAATTCATTATATGTACGATATATCTATTGTTCCTCCACCAGCTCCTAGACGTAGAGAACCTATTCGGAAAGAGGATGAGTTTGATGAGGTTGCACATAATGTGGAAGAGTTGCCCCCTATGACACAGACGCAGAGTCAAACACTAATGTTAGTCCGATAATGATGATGCCAGTATTTGGTTCAAGAAATTATGACTCAGAGGCTGGTCCTTCGTCTTCATACGTGCATGGACATGGTCGGGGTTGTGGAGAGCATAATGAATATTTATATTATGAAACGCCTGCAGAGGTACCAGAGCAACATCAAGAAGAACCCGAACAACCTCAAATTCGAAGTTGACGACGACAACCAACTCGAAAGCGACGACATTCGCCTTGTGGGACATTAATTTTTGTAATTATTTTTATATAAATGAGATATTTAATTTATATTTTTTTTTTTATTTTTATGAGTTATTATTTTTTTAATTTATTCTTTTTCGAGTTTAAATAAAATAATAAAATATTTTTAGAAATTGTTTTTATAAAATGGAAAATTAAAAAAAAAAAAAAAGAAAGAAGAAGGGAAATTTATACGGTATTCTCGCTCTCTATCAAAATCTCGCTATTTCACTCTCACTTACACTCAAGCTCACGCTCTCGCTCTCTCAAAATCTCGCTCTCGAATTTGATTGGAAAGTTCAGTGGCAAAAAGAAGAAGATTCATTAGCTCGTTATTTAGTCAGACTTGCTGAGATGACAGAATCCATAAAAATTATTCAACAAGCTTTGGAAGGAATTCCAGGGGACTTTATGAAAATTTAGAAATACAATCTTTTAATAGAGAAAGGTCTCCGAAATGATAATTAAACAGACTCAATAATAATGTTAGGAAGGGCAAGGTCGAGGATTCAAAGTTCGACGTACAAGTAAAAGGAAGGTCGAGGGCTCAAAAATTTGACCTATGTAGGTCGAATTTTCAACCCTTGACTTATTTAAAAAAAAAACAATAATATTTTTACAAATAGTTTGAAAACAACAATATTTTCCTAAATAGTTTCTAAAAGGACAATATCCTTTTAATTTTCCCCTAAAAAGGGGTCATTTTTCATTTTAGACCTCCAAAATGGATCAGCCATACAATTCCTACCCCACAATAGATTGACATAAACATATATATTATAACAAGATATATTATTTAATTTTGTAGATTAACATTATTCATTGAAAATAAACGATAATGGCACAAAAGAATCTACATAATCTGATGTACGTACCATAAACTTACCCCAAGAAAGAGAATTTCATTCATTTTTACAGTATCAAGTCGAGAATATTCTGAGGTCTTGGCCAGCTACCATGAAAGCAGCAAAGCTAAGAAGATACTGAAATGACAAAAATACACCAAAAAACTGCACACAACTGAGATTCAGCTTCCTTTTTTATCCCCAACAAAAGGTGGCCAAGTGTTATTTCACCATTTTTCTTTTTTCTTTTTTCCTCTTTCCACTTTTATAATGACCATTGGCCAAAATGCCACAAAGACAATTAGAAAAAAAAAAAAAGGTACCAGGAAGAGCTGAGTTGCAATGCAAGCATTAGAAAATTTTCTACCCCTTGAGAAGTCCAATGGTTTCTAAGGAAGCTCGAATATCAGCACTGGTAGCCTCTTCAGAAGCTTGTGCAATATTTGCAGAATCGACCGGAACGACGTCTGAAAGGGGGTAGTTTCTGTTAGCATGGAGCTGGTTGACAGCGCCGTTACAAACACCCTTCAAAATAACACTTTTGTGTAATCCACCAAGTAATCCTTCATAATCTGTGTCCCCACTTTCTCCGACAAACACAACCATTTTTGAAAGCTCAGTGCCCCATCGAACATAAAGATACCTGACAACAGTACATGGTAAGGCCCTCAAAACTTCATGTAGAGAAAAAGGGCATTGTTGTTTCATAGTCTTAAGATCCTTGGACGTTAGGCTAAAAAAATTTTGGTACATGAAAAGTGACCATGAATGTTGGTTGAAAACGAATTAGTCCATACTATTAAATTTGTAACAATTTAGTCATTAGACTTTAATAGTAATGATTTCATCTAGGTACGAATTTGTAACGATTTAGTCCCTATCATGAAAATTTTCTTCAGACTAGATTGTTACAAATTGTAAAGTACTCGAACTAAATTGTTACAAATTTGAAAGTATAGAGGCTAAATCATTACTTTTATAAAAGTTTAGAGACCAAAAGTGTTTTTTAACCTTTAAATTATTCTTTTCCAATCACCTCTCTCACTGGTTATAAGGTTCAAGTTCAAGATATAGAGATGTCAAGGGAAAATTCACAAACGCGCTCCCCAGTCTCAAGATCTTGCCACCAGGAGATTGCCTTTTTATATAAATAACATGTTAGTTTTCTAGAAGTTAAACGGAGGAAATTTAGAGGAAAAGCTCCAAAACTTGTCTATATATGTGTGTATATATATATGCTCAGTCCCTGGCCAAAATGACAACTCAGCATACACTGTCATCTTTTGCATTAGTCAACCAGTTCTATGTCTCTCTCATAAATCAAACTACCTCCTCAAAACCTAGTTAGTTAGAATTCGATAGTCTTCATTTATACTTAAAATATCAAATCATATTTCAAAGAAATAGACAACTCGTTTTTTGGAAAGGAAAAAAAATAAACTACTTAAAGCAGGCTCTCTGAGAGCTTGTTTGTTATATCAGAATTGTGATTATGTAACATATATATATATATTTCAAATAATTCGATAACTTGTGAGAATTTTAGTTAGTTTTTTGTTTTAAGAAAAGGGAAAACAAGAAAAACAAGAAAAACAAGAAAAAAAATTCTTGCTATCGAAATATACTTTCACTATGCTTTCTTTATCTAAGAAAACAAATACTTTTCAAAAATAACTTCCAAACAGCTACTTGGTGCCCAAGGGTTTCAGTTTCTCACAGGATTACTACATCCCATGATCTTCCAATATCCATGGCCATGGCCATAGGGATGGTACAAAAAACTGATAACTCGAAAAATCAATCAACCCATCTCAGCATAGGTTAGGTTATCAACTCATTTGGATTGGGTTTGGTTCAAATAAATGAAAATCTTATGGATTGGTTTGGTTCATGGGTCACCTAAAATAACTCAAACCAACCTAAATCAACCTAAGCTTATTATTACTTTTAAAAAGTAGGTTTATTTTACTTATGATACGATTATATATACATCTACTTTTATTTTATTTTATTTTATTTCATGATTTTTTTGTGAAAATTTATTCCCTAAACAACTTCTAAAATTAATCTTTAGCACTTTGAAAAGAAAACTTTCATGATTTAAATGAAATTGTGTTGTTAATCTTAATTCAATAGATTAAAACTATTAAATAAAATTGAGTTGTTAATCTTAATTCAATAGATTAAAATAATTAAATAAAATTTTTACATATTAACATTTTACTTATTTTTGGAACACAAATTTAAATAAATAACCCAAATGACCTGAACCAACCTAATCCAATTGTTTCAGGGTTTGGTTGGGTTCAAATAAAGGTTATTTGGGTTAAAGAAACTTACATTGGGTTGGCCCTAAAAAGTTCTTCAACCCAACCCACAAACACTTCTACATGGCTATACACGTCAAGAGGAAAACCAGAATACTGAAAAAGAGATTTAGCACGAAAATATAGAGGAGCATGCACTACAACTAAAACTCTAAAAGTACCTGAGGGCCTGGGAACGAGATGCCAGCACTGGAATTACATTTAGTCTGGTTCCATTCTGACAATAAACAACATGACAACGCAGAGCTTGAATTCTTAGCGATTTTCTGAGTTCCTTAACTGCTGGAATCTGCATAAAAGCAAAGGAAATTCTTGACTTATCAACTTCCGAGGCATAAAATCAATAAACGAAACCTCTTCAGTAATGATAAAATTTCACCAACAAGATAACTTTTTTCCACAATAGAAAAGACTGATTAACGTCATCACTAAATGTTGAAAATTACCACTTCAGGCTTCCGAACATTAAAAGTGTAACAATAATTTGTTGAAAGCTGTTCAGCTGCAGATACAATTTTTTCCTCAGTATTACCGTACTTATCAGAAACTGAAGCAGCCCATTTAACTAGAGTTTTCCTTAACCCTTCCCCACCCCATCGATATTCAATGTGCGAATGGTAATAGAAGTCAACCACAAAGGGATCATCTTCTAAATTTGTGGATGAATAGTAAAGATCACTGCCACTATTGCAAATGAATGCATCAAAATCATTAGCACGGTAGCCGCCTGAGACCAGAAATGAATTTACTTCAGATATGGTCAACGATGTAGAGAGAATAAACCCTATGGTGCCTTCACTCCTTTCCTTCTCCACTGCCCCAAACAACTTTCTTGTGGTATCAACGAGACCTGTAATACTATCACTATCCACAGAAATTACAAAGAGATGCTTCCTCCTCCTCAATGCTGGAAACTTGCCAACATTTGCATTTTGATCAGCTTTTTCGGCAACTGATTTTCGTGTATCCCTTGAAACACCCTTTGACCAACTCAATACAGCATTCTCTAATTTACTTGTTCTATCAGCAGCGTTTCCTTCAGACTCAAGAGATTTATCAGTTCCACCACTCTTCTCTCCGTCTAATGAAAACTTTAGGTTTAGAGAAATGTCTTGTATATCTCTCCATGAATCACCTGGTGAGCCCGATTCTGAGTTATCATCTTCATCTTCATTTCTTTGCCAATGTGGATACCTCGGTTTGCAACTAGCAATTTTTGATAAATACGTCTTACAATGCTCTGGCCATGAAAATAGGTGAATATTCTTCAAACCATTCTGCCGACATTTAGCCCAAAGGTGTTTGTCTGCAACAAGCTTCAGAAGAGCATCGGCAATAGACTGTTGATCATGTGGATCAACAAGAAGACCGTTGTCAAGCACCTGCACAAACATTTTATGAAGTTTAAAATATGTCAAGCATCTTAAAGCATACAGGCATGGGCACGAACAGTTCTAAGCAAAATTGTATGGCTAAAAGTCGGCATACCCGATGTATATCCACAGGACCTCCATTTTTTGTAGCAACGATAGGTAAACCATGAGCTGCTGCCTATTAAACAGAAGTGTAGATAACTAGTTAACAAAAGAAGTACTTCTGTGAAAACCAAAAGTGAGCAAAGAAAAAAATTCACCTCGATTAGAGTAAGTCCGAATGGCTCAATGAATGCTGGATTTATAAAAACACCCTGCAAATCATAAATAAGGATAGTGACTTATAGGATCAGTGTTCAAAGCAAAAGCAGAACACCACAAGAATGTCCCAGGCATGGAGAGAACAAAGAAAGCCAATAACGTGCAAGAGAAGATATCCCGAAAGGGAAAACGGACATTACTATAAGCCAAGGGTACTTGAGAGGATGCTGATGCAAATTATAAAATATTAGCCAATAGCATCCGAAAAGCCTAATAAAGTGCAAATCACATTTCTCAGAGAAAGCCAATCAATGTTTAGCGTGAAAAAGATCTTATTCTAAAACCATGTTCCAAAATTCAAAGGAATTTGTAAAATATCTATTTGAAAAATAGTCTTGAGGACCTCACAATGCAAGCATGTGCACGAAAGAAACTAGTTTAAAAGCAAACTAAGCACCTATGAATTACTATGGTTAGAAAAGTTTATGAATTAGTTGTCATGGTTCCCATGCTAGAGAAAGATACAAAAAATATAACTTAAGAATTAGCTAGATGCAATGAATGTAGGATTTTCTGGAGTGTGTATAGGAAGGAAAATAAATAACTCACTAACCAGCAAGCTGTATCGAGAATCGACCAATTTGTAACTGGGTCAAGAGAGAAAATGTAAATATTTAATCTTCATGAACGCACGAGTACCTTGGTTTTTGCTGCCAGACGATAGATGTCAGGAACGTCAGCTTGTTTGTGGTGTTTAGGATATGCCACTTGTCCATACAAATCATATTTGTCAATAAGCTTAAGCACTGCGAGAAGGACAGATGAGTTTGTACTTGACATTTCATCAATTCCTTCTCTATTACCCATAATTAGCGTCTGCAATGTATGAAGAAAAGTCACAGATAATTATCATGGCGCAAACATCGTCAAGAAGATTGCCTGACAATTATAGTCCTTAAAGGATTCCACGTACAAGGTTTGCAAGCTCCCTAAGTGGCCGACATTCTCCAAATGCTTTGACCAAAGTTGTGATATTCTTCTTTGGATCTGGTCTAGCAAGGGCAAGTATCATAGGTTTACGAGGATTAGTGAAGAAACGCATTATCTGCAAGTGCCATATGATAGGATTGATACTATTAAAAAACCAGTGTTCATTTTGTGGAAGACGAAATCTTCACACAGCCAGCAGTCCACGCCCATAATAATTTAAAGTAGATGCATCATAATAAGAAAAAAAAAAAAACATAACCTCAAACCAGATAGGTGGATCTGGCTGAGCAGGGTGATCCTCGTTTCCTTCTGTCTCGACGTCCATATCACCTTCATGAGGAATAATATGATGGAACTCCATTCCAGGGGGGATTATCTGCAGAGGGGAAAGGAAAATTTTGATAGATAATATGAAATAAATGTAGTTAAGGGACATGCAAACACAACAGCTGATTAAACCATGTCAGACCATTACCAAACAAAGTTAGCCTGCATCAGGCACAGTCAGGAAACACTACATCAGATCAGACCAGCCAATGAAATTTGTGAACAATTAGATGGAAAAATTTTAAATGTGTCTCCCTCCAAAGTAAGAACTCAGAAACTTGTTGATGAGAAAGGACTACAACTTTACCAAAATACTCAGACCCAAATTCAATCACTATCAAATAAAGAATGGTTAACGCCCTATATACATGAATGTACCATCCAATTTGTTGATCTCATCGAACATTAAACATGTCTGAAGGTCACATCCATTACATAGATGCAGAAAATTCAACATAAAAGCATGTATACATTTTGATAACTTACCGCCATACGGGGCATGAACCTGCCATAGCAACTCACATTACGCTTTATCCTAGCACGTAATTTACGTTCCAGGATAGGATCAAACCCATCATATAATCTCCATTGCTCTTCAATTTCCTGTCTTGTGCTCGTTATAATTATTTCAGAGGCATCAAGGGCTAATTCTTCAGCCTCTATCCGGCGCATTATTTTGTATGTTGTATTTATCTCATCCCTTGACAACCGACCCTGTTTTAACAATTGCTCCAATTTATCCCGACCTAATGAGTGGCCAGTAAAAAGCATTGGGACATTTAAAGCACCAGAGAGCAGTGCAGCAGAATCCCCTGCATCAGCATAATGCCCGTGGATTGCAACTGGCCAGACAGGATGTCCCCCACCAATCTGCTCCCCAAGAACTTTAGACATCTGGATGACATGGCTAAGTGCACCATCAACAAATTCAGGGATGTGTGGCCACAAAAGTTCTTTAGGAATATATTTATCTCTTGGACCAAATGGTATACGAATAATATAGGCACCACTGCTCTCGCCCATCTCACCTACCAAGCCTTCTGAATTACTTGGACTCAGCATTTCTGTAGGTTCTGCATAGCTCCAATCTACCTCTGGGGATGCTACTTGTCTTGTGAGCAAATCTACACGATACACTCCGGGCATTGATCCCAATGCCCTAGCAAGTTCTACCACATATTTAACCTAAACAAGATGGAGAAGTAAAGATTAATCAGTTATGCAATTCTATACATCAACTTAAAAATGAAGGGTTATAAAAGTCAGGTTTATTGAGACGGAATGAAATAAAAATTACCTGCCCGCCAGTATCAGAATCACGGCCAAGCTCCATGTTATCCCCCCTTATCAGACCATGAATACTGCACAGCATTGATCACCAAAATTAATGAAAAGAGTAATACATGTCTGAGACTACAATACATGTAAAATCATAGCATCACTGGAGATCCAATCAATAACCAGAAGGATGGCTTTGACGGTCTTTCAAATTTTAAAGAAATAAAATGACTGGAAAAGGTATTTGCTTTGACAGTTTAGAAATAGTCATACAAATTTCTACAAGCTAAACTTTAAAATTATAAGGCAAGTTGCAACCATAAAAAAAAAATCGTGACAAGGTCTTTGCTTGACTAAAATTTAAAATGACTAGAAAAGGTATTTGCTTCACTAAAATTACATTTGATAAATAAGTAAACAGACACAAGTTTGCAACCATAAAAAAATCGTGACAAAAATCAATTACACCGGAAAGAAAGAAAAGTAAAGTTATGTTCGTGCCTCACTAAAACAATGTATAGCTTTTTCCCCTTTTGCTGACTTGCCCACACCTCCATTGCATCAACGGAGTTGATTCTTGGCAAACGCGACTTGGCATTATCTCCATGAACTGATATATTATCATTGACTGTATCTCCTTTTTCTCCCTCTGATAAATCTTCAGACATATCAGCCGTTGCTTCTCTTCTACCTTTTTCCCGTTCAAGACGACGTTTAGCCATCCTCTGGGCTTCCTCTCCTTCAAGCTATAAAACCATAAATTTCATAACTACTAATGTTGTGCGTATTATGTTTTCCAATTTAACCATCACCTTTACAAAAAAGTTCGCATTCATATAATTCAAATTCTAATTAGCAGACATGCATTGTTTCTTATTCCAAGAAAAATTAATAGTACTAATAACAGTCTTAATGATCATCAACCGCTAATTGTTAACATATAAATAGCTTCAAGTTCTATCAGTTCTCTACAACCCTGCTAATTTTCGCAAAATATAATCTAACACTTGCATGATGGCGTACAGTACATAATCACAATCTTCATACAAAATAACTCGAGAATGCTGCCAAAAGGTAGGCCACAAATCTCAGATAGAAACCGAACCGAGGGCGAGATTCATACACAATTTTTTTCTATCAAACAATCCAATACTTCCTCAGGTAGCCTATGTCGCATGCGAATCATCCACAAAATCTGCGTTTATATAAGTACAAAATAAGAACCTGTTTCTTCTGACGAGCTAAGTTCCAAATCCTCCAGCACATATTCTCCAATCTAGTATTCCTCTCCTGCGGACTTCGGGTGGCTGCCGCCTTGAGCACACAAACACGACGAACAACTCAAGATTAGAGAAAGCAACGCCATAGTTTGATTAATCAGACTAAAAACGAGTAAAATAATCGATTACCTTAACCCACGAACGATACAGATCGCTCTCATCGAACCCGGTGATGACCTCCTCTACGAAATACCGAGTAGGACTGAAGTGTCCTCTCTCACGGAGAAGCAACGACGACGATTGCTTCGCAGATTTAGCTTCATCAATACCAGGTCCAACATCAAGAATTGCCTCCAAATAGCTATTAATCCAATCATTTCCAGCCATTATGCTCTTCGATTCGAGAGTTCCAACTCTCAAAGAAAAAACAAACTGAAAAATGTGAAAAGGAAGGAAGATGAAGACGATCTATATGCGTGGAAGTGTGTAAAATCTTCGTCTCAGAAGTTTGAAAATTGGTGAATTTTGATAAACGAGACTCAAAAACAATGATGAGATTGGGAATTGGATGTCGTTTTCTTCTTCCCCAGTGAGCGCGCTAAAAGCTCCACCGCTGTAATCGCTCGGCGTTTCACCATTAATACTCCTATTTCCGTGAATTTCTACATGAATCTCAAATTATTATTTAAAAAAAAAAAAAAAAATCATTACGAGAAATTTCGGTAATTGTACATCAATTGCCTCATATAGAATCATCGACATTAATCCAATGGTCACGAATTCTAAATCCAATTTTGTAATTTGAAAAGGGATTTCAATTAAATTAATTGTAACTGATCTTACATGTCACTACGTTAATTTTTAAAATTTTAATTGTCTTTTTAGTTTCTCAACACACTATTTTGAGCCCGTAATTTAAAATTGGTTTATTTTTAGACTGAGTTCGGAATACATCTTTAGGTATTTAATTTAAAAAATATATGTAATTTAGAAGAAATTGCAACCCTTAAAAACCACTCAAAATAGTTTTTAAAATGTATTTTAAATAGTTTTTATCAATAATATTTAAATAAAAATGAATGTTTTGAAAATTATTTTTTTATTAAATCAATCTAAAGGGCCATTAGTCTCTAAATTCTTAAATATCAATTTTTTTTCATATATTTTTAGTAAATCTTAAATTTAGTCCATCAAAGTTAATTTTTTTAATCAAACTTGATTAAATAATTGTAATAACTTTATACAAAGAAATACAATTTGCGATTGTTTTAAAAAATTATTGTAAAAATGCTAAAAAAAAAAGTAAAGAAAATTTCACAACAAACTAGTAATATGAACTAAATTTAAGATTTATTAGGAGCACACATACTAAAATTGAGCATTTGAAAATATCGAAACTAAAATTAGAAAAAACGTTAAAATATAGAGACCAAAAATGATATTTTAGATATTGTTTGGTAACTATTTGGTCTTTCATTTTTTTATTTTTTAAAATTAAGCTTATAGACACTACTTTAATGATTTAATAAGTTAAATTTTGCTAATGATTTAATAAACCAAGTAAAATTTTAAAAACTAAAAAAAATAATTTTAAAAATTTATTTTTATTTTTAAATTTTAATTGAAAGTTCAATAATTATACATAAATTGATGAAAATCATGATAAGAAATGGAGGAAATAAGTTTAATTTTCAAAAATCAAAAAATAAAAACAAAACAGTACCCTTTTGTTTTATTACAATAATTTTGTTTTGAAAGGAACGTCAAGGTCAAATGTATGACTGAAGTAGTGTCGTGGGTGTCACACTGTGATTCGTATTTTTTTTTCTTCTCTTTTTGTTGATAATTAACGATGAATCATACTCAACATAAGAATAATAATAATAATATAATTGATCATAATCCTCTTACCATTTCTTTTCAATTAATAATTATCTTACCATTTAAAAATATCATAATCCTCTTAGTCTTACCATTATATTTTGTAATAATATTATAATTTAAATCATATTTTAATCTCTAATTATTTTATATCCAAATCTTCAAATATTTTATTTGAATCTCTTCCCTCCCCTCTTTCGAATTTTATCATAATATGTTTGAAAATTATATTATATAAATCTTTTTAAAAAAATTTAAATAAAAAAAATGAGTCAACTTATTTATAAATATAATAAAACGTTACTATTTATCAATAGTAAACTGCAATAAACCGCGATAAAATGATAGATGTCTATCGCGATCTATCACAGATAGACAATAACATTTTGTTATACTTAAAATATTAATAATTTTATTATTTAAATAATTACCAAAAAAATAAATTATATAAACATAATAGACGTTTTTTTTTTCAAACAGAGAATAGCATGGAGACCGCACTAAATTTAAAGCTATAAATATTAAAATGAGAATAAGAAGAATAATGAATGGTTAAACGAAATGTAACTATCTACACTGTTTGACAGCTTTTTAGTTTTATTATTATTATTTATTTTTTAAAAATTTGTATTTGTTTTTAACTAATTTTTTTAAGGATGATTTCACTCATCAATTACATTCTTAGCCTAAACTTCAAGGGGGAAATAATAAAAACAAAGTTAAAATGTATTTTTATCTGGTTTATCCGATTTTGTTTTTTTTTTTTAATATATTCTTATTTCATTCCAATTTTGATTTATAAGGTAATATTTGAATTTTTAATCCAATACTAAAAAATAATAACAATAATTAATTTTTTTTTTTCAAATTTTGACTTGAATTTTGAAAATGTTTTGTAAATAGATAATAAAATAAAGAAATTTAGTAGTGTAGTTTATAAGATCAATTTTAAAAAATCAACAAAAAAAATCAAATAATTATCAACGAGACCTTAGTTTTTAATTTTTAAAATTGTCATTCGCTTTTGTTTATGATAGTTTTCATATTTTGCAAGAAAACATTGGAATTCTTAACCAAAATTTAAAAAGCAATTTTTTTTTAATAAAAAATTTAACTTTGATTTTGAAAACCCCTCTACAAAGTATACAACAATAATAATAAACACATGACTAGAAATAGTGTTTATGAATTTAATATTTATTACTAATAGAAGATTGATTATTTTCTTTGGATGTTAAAATAAATTATTATAAAATAATGGAACTTCAAGTGTTAAAAAGCAAAATTATTAAGGCCTCATTTGATAGTAATTTCGTTTTTTGTTTAGTTTTTGAAAATCAAGTCTATTTTCTCCTAATATCTTACAATGATTTGCATCTTCATTTCAAATTTCAAATTTCTTAGTCAAATTTCTTAGTCAGAAGAATTCAACAATCAAGTCTATTTGAAAATCAAGTCTATGATAGTTGAATTCTTAATCAAATTTCAAAAACAAAAACAAAAGCAAGTTTATAAAAAACTCAGACTCCGTTTGGTAACCATTTTTTTTAAAAAAATTAAGTCGATAGACACTACTTCCACCTCCAAATTTCTTCATTTATTATCTACTATTCACCAATGGTTTAAAAAACCAAACCAAAATTTGAGAACTAAAAAAATGTAGTTTTCAAAAAATTATTTTTGTTTTTGGAATTCGACTAAAAATTCAACCATTATATTTAAGAAATATAAGAAATGTAGATGATATAAGCTAAATTTTTTTTTTTTTAAAAAAAACAAAATGGTTACCAAACGGGGCCTACGTTTTTTTAGTTTTCAAATTTTGGCTTAATTTTTTTAAATCATTGGTAGAAAGTAGATAACAAAGAAAAAATTTAGAGATAGAAATAGTATCTATATTCTTAATTTTTAAAAATAAAAAATAAAAAACTAAATAGTTACTCACAGGATCAAAAGAATATTATCCTCGTTCAAACCTTTTTTTTTTAATTGATCTGTTAAAAAGTAATAATAATTATTATTATTTTGAATTGCTCTAGTCTAGTTATCAGTACATATCTAGTAATGTATAATTATTAGTTTGGGTTATTTAATTATTCTATATAATATTGTCTCGTTATTTGAGTGGATTGAGAAAATGCAAGGGATGCTGGTTAAGAGTCTTGTGAATGGGATCTCATTCCTCTCGTGATGGGAATAATATATAATATGAGGTACTTTAAAATTATTTCTCTTTTATCTCTTTATTTTATTCTCTCTCGAAAGATGGCCTATGCATTTCAAAAGGTCGAATAAAATAAAAGATGTGTATTGTTTTATAAATAGTTTGTCGCTTTTCAATGTAAACTTTAATAGATTGTTGTGGCAAAAAGTGATATAGTAAACTTGAAAAGAGTTGAAAAGAAATTTAGGATGGCGTAAACTCCCAGGTTTATGATATAAGGAGTTGATAAAATATAAAATTGATCTTTTTAGTTGTGGGATCTACAAATTCTTCGAACCAAATAATGAGTGGAGTTCACAACTCTTACTTTCGAACTCTTTGGGTCAAACACACTATAATCTCATGCTCCTCCTTCTTCTACCCAAAAAGAAAAAAATATATTTTTTTTAAAATAAAAAACTTTTACATGATAATTTTTTATTTGACAGCTAATTGAGCTGCATAGACATATGAGCAACCCAAGCAATACTTGTATTTTTCATTTTGAATTTGTTAAAATCAATGTTTTTCATTTAAAAGTTATTTTTAAAATGCCTTGAAACATTAGAATTCAATTTCGAAAGTATGAAAATTATATTTAAAAATTTAAAGTTAAATATTGAAATATTAAAATCATTAGTTATCGTGATTTTAATTATTTTAGAGTCACTCTTAAGGGCTGTTTGGGGCGTGCGATGATATAGATATGAGGAGTTCTAATGTTTGGAGAGCTATGATGTCTAAAAAGTTCTAATCGAGTATGAACGATCAAATATGATCGAGCATGTTCAAGCATTGAGATGATATACGATACACGGAAGGAAAATGATGGTGAGATACAAAACACGTTCTGAAAAATGGGTCAACAAATAATTAAAATCGGTGAGATAAGATAATGAGCCTCCAAATACTGAGATGATATAAGATGTGGGGATATACCATCTCATGTTAGACCCCTAAACAACTCCTTAAACATGCACTATATTTTGGTTGACTAGGAATTTACCTAACATATTTTTAACTGTCCACTTAAGTAAAGATTAAAGACCATTAATTTATGAAAACTAGAAATAAATAAATAAGAAGAAGAAGAAATTAGGGTTTCATTAGTAACCATGTAATTTTTTGTTTTTTGTTTTTGAAAATTAAGCTTATAAATATCGTCTTCCACCTTTAAATTGATTGCTATATAATTTACTTTCTACCAATATTTTAAAAAATCAAGCCAGTATATCAAAACTAAAAGAAAATGTTAAAAACTTGTTTTTATTTTTATTTAACTAATAATTCAACTTTTTTACTTAAGTAATAAATTTAGAGGAAGTAGACTTAATTTTTAAAAAATCAAATGTTTACCTATTTACCCATTTATATATCAGACAAAACATTCTCCAAAATTTTTAAATATGTGTGCTATATTTAAACTTTAATGTAAAAAAAAAAATCGTTAATCTATAACAACTCAGATTTGATCTAAAAATATGATATAAACCAAATTTACTTGTACTTGAAAGAAAAATACCTAACTTACATTTTTTTTGTACTAGAAAAAACCCTAAACAATTGTTTTCAAAAGAAAATAACATGCAAGGTTCAGTCAAATAAATCCAAAAAATCATACCTAAATTGCCTTAGTTTTGAGAATGATGGATCAATCAGACTGATGCCAAACCACTTTGTTTGTTTAGTTAGATTCTTATCAAGTTTATGAGTGTGACAATTTTTAATTGATGTGAAGTTTTTCTTTTCATATTGGCATGAACGAAGTACTATGTATGAAAATAACTTAGCCCTTTAACAATTTTCTTCCTTTTCTTTTAATTAATTAAACAAATAATAAAATCATTTAAATTAAACCATGCCCAACAACAAATAGGGCGAGCAATTTGAACTAACCTCTTGATCACGGATATGTTACTTAAATAGTTGAATTAATCTCTAGTTGGTAAAAAGGGTAATCTCGATATATATATAAAATTTAGTTCTTCTAATTCAATTGTTTAAAATATGTACTTTCGTAGAAAAAAAAGTCCAAAACTTTAAATTTTTGACATGTTTATGTTGAATTTAAAAATTAATGATATGAAAAGGTTGAATGTTAAAATATCACTTTTGTTCTATACTTTGAGTTTCAATTTATTTTAATTATTTTTTTTCAATTTTAGTTTTTGTACTTTCAATCAATTTAAAATGTAGTTCTTATTTTTTTTTCAATAAATCTTCAATTAAGTTCTTATATTTTCAATATTAAATAAAATAAAGTCAATTTTTATCGAAATTAATTTTTTAGGTCAACAATATGCATAGTAGGATATTCAAACTTCATAACATTTTTTATGGATGATACATATTATATTTTATGTAGTTAAGTTATGCTTAAGTTTATATATATATATATATATTGATCAAAATTAGTTAAACAACAACAATAATTTCCTAACATATTTTCACAATTCAAAAAAGAGAATGTTAATAAAGATTAAAAAATCCACAACGAATTAAAAACATGAACTAATTGTAAGATTTACCGAAAATATAGAGACAAAACTAAAACATTTGAAATACAAAATCGAAATGGAATGAATTCCAAATTATATTTATTTTAAAACTAAAATGATATTTTAACCTAAATTTTAAAAAGAGATTATGAAAAAGAGTTATTAGTAATGATTTATGAATGAACTTATTCAATAATACTCTCATAGTACCATAAAAATGAAAAAATTTAAAGCACAACTCGAACACTAACTTATACGATATTCTGTACAAATTGATCTATGGTCACTTTGTTATATATACATATTTGGACTTGTGTCTCCTACCGGTGAGTTACGTTTTATTTATCGGGTAATGATCAATCTAATACTCTTTTTTTAACATAATATAGTAAAAATAAAATTAAAAAAATAACTTTTTTTTAAAAAAATAACTTTTTTTTAAAAAAATAACTTTTTTTTAAAAAAATTATTATATATCGGTGCAACTTCAATTACACAAAAGATGAGTACAACCCGACTATAATCGAGTTTTTTCCCCTTATTTCTTTAGCTTTGGATGGTTTTGGTGGGATATTCCGTAGAATTATTCTACAATGATTCCTTTACCAAATTTTTTTTTCTTTTTGAAATAATTTCTTTTCTCCAGATTTGTCACTCATGAGTTGACGAATCATTCCCGGCCCCACTTTCCCAAATATGCAACTATGCCCTTTTTATTAAACAATTTCCAACGACACTAAAAAAGAAAATACAATTATTAATTATTTTAATTATTTAAAATAGTTTGTTAAACTGCAAATAAAGTTTAAAACGTGGTTGTCTTAATTTTACAAAATTACCGACGAAAATATTGACGAAATCGATGTCGATATATATTTCTAAGACATTATAAAAAAGCTAATAAAATATTTACATTAATAAATAAATATTTATTTTTTTAAATAAGTCTATATATATGTACATATTATTAGCATTTTGTTGCTTGAAGAGCATAATTGAAATGTTGATTGAATTCTTATGTTGATGTCAAATCTACCGAAGTGTCAATTTGTTGATAGAGATGTTGACATGTAATATCACGGTTACGAATTTATACCAAAAACTTTAACAAAATTTGTTAGTTGAGCTATGAGGAGTAAGAGATCTAATCATCACCATTTGAAGAAAAAATTATGATATATGATAGTATAAAAAAATATTACACCATTTTCGTTAATTATTTACCATGAAAGAATGGGAGACATGTAATAATGATGTGGGGTCCATAAAATAAATTAGTATATCATTTAACCACGTGTCAAATATTGAATGAAAGGAGTATGTACTATCATAGTACTAGAATTTTTTTTAGAAAAATTACACGAACTACACTGAACTATGAGATTTGTTACAATCACACCGATAAACTTTAAATTGATCAATCAACCCCTTGTAATTTATTAATTGTTGCAATCATGTCCTTATGTTAGTTACAAACATTCATTCAATCTTTATTTTTTCTCAACATTTAGAAGAGTAAATCGTGTCTTATTCACTTAACTATGCTAAAAAATCTGTATGGACTTTAACGATTACACTAAAAAAATTTAACGATTGTATTAATTGTTAAGTGGGTCAAGAAATTTGAAAAAAAAAAACTATATTTATAGAAATGAACATGTTAAACATAAAATTGAAAGGCAAGTTTTCTTTTATAACTTATGAGTTATAAAAGGGATTAAATACCTTACCATTAGCTTATGTTATTAGATAAAAAATTCAATTCTACCCCTAATAAGTTTATGAGTTCTACAAAATATGGAGTAGATTAAAATTTTGTTAGACATAAATTAAAAGTTCACTTGTTTTCAAATCTAGGAACCTTTTTTTTTTTTAAGAATAAAAATCTAGGAACTTATTACACATAAATAAAATTGTAATAAAAACTTTAAAGACATATTATACAAATTTTACAGCAACCTTATGAACTCCTTTTTGAAGTAATATGACTAGAGTTGTAATTTAAGTAAAATAGTTCTATGTGATAAATAGGCATATGGTTGCTCAATATATAGGCTTCTAGTTTTGGATTATAAATTCAATTAAAAGAATGCTTCTTTCTTTTATTTTGAGCCATTTCAATATATTGAGGCCAATCATTCGTTCAAACATTACACATATATATGTATATATACACATACAAAGCTTTTATTTATGTGTATATAAAATAAGTTAAGTTTAACCGTAACTGGTATGTTTCCTCTCATTTGAAATTGAAGATTCGTTTTCTATTCTTACCATTGTTATATTACTTTTTATTTATATTGTTGTTTTATTAAAAAAAATATTAGACAAGAGAGAGATTAGTGTGAAAACATTTGTAAAAAGAATTTGAACGAAAAGATTAACATCTTAATATTTTTATTAATATTGTTATGGATGTGGAAAAAAGATATTTCGTGTATCTTTTTCTCAATAGACCGTATACGTTAAAACCATTTAAATAGTCTTAGGAAAGGTAATTGAAAAGTATCAAGTATCCTACCTCTAGCACTACACACAATTGAGCACCTAAAGGAGTCGATCTGCATGTTTGACTTTTGTAATATTTTCACTTCAATGTTGAGATATTGACTAACGATATGATAGAGCAGTCCACTTAATCTCCCTATAAATATTGGAACCCTAGCTCAAACATAGGTACATGACTCGATTTTCAACTTAGCTACTTATATCACCTCGATCTAAAGCACTAACTTAATCATTAAGTATGGTTGGGTAGAATACCAGACGAGTTCTCATATTATAATCTGATTCATCTCCACGTTAGATCCAACGATGGTAAAAGTCTCCCTTAATATACTAGGATCACACCTCAACAAATATACATCACCACACTGTTGTAAATTTTCAAGTTATCATTCCGACTGACTCATTGCCAAGTTGAATCTGACGATGATGGTCCCCTTGTGTGCGCCATGACCATACAACAAATATATAAACAACACCACACTAATGTGTTATCATATCATAATCGCAATTGACTCATTTCAATATTGGATCTGACGCTGGTAAAATGTCTCTTCGTGTGCATAGGATCGATCACACATCAACTAATATATTTTTTGGATTTAAACAATTAATTGAGATGATGGTCCCCCCTTTAACTCTACCACTAGGGGGACATTAAGTTACCCAATGTAATTATTATTTTAACACATTTTTTCCATGTATACTTTATACTCTATCTTAATAATTTGTCACATAAATATTACACATTATTATATCTTTATTAGCATAAAACGTGTACTATCAACTAAAAGGTGAGGGGTTTGAGTATTCCTATACTCTGGACATTATTAAAAAAAAAGTGAAAAATTTTATAATACTTACGATCACTGACTCCTTGCATTTGCCTTATGAATCTTCCATCTCCAATAATAAATATTAATTTATTTTTCTATGTCAAAAATTGTATCAAGTAAACCTATGAACTAATAGTTATATCAATCTAAACCTTAAACTTTGATAAATATATCAATTTATACCATCCATTAAATTTTGTTTGGATAAACATTGTGTGAAACTTAAAATTTATCAATAAAGCTTCTAAACTTTCACAAACAAATCAATTTAGATTTTTCGTCAAGATTTCCTTCGAAAATCATCTATTTTATTAGCCCGACATTTGATTCGTGTAAGAAATGATGCATAAATAATTTTGATAGGTAATCACAATAAAATATCTAAATTGATTCACTTATGATAATTTAAGAGTTTAATTGATACAATTATAAATCTCACAAATTATTCTTCAAACAAAATTGGAAGGTAAGCGTAAATATATACAATTACGAAAATTTATAATTTAAATTTACACAATAATTTAGTTCATAGGTTTAATCTAAAAAAAATAGTTCAAAGTTTTAATTGATATAACTCTAAAATTTAGAGCCATAAATGAATCTTTTTTTAGTACAAACAACTACGAAAATGAAGAATCAAACTTTCAACCTTTAAAAAAAAAGATCATATTAATTATCGTTGACTTAAGTTGAATTAGGTCTAAACAAATTTTATTTCTTCTTCTTCTTTGTTTCTTTTTAATAATGTTGGGTGGCGACAACAATAAATGAGAGCAACAACCCTAGAAATGTGTATTATAGAAGAAAATTTCGTGGATCCAACATCTCTCACATAAGGGAGAGGGAAAGAACTACTTTATTTTAGAAAGCAAAAGTAAAGTAGAATTTGAGCTCAGCCGTTGAAAAACCTCCCAACCAAAGTTGGCCGCATATTAGTCATTAGTCAACAATCCTATTAAACCGTGTCTTTGATAAATCAGACTGGTCCAGATTCCTTTGATTCAATATTCAACCATTTTCTTTCTACATATAGAATGCCGCATATTTTTACATATCCATAAGTTCGACGCCAATATAAAGAGTGAATTAATCGATATTTATATTATATCATTACAAAAAAAAAAAAAAAAAAATACAATTTTTATTTATAGGTTTAACACATTTAGTCTTTAAGTTTTGATCTTGGTTTCAATTTAGTCTCTAAATTTCAAAATTTTACAATTTTACCGTTGAGATTTGCATTTTGTTTCAATTTGGTCCTCAAGTTTTAAGATTTTACATTTTTAACCTTGATTTTCATTAAATATTCAGTTTCAATCATCAGCATTAATGTCTACTGATTCATTTAAAATAATTATGAAGTTAAATTTTAAATTTAATTTTAATATTCAGTTTCAATCATCAGCATTAATGTCTACTGATTCATTTAAAATAATTATGAAGTTAAATTTTAAATTTAATTTTAAAAGTGAAGAAAAATAGTGAAAACTTAATTAATTATACTTTGTTTAATTATTTTAAATTTATTAACATACATTAACACTAAAAAAAATTAGCATTGATTAAAAATCAAGATTAAAAATGTAAATCTTGAAATTTAAAGATCAAATTAAAACAAAACTCAAATATCAAGAGTAAAATGGTAACATTTTGAAACCTAGGAACTAAATTGAAATCAAATTCAAAACTTAAAAGACTAACATCTCGTTTGGTAACCATTTTGTTTTTAGTTTTTGTTTTCAAAAATTAAGCATATGGACAATACTTTCACCTCTAATTTTCTTCATTTCTTATCTACTTTTCACCGATGGTTTAAAAAATCAAATCAAAATTTGCAAACTAAAAAAATAGTTTTGAAAAAATTATTTTTGTTTTTGAAATTTGGTTAAGATGCAAACCATCGTAAAAATATGGAATGAAATAGGCTTAATTTTTTAAAATAAAAAATCAAATGATTATCCAACGAAACCTAAATGGACAAAATCTACGGAACAAATAGAAATTAAACATTAAACAAAAGATCTAAGATGGAAAAACATTTTTCTCTAAAAGAATCCATAAACCATTGCTCTAATGTAAATATATTGACATTTTAACTTGTTTACATAGTGTAAATTATTTATTTATTAATTTAAATATAATTTTATTTTCTTAATCTTTTTAGTCATTTTATTCACTGAAATTTCCATATTTTAGTCCACATCAGCATTTTAGACCTTGTCTGTTTTTTTTTGAACTTTCTGTCTATCTCTTGATACTTTATTGTGTTAGTTATTTTGAATGGACATCACTTATGTTGTTGTGACACGTGTGTGCCAATTCTTCTCTCTCTTGTGATATTCTTTTTAGTTATTTATTCTTTAAAGATATTTATATTATTTGTTAAGCTAACATTATTCAACTTAGCTTGTATTAAGCGTATGTTTTTAGTATGACAACCAATGTTTGGTTGGATGGATGCCACGTCATATTGAACTCGTGTCACTTTATGGCGCAACTTAAATATTATATTATTAATTTATAGATTATACCAAATTTAAGGTTACAATTTTGCAGTCCATTTATCTCCACTTTTATTTTGGGCGTCGTATATTTTTAAAAAATTCAACCATTTATAAGAATATTATAATAATAAATAGATGTTCATTGCTTAATGTCCCAAGAGTCTATCACCCTTTATGTTGTCTATCTACATTGTAATTATTCATGTTTGGTGTCCATGTAAGTTTACATCCTACTCGTCACTTTGGCTATAAATAGTGGCATTTGCTGGATCTTAAAATCACACATATATTGGTGAGAATTCCAATTCAAAATTTCACTAATTTTCATATTATCCAATTTTATAATTTTAGTTATTTTATTTTATTTTATTATATTTTCTCTATATTCGAGTTCTCATTGTGCTCCTCAAATTCACAACATGTTATCAGCACGAGCTCCTGTCGTTTTTCCCGCTAAAGGTAGGTTCTAAAAGTATGTCGGGGTTTTCCTCTTCGTTATAATTAATAAATTTAATGTTTTTTTGTATATTCAATATCTATTAGATTTCTAACATAAGTACAATATTTTTTGATAGTGTAGCCATGACAAATCTCACAAAATTAGAATTTGCCACCCTTGATATTAATGGCAATAATTATTTGTCATGGGTATTTGATGCCGAAATTCACCTTGATGATATGAACTTGGAAGAAACAATTAAAGAAGGTAATACGACATCCAGTCAGGACAAAGCAAAAGCTATGATTTTCCTTCGTCATCATCTCCACGAGGGATTGAAAATGGGGTATCTTACAATAAAAGATCTCCGTATCTTGTGGAAAAATTTAAAAGAGAGGTATGGTCATAAAAAAACATTTATTCTTCCTAACTCTCGTTATAAATGGATGAACTTAAGGCTATAAGATTTCAAATCAGTAAGTGATTACAACTCCGCATTATTTAAAATCAGTTTGAAATTGTTATTATGCGGAGAGAAAATAATGATGCTGATATGTTAGAGAAAATATTTTATATATTTCATGTTTCGAATATGCTCCTGTAGCAACAATATCGAGAGATTTTAAACAATATTCTGAATTAATTTCATGTCTTCTCGTGGAGATCAAAATAACGAGTTATTGAGGAAACATCATGAATTCCGACCAATCAGAATGCACACTATTCCCTGAAGTAAATGTTGTGAATTTTAAATCGTGGTCGAGGTCGTGACCATGACAGAGGAAGAAATAATAATTATCGTGATGGTCATTTTAATCATTCAAATTTCAAAAGAACCACACAAAATGATAATCACAACGGAAAAGCTCCACAAGATAAGAGTTCAAAAAGTGTTGAAAATAAATGCTTCCGATGCGGAATGACTGAGCATTGATCACGTACATGTCGTACGTCAAAACACTTTGTGACCTCTATCAAGCCTCCCTAAAGGAAAAAGAGAAAAATGTGGAAGCAAATTTTGCATACCAGGATAATGAATATTTGACTAATCCCATATTACAAATTTGGATATGGCTGATTTCTTTTAATCTGCTGAAGAGAAGATTGGCGCAGTTGATGGAACATCAAGTGTTTCTTTTTATTTTGAGAATATCTAGACTTAATGTTATCTATCTTCATGTTTTTTAGTAACTTTTGTATATTTTAATTGTTATTTTTCTTATTGTAATTATTTTCTTTTAATGAAGAAACATGAATCATTTTCATATGTTGGGTGTTTAAAAAATGAGCAAAGAAGATCTATGTCTGGCAGATAGTGCAACTACACACAATACTTACAAATAAAAAATACTTTTCCAAATTGATAATACTGAAAGCAAAAGTAATACAATATCAGGTTCTGCAAACCTGATCGAAGGTTTTGGAAAAGCAAATATTGTTTTGCCTAAAGGACTAAAATTTACAATTGACAATGCATTGTTATCTAGTCAATCAAATAAAAATCTTCTAAGTTTTAAAGATATTTGTCACAATAGTTATCATATTGAGACTGATAGTAAGAATAATGTGGAATATCTATATATCATATCCATTGTCTCAAATGAAAAACGTATATTGAAAGAGTTGTCTGCTTTATCTTACAGATTACATTATACTCATATACGAGTAATTGAAATATATGCAACAATGAACCTCAAGTTCATGAATCCATACATATTTACAATTTGGCATGATCGATTGGGTCATCCAGGATCTATAATGATAAGGAGAATTATTGAGAATTCAATTGGACACCGGACACCCATTGAAGAACCAAAAGATTCTTCAATCTAACGAATTATCATGTGATGCTTGCTCTCAAGAAAAATTGATAATTAGACCATCGCAGGCTAAAGTGGGGACTGAATCACCTGCATTTTTAGAACGAATTTATGGTGATATATGTGGACCATTTTAATATTTTATGGTATTAATATGCATACAGTAGATGGTCATACGTGTGTTTATTATCAAGTCGAAATCTTGCATTTGCAAGATTACTTGCTCAAATAATTAAGTTAAGAGCACAATTTCCTAATTATACAATTAAGAACATTCGTTTTAACAACGCTGGTGAATTTACATCCCAAGCTTCTGATAATTATTGTATGTCAATTGGGATAAGTGTTGAACATCCTATAGCTCATGTCCATACACAAAATGGTTTAGCATAATAATTTATAAAAGGTTTGTAATTAATTGCAAGACCATTACTTATGAGAGCTAAGCTTCCTTCACCTGTACGAGGACATGCTATTTTGCATGCAGCATCACTTGTACACATTAGGCTAGTAGCTTATCATAAGTACTCGTCATTACAATTAACTTATAGTCATGAGTGAAATATTTCTCATATGAGAATTTTTTGTTGTGCAGTATAAGTTTCAATTGCTCCACCATAACACACTAAGATAGGTTCTCAAAGGAGGTTAGGAATATATGTTGGATATGATTCCCCATCAATTATTAAATATCTTAAGCCCCTGTCGGTGATGTATTTACTGCACGATTTGTTAATTGTCATTTTAATGAGACAAATTTTCCAACATTAAGGGGAGGAATTAAGAAATTGGAAAAAGAAATTACATGGAATGCATCACTATTGTCTCATTTAGATCCCCGTACAGATCAATGTGAACTTGAAGTTAAGAAAATAATTCATTTTCAAAATATAGGAAATCAATTACCAGACGCATTTATAGATAATAATGAAATTTTAATAATGACTAGTGAGGAAGGTGAAATACCTAATGATAATAATGAAATTTTAATAAACTATGTCATGACAGGAAAAAGATAGAATCGAACTAATATAATTATTGACCATATTTTTGCGTATATTTTTGCACTTGATATTATATCTGTTGAAGAATTTCGACATAGAAAATATTGGCTTTAGTGGAAAGAAGCAATCGAGACAAAATTAAACTCACTTTCATAACGTCAGATTTTTGGACCAGTAGTCTGAACACTAGAAGGTGTTAAACCTATGGGATATAAATGAGTATTTGTGAGGAAAAGAAATGAAAATAATGATGTCATAAGATATAAAACAAGACTAGTTGCACAAGGTTTTTCACAAAGACCTAGTATTGATTTTGAGGAGACGTATTCTCCAGTAGTGGATGCAATTACATAAAGATATTTAATTGGCTTGACTGTATATAAAAGTCTGGATATGCATCTTATTAATGTAGTCACAACATATTTATATGGATATCTTGGTAATGATGTTCATATGAGAATCTCAGAAGGATTTAAAGTATCTGAAACATAAACATCAAATTCTCGAGAATTGTATTCAATAAAGTTATAGAGATCAATATATGGATTGAAACAATCAGGAAGAATGTGATACAATCGCCTGAGTGGATATTTATTGAAATAAGGATATCAAAATAATCTAATATGTCTGTGTGTCTTTATAAAGAAATCACAATCAGGATTTGCTATTATAACTGTATATGTTGATGACTTGAATATAATTGGAACTCCTGAAGAACTTTCAAAGGCAATAGAATATCTTAAGAAAGAATTTGAAATGAAAGATCTCGAAAAAATAAAATTTTGCCTTGTTTTGTAAATTGAGCATTTAGCAGATGAAATATTTATTCATTAGTCAACTTAAACAGGAAAAAATTTGAAAAAGTTATATATGGACAAAACACATCCATTAAGTATTCCAATGGAAGTCTGTTCATTGGATATAATGAAAGATATATTTTGACCTTGAGAAGATAATGAAGAACTTATTAGTCTTGAAGTATAATATCTTAGTGCAATTGGTGCACTTATGTATCTTGTTAATAATACAAGATCAGATATTGCATTTTCAGTAAATTTATTAGCTAGATATAGTTCTTCTCCTACAAAAAGACATTGGAACATAATTAAGCATATACTTTGTTATCTTCGAGGAACAATCGATATGGGTTTAATTTATTCAAATAAATCAAATTTTGATCTAGATGGTTATGCATATTCTGGATATTTATCTGATCCACACACAGCTAGATCTCAAACATGTTATCTGTTCACATGTAGAGGAACTGCTATATCAAGGCGATCGATGAAATAGACTAGAACGGTCACTTCCTCAAATCATGTTGAAATTCTTGCAATTCACGAGGCTAGTTGAGAATGTGTATGGCTAAGGTCAATGACTCAACAAATTCGTGAAACATGTGGCTTGTCTTCTAATAAAAAACTTCCAACAATATTATATGAAGACAACACAACTTGCATAGCCTAAATCAAAGGAGGATATATTAAAGGAGATAGAACAAAACATATTTCACTAAACCTTTTCTACACTTATGATCTTGAAGAAAATGACGATGTCACTGTACGACAAATTTGTTCGAAGGATAACCTAGCAGACTTATTTACAAAGGTATTACCAACCGCAACTTTTGAAAATTGGGCATAATATTGGAATGCGTCGACTTAGAGATCTTAAGTGATGTTTTCATGAAGGGGAGTAAATATATTATATTCTTTTAGAAGTATGTATTATATGGAATATGTACTATTTTTCCTTCACTGAGGTTTTTTCTAGTAAGGCTTTAACGAGACATATTTTATATATAGATATGGGCATCTAAGGAGGAGTATTATGAAGAATATAATAATAAATAAATGTCCATTGCTTAGTGTCCCAAAAGTCACGTGTCATCCTTCATGTTGTCCATGTGCCTTGTAATTATTCATGCTTGGTGTCCATGTAAGTCTACATCTTACATGTCACTTTGCCTATGACATTTGGTGAATGTATATGCGGATCTTTCCAATTCATTGCGACAGAATTACCGCATATACATTCAAAACACACTAATATGCATTCATAATGCTAAAGAGATCAACAGAACTTACCAGATGAAGATTTCTTCTTCATAACAAGTCTAAAACCCAACTGTCTACCTCGAACAATCACCACTCGGACAGAAGGAAACGGAGAAGATAACACCACTCAGAGCTCTTAATATTCTTGAAGTGAGAATCCAAAGTGTGGGCTTTGTTCGAATTTGGTAGAGGGAAGGAGGAAGAGCGACCGTACATAACGATCAAGCAAGTGGGAGAAGAGGTCGTCTATCGCATAAACAAGATGCTTAATCGTTTAGGTGAAGTATACGACCGTGTAGGAAAAGTAAGCGATCATCTAAACGATCATGTAGGAAAATGGTGAGCGATCATCCGAACGATTGCGTAGGAAAAACTAAGTGATCGTCTATATGATCGTTTAGTAAATACCAGGAGCTAAACGATCACTTAGGAAAAAGGTAAACGATCGTTTAGATAATAGCGTGCGACGGTGTAATCGGTATGCGATCGCTTAGCAATATCGTATATGCAAGCAATCGTGCAGTCACTATTGTATAGGCACTGATTTTAAACAATGACACTATCTTTTCACAATGTTCGCGCACACTGAGATCAACATACCGTCAACTATTTATAATGCACTCATCCGTTATTTAGAATAGAAGAGACACCTTCTCATTTTCTTTATAACTGTCCAATGAATGCATCTTATCATATTCATAACATATAAATTAATATCATATATTAATTATAATATTTTCTTCTACTAGATATAAATCATATTTATATCCAATTTCCTCCAAATTAATGTATCTCATACATAAAGTTAATTATATCATATTTAATTAATTCGTTCAATTATATCATATATAATCAAACTCCCTCTTGTCAATTTGAACCTTCTTGCCATAGATATATTTCTATATCCATTGGATATAACCAATCATCAGTACGATGATCCTTCACAGATGCTCATAATTACAGTAGGCCAATTTACTGTTTTGCTCCTGTAATTACATCTTCCTCCATAAATACCACCGATCCCTCTAATGAACAATACAACATAGTCCTACTATGTGTGAACACCTCTCGGGCCATGAGAAGGTGCGTGGCGCCACATCGTTTAAGCCCCAAAATCAGCTCTTAAGAGAGCAATCTATCTACTTACTCCTACTTTGGGGAATGAGCGAATTCCATCTTGTGAAGCTGAGTTCCCAGCTCCCAAATCAGATGAATTTCCAAAATAGTAGATTTGAGTCGGCATTCTGGCCACTCGCACCAATAAAAATCAAAGAACCGCCCTCAATGGCACGAGTTCCCAACTCACTCAGGATTGAGGTCATGTTACCTATGGTCACCCTAGTGAAGTGAAATCTCAGTCATGAACGGTGTTATATGACAAGACATTAACACTTCGAGGTTAAGTCTTATACAAACTCTTTGTATAGAACGCCCCCGCTCGCATGTCCACTACACGAATGATCAGGATCAGACCATCTGTGACAAGTCACAACATTTGTAACAATTCCACAAAGCGGGTCGCGTTCGTAGTATTACCAATATAAGGTTTCCATCCTATATCCATATACTACAGACTATTTTTGTTGTCACTTAAGATATGATCCACTTGTATGTCACTACATACATCCTTAAGTTACATAAAGACAAACAGGGATATTAAGTTTATTGGTTTGTGGTAAAATGAAAAACATCTAAATGTGCAAAGTCAAGTAGTGAAGTAAATATCATTTATATTATACATCACAAGTGTTCGTACAAAGTTGTTTACAAACTACTGGACATAAGACTTTATGGCACAAGCCTCAATAAATATATATTGAGGGTCCATTTAGATTGATTAAGAAAAAATTGTTTTAAAAAACGTCATTTTCATTTAAACAGTTTTTGTAAAAACTGCTTAAAACAAAAAATACTTATGCATTTAACAATTATTTTTCAAAAATATTTTTATATACTAGTTTGTTTTGTTTGCTATATAGACTAAAAGTGTTTCTACATTTATGTCATTAGCTTGAAGGGCGACTATAAAATAGTATGAAGTAATAATATAAAATAATGGACGTGGGAGTTGGTTGCCATTAAAGTTGGTGGTAGTGGTTGCAAGAGGTAGTCGTTGGAGATGGTGGCCAAATGTGGTAGTCAGAGTGGTTGGTAGTGGTGGTGGTCGAAGGTGATCATTGGCGTTGGTCACCAGAAGTGGCCACTAGTGATGGTGGTCAAAGATGGTCATCCAGGGTGGTTGCATGTAAACCCCGAATTCTAAATTTCCTAGACAAGTATGTTTAGCCAAAGAAATGATATATTAAATATCTAATAATTGAAAATCCATGTTATTTATAGGAGTTGTGAAGAAAGGAAAAGAAAAACATATTAAATAGGAAAACTCACTTATTGGTTTGGCTGGAGGCTCTAAACATGGGGTGACGTGGCGGTTAATCCTTGAACTCGGGAGGCGGCAGGAAGATTAAAAGAAAGAGAAACTTCGAAAGCTTGGTTTTGGCAATCTACATGAGCAAATTTAGTAAAATTGGTGCCATTTGAAAGCTGGAAGAATCTAGTTTTTGAGATTATCTTATCGGAAAAAGATTGCAGAAGAAGAAAAACAAAAAGTGAGGAATTTACAGAAGAGGCAGAATCTTGGATTAATCAAGGCATGAGGTGAAGATTGGAAGCTCTAGGCCAAACTATAAAGAATTTTCGGCTGAAATTTTAAGGTAAGAAATTAAAACTCAATTTTAAATAAGTTTATAGAAGGAAGTTTCTTGAAAAGTGTTCAGGATTTTGAGTTATGAATTCTTGAAATTGAAACAGAGAATCTGTGTAGAAGCAGATAGCTGCTTGGGAAGAACAAGCAAACAGCTCACCGTGAAGAGCGAGAGCGAGATGAGGAGGATGAGGATCTCGCTCAGGATGATAATCTCGCTGATTTTGTGATGAGGATGTCGCTCAAGAAGGAAATCTCACTAGAAATTGGGCTGAATCTCATTGGTATGGTGAATATCGCTAGGTTGAAGTTTGTTAAAGAAATGCTTGATCTCGCTAATGAGGATCTCTCTCATGAGGATCTCGCTCATGAGGAAGAATTCACTCATGATGAGTATCTCGCCAGTAATGTTGTCTTTGTTGATGAAAGTTCCATTAGTAAATGAACTATTTGAGGTATTTTTCTAAGAATTCTAAGTAATTTAACCGGGAATTATGTCCTTTCAGGCCAAGAAGAGCTAGAAGAGGCATATAACCCGTTAGGAGCCCCGACAAGCTGTGAGTGACTATGTGATGATTTAATGTTTTAATGATTTAGAAACTATGATTTCTTTGAAGTTATTTCTCATGCTAAGTTTTTAAATGAAGTACCAAGCAACATATGTTTAAAGCTATTTCACATGTTAAGTAAAGCATGTTTTCCATGGAATTGACATGATTTAAATATGTTATCTTGTCCAAATACTTTCAGCATGTTTTAGTAACTGCATTTTTATGATGAACTAGTATGATGATTTGAGCACTAAGTCTTAGTGTTCAACTAAATTCTTATAACTAGTTATACGATGGATACTGAAGGACAATGAGAAGGTATCATAAGGATACTGAAGGACAATGAGAAAGTATCCTAGTCAAGTACCTAAGGTATAGCGGTACTCAGTTATAAACACGTGCATGTAAGTAATACGATGTCGAGGGATTGAGCAAGGTTATTCTTATGCTAAATTTTATGTGATTCCAAGCAACTTATTTCTATGATTGAAAGCATGATCAATGCATGATGTTTACTAATGTATGAGTTTTCTAAGTATGTTTTCCATGTCTAACGCATGCTAGTGGTTTTTACAAGCTAGTTCAATATGTTTTAAGCCAACTTATTTCAGAAAGTATGAAGTATGCGTTAGGGTTAAAGCTAAGGTTGAATGAAGCTTGATGTACTATGTTTTAAATACCTAAGGTTGTCAAAGTACATGCGTTGGTATTTCTAAACATAATGAAAAGGGATACTAAAGGTAGGGAAGGTATCCTAAAGAGTTTTCTATGCTAAATTTGAGAACTATTCTTTTAATGCTCTTCGAGAACTTGATAGCTTAAGTAAGCCATATATTGAAAGTAAGGAAGGTATCTGAATAAATGTACCTAAGGTGTTGACGGTACATAGAAAACTCCATGTGCACGTAGGCAGGTCTGAATGAGAGGCCGAAGTATAAGTCTCTTGGTTGATAACAGATGTTGGGAGCTAGAGCGATGTATGCTCGTTCTCAACTAGGGAATAATGATGTTTAATGGTGTTTAAGAGTTGTTATCAATGTTTATGTTTAAAGGAAGTTGTTTGAGATGCCCATCGATATATTTAAAAAGATCGATGTAGAGGTCTCTCCTAGCCATAATTTAGAGTGAACAGGTCGAAGTAGAGGTCTCATCTGGCCATGGCTTGGTGTTGGGAATTAGAACGATGAATGTTCATTCTCAACTAAGATTCAGATTTCAAATACAATGGTTTTAAAGATTTTATGTACACGTTTGCTTGGTATATTTTAGTTCCAGTATTATGTTTTTGAGCTTTCAGTTTAAGCATGAGATTTATGTTTTATTAAGTCACTCACTGGGCTTCTAGCTCATATTTTCAAATGTTTTCCTTTCAGGTAGCGGTTAGTACCCAAAAGACTTTTCTGCTGCTACTCTGCCACTCAAAGAAATAGGTTGAAGGAAGCGCAATTGAAGACCTGTATTAGTTAGTACACATGTATCTGTCTAGTGACTAATATTCTTAATGAGGCTCACTAAGTTGTAATATGCATGTATAAACAATGCTGCGAAACCCTGTAATGTAAATGTGTTAAGTTCTGAGTTAATATGTTAGTATATTGATTATATGTATTTATTCAGGGTTTGAGCAAAATTTAACAGGTTAGATAGGCAATAAGTGCCAGCAAAAGGGTTGGTAACTGCTGCAGTCACCATTCCATCCAGGTTAAGAGGGTAATCTGGAGTAGGGTGTGACATTGCATGAGTAGGTGGTTGTGGTGGTGGTTTCCAATGGGGGTTGTTGGAGATGATTTTTAGAAGTTTCACTAGAGTAGGTTGCTGTCGGTAGTTACTGACAACATGTTGAACGTGAGATAGAGAACTAATGAGGACATTTTGGTAATTTTAAGAATTATACAAATTATAGAGATATTAACTATTAAACACTCAAAAATCATTTTTCTTAAAGTAGTTTCAAATATTTCTTTCAAATCTACTTATTTCATAAACTCATTTTTCAAAAGCTATTTTAAGTGGTTGCTAAAATTTCATTTTTTTTATCAAAATAGAAAGTTAAGTGAAACACACTCAAACAAACGTTGAGAATTTTAGACCAACCATTGTGTTTAGTGACTTGTGATATAATTTGTATGAGATTTACTAAAATTATATTTGAGAGTGTTTTCAAGAGAACTTTTCAATAATGAAGCATTTATCACTCTAAATCATTAAAAAAAAAAAAGGAAGATAAACAAATACTATTACAAATATTACAATAATTAGGTGTAAAATAGATGTCCATGCTTAGTGTCCAAAGGCCTAGTATCATATTCTTATTAACTCTGTCCATGTGTCTCAAGATTACATACTCTTAGTGTCCATGGAATGTCGCATCCTAGTAGCCAAATTGCCTATTTGGTAGATTGCAAAAGAACACACATTGGTGAAAATTATTGGTGAGAAATTTTGGGGTAAAAATTAAAGAGAAAGAGAAATCATAATTTTCTTAATTGCCATATTTTCTACCTTTATTTCCAAGTTTTTTTTTAAAATTCATTTTATTTATTATTATATTATATTTCCTCTATATCTGTATTTCTGCTGTGCTCCCCGATTTCAAAATAAATACTTCTTTTTGTAAGTTTTCCCCCCTTTTAAGTTGATGGACCAACAAAGCACATACAAACACTTGGAGAACATATAAACAATTTAAAACTACTTTTATAGTTTTTTTTATTATCAAATTATAATTTTCTTTTCTAAATTTTTATCTAAGGTAGACTTTTAAAACTTGGATATTTGTAATAGATAGAACAATAAGGCAAAAAATCTAAAAATATAGTATATCTTTAAAATATATATATATTTTTTAATAGGCAATATAGCAAACAAAGCACCTACATAAACAACACACAGACGAAACAATCATAACAACCTAAAACCAACATAACCCATAAAAAGAGATACGAACAAACCAACCAGAAGCAAAAAGTAATCATAATAACAAGAACCCCAAACCAAGGAAAACCCAAGAACCATAGTATCCAGGAGGAAGCAAAAGATAACAAAAAACAAACAAGCTAGAGAAGGCCATGAAGGTCAATCCGCCAAGAGACAGTATGCACATGGACCATAGAGACAATAAGCTATAACAAAGTAGACGCCAATCTCGAACGCCCGCCATGCAACCGACGATTCCTCTCCTGCCAAATATAATAAATTGACGCACACCAGAAGACTCGAAATAACTTACTTCGAACATGCTTACCAAATCCCATCCAACACACCCAGCTCAACTCCACATCCCATCCAGCAATCCGATGAGACGAACCCAACACACACAATACACCGTCCCAAACCTCACTCCCAAACACACAATAAAAAAACAAATGATTTCAAGACTCCACCCCATCGACATAAAACAGACAAGCAGCATCCACCCTTCGATCCCACCTCCTCAACCAATCCTGAGTACCTAATCTGTCCTTCACCGCTAGCCAACATAAAAGGAATACCTCAAAATATTACCCCTCAGACCAAACTAGATGAGCGCAGAACACTCTAGGACGCCTCGAATGCAAACTCACCCAAGCACTAGTAATGATGGAAATATAGGCATGCGCAGTGGAAATGAGAATCGATTTTACTCTAATTGCACAAATTAAACATGCAACCCTAAATAAACTAATTAGGGTTATTTTGAAACAATACCTTTGAAGCTCCCGAAACTCCTATTTCCGCTCGAACACAAATCAGACAACCATTAGAGCTGACCTACTATCCTCTAGACTCAGAACCGGGTTGTGGGACCCGATGGATGAAGAACTCGAGAGAGAGAAAAAGAGATGAAAATAGTAGAGTGAAATTTGGGTTGGGTTTGGATTTTTTCAGACCAATTTTTAAAACTAATTTGGCAAAATTTCCAAAAGTATTTCATCCAAAATGACATGCCCATATTTATAGAAAAGGGTCATGCAAAATTGCATGAAATAACTTCATAAAAACCCAACACCTAGAATCCACTATCTAAGTGGGCTTAATGTCTCCATTATAAGCCAACACCTAGCCCACTATTTTGTTAGTGGAATTATCCAACAAAAGTTTGGATTTTCCCACTAACTTTAGTCAAAAGGCAAAATAGTCATTTGGTCCAAAAAGTCAACATTTTGACTTTTTATTTTTTTTCTGTGTTGACTATTTTTGACATTCCTAGCATGAATCCGCATTCATTTTCTCGAAATTCAAATCACATTTGAATATAAGGTCGGTCAAAGTTTGACTTTTCAAAGTCAAAAGTCAACTCTTTGACTTTTTACATCTTTGACCATTTCGATTATTTCCGAGCTTCCGAATATGAACGTATTCATATTCTTGATATTTAAATCACATTTAAATATTAAAGTTGTATCTCAAAACTAAAAAATCGACGACTATATCACATACACTTGTCGGTTTCTCTCTCTTCACCTAATTCGAATTATTCTATCATATTGTTCTAAGTTTATTCCATATGAGCTAGTAAGGGAACCTAATGGACCTATAAATCATGGGCTCCAACGATCCGAGATAAGCTGGCTAAACTCTTTAGATGGATCTAATCAACATTCGTTAACTCACGGGTCATTCTACTATAGTCCCGTTGCACTCCCCTCACCATAGATATATTTGTGTCCATATGATATAACCATGATTAGTAAGCTAATCCTTCATAGGTTGTTCATAATCTCGGTTAGGTCATAAAAATCGTTTTACCCCCAAGACTACATTTTATTCATTAAGTTCCACTTATCCTCTAATGAACAATTGGTTTAAGGTCTAACCTATAAACCGAACCCTTTTCGGGCCAATGAGAGGGTGGGGCCCCTTGTTCAAGACCTGGATTCAGCACTAAAAGAAACAATCTATCTACTATCCCTATAACGGGTAGGAGTGAATTCCGTCTTGCCCCCTATGTTCCTAGCTATCTACCTGATCTTACCCCTGAAATGGGAGGCTTATTGGGCCAGGATAATGAGTTGCCCTCACCTATGCAAATCTAAGGATAATTCCGAGTGAACAGAAGTTCATAATTAGCTCAAGATTAAGATTAAGTTACCTAGGTCATCAATTAATGAAATAGTCAGTTTTATACATTAAAGGGCATTTAGAATGTAAAAAGTGACTATTTCATGGTTCAGTCTTATGTAAACTCTTTACATAGGATGCCCTCATTTTCATGTCTCCACATGAATGATTTAGGATCACATCGTTTGTACTAACTACAAAAATGGGTCGCATCCATAGTGTCCCCAGAATAAGGCGCCCAACCTTATTCATATACTATAGACCATTTTGGCTATATATATTTGAACTTGATTTACATTTATGTCACTACATAAAGTTTAAACTTAAACTTAATAGCCTCGGAACCTTAATTTATTAGATTCATGAATATAGAATTTAAATTTACTAAAGATTTTCAATAACAGCTTTATTGAACAAGAATATGATATTACAAACTACGAGTTTTAAGACATAAAATCCAACAAGTGAATTGACCATTACCACTTGGTACCTAAACTCAACAATCCTCCCCACCCATCCTTGGCTCCACATCCTGAACTAGACCTCATAATTCAAGAAGTTCCCAAGAAATTGAAGGCCAAAGCCAAAAACCATCAACAGATAAAAAATCCGATAGTCTAGCCTCACGACAGTTGGCAGCATCATTAATCACGCGATCCTTATAAATCTCGAAAATGGACCCCATAGGCAGCCGCGGGTCCCACCAAACAAAACATCTCCTCCCATTACCAATATGCATCATGACAAATGGCTTAAGCCTATCACGACAACGTAAAATCACCCTCAAACACTAGGACTTCCCCATCTTAGTATGAATCGCCCATAACGAACGACCCCAAAACACATACACCTCTATCCATGCAACCCACAGGGAACCAGTCTGCACTAACAATAACCATAACAATTTCAAAATAGTCACCACATTCTAGGAAGAAGTATGATGGATACCCAAACCCCCTTAAGCTTTTGGCAAACAAACCTCATCCTAAGCAACTCGCACACCCCCTACCATCAGTCCGCCCTCCCCACAAGTAAGCCTGTAAAATACGATCAACCTTATGGGTAATAGAACTAGGCAGCACAAACACACTAGACCAATAAACCTGGAAGCTCTGCAACACTGGCAGAACCAACTACAAACGACCCGCAAAGGAAAGGGATCTCACAACCCAACTTCTAACCGAGCAGTAATCTTCTGAATGAAAGGGCACAATCCATAGCCTTCAATCTACCCGACAGCAAAGGAAGCCCAAGATAACGAACAGGCAAAGACCCAAGAACAAACCCCATACTCCTAGCCAACTCCTTAACCACATCACATGAAACACCAGCAACAAACATAGAGCTCTTACCCACATTAGCCACCAACCTAGATAACTCCACAAACTGACTCAATACCTGATTCACAAAACTCAATGAACCATGATCAGCTACAAAAAAAATCACAAGGTCATTAGTAAATGACAAGTGAGTCAACCTCACATTTTCACACCTATGATGAAACACAAAAGAGGGCAGAGGGTTATTCAACATACGAGATAAAACCTCCATAGCCATCACAAATAGGAACGGGGACAAAGGATCCCCCTACCTTAACCCATTCCTATCAGGAAAATACCCCTCAAAAGATCCATTAATCATCACAATGAAAAAAAAGGGATGTAACACAAGCACAAATCCAATTCACAAATTCAAAGGAGTACCAATGGCCAAAAGAACACCAAACAAAAAGTCCCAATTAACAAAGTCATAGGCCTTCTGAAGGTCCACCTTTAGCATACAACGAGGTTTAACCCTATTAAGCTGATACCCCCCAACAAGCTCTTGGCACAATAAAATATTATCAGTGATACACCACCCCTGTACAAATGTCGACTGGTTCCCACTGATAAATCGAGGCAAACACCCACGGAGTCTGTAAAAAAATCACCTTCGAAAGACATTTACACACCACATTACCGCAAAAAAACGAGCAAAAATCCTCCATACGATTAACAATAGGACGTTTAGGGATCAGGGTAAGGCCATGGCATTTACCCCATAGGGAAGATAACACATATCAAAGAAATGGTGCACAGTCGAGCAAAAAATCCTCCCCAACCACATACTCCAAGCAGATTTATGAATTCCACAGGATAACCATCTGAGCCAGGAGCTTTCCTCGATTTCATAGAAAACACGGCATTACGTACCCCTCCCTAGTAACAGGACTACACATGTCCCTAAAACACTCATCAGGCCATTGAAACTGCACGATCTTATCTATTTGGGTCGTAAGATCCCTATACCTTAACTTTTGCGTCCCCAAACTCCCACTAAAGTTTGTAACAGCCACATCCGCCACCTTTCTATGAGATGACTAACAAATTCCATCAGAATCATTCATAGAGAATAAACCATTTCTAACCAACCGCGCCCAAACCGACCGATGAAAGAACGACGTGTTCTGATCCCCCAACTCCAACCACCTAACACGAGACTTCTGACAAAGCGAAGTCTCCTCCAATCTCCCTAACCACCAAAACTCCTCAGTTGCCGAGGCAGCCTTACCAATTAAAAACTCAGAAGATGAGTCACGCTCCACAACAACCTAAGTGGACTCCATCCTACCTCTGGCCTTCCGCGTCAAACATCTCAAACCCTCAATATGCTTACCAAAAGTAGAACGAAACACCATATTTAAGACCTTCAAATCCCTTATCAAACTAATCAAAAGGGACACTCCAAGATGAGTCTTCCAAACAGAGGCAACGGCAGCCATTAAATCCGCAGAATCGGCCCAATGATTAAAATACCAAAACATGGGTACCAATCAAAATATTTGCAAATATGGAAGTATTGACCAATCAAATTTTGATTTTTTTTCTAATTACCAATTTTGCCCTCCTTTGTCTTATTGCATGTCTTCTTCTTCCCTTTATTATTTTTATTATTTTTTCTGTTCTTTCTTCTTCTCCTGTTTCTTCTTTCCTTTCTTCTCTCTCTTTTTATTTTTCTTTCCTTTTCTCATTTATTTTATTTTTTTTTCTTTCTACAGTTTTTTAAAATTTTTTCTTCCTCAGATTTTTTCTATATTTTCTTTAATTTCTCTGATTTATTTTTATTTTATTTAATTTCTCTAGTTTTTTCTTCCATCTATCTCCCCAATCTCCTCATCTCTTCAAACAATTCCTTCTCTCCCCATCTTCCTATTTCCCACTAAGAATCATTAAAAAAAAAAAAAATTACGAGACTGAGTTTCAGACCCAAAATTTGAAAGTGCCTAACTCATAAGTGACTTAACACCAACAAGTCAATCATCAAGTTTGATTATTATAACGAAATGTTAAAAATATAAATTCCAAATGAAAATGGATTTGAAAGAAATTATTTTTGTTAGTCCTCAAGTTTGCATCATGTTTAGAAACATTTATTAAAAGTTTGAAATAAGAAATGATAATAGTTATTAAACAAGTTTATTTCTCAACAAATGAGAAATAAGGGCGTTATCAAACAGGTGAATCGTTTTTTCCCCCTTTTTATAGGACTTTAAGAGTATGAAGTCTATCAGTAGTATCGCTCATAACATGTTATCAGTGATACTATGATATCATGCTATCAATGGAAACTTTTATGCACAATCAAACAATCTCAAGGAGTTATTTCATCTCAAATACTACATTACATAATACATAAATACTACAGTGATATCCTTTACATTGATAGCAATAGAAAGATATCACTAACTAGCTATCGATGATATTCTTTATGACTATCAATGTAAAAGGATATCATTCTATACCTATCTGCATCAATAACGACGTACAAACATACTACATGTATCAGCAAATCAAAAGAACCCGATTATTTACAAACTAGTATAATATGATATCAAATTCAAACAACAAAAAGCATCAAAATATTACTATTAATAGAAACATATCAGCAATAGCCACTATTTGGCTATCGTTGATAGAAACATATTAGTGATAGTAACTGATAGCCCATTCTCAAATTGAAAGCTATAACTAATAGCAACATCACTAATAACAACCATCAATGATAGCAACTGATAGCACATTTCTCGAATTGAAAGCTATCACTTATAGCAACTATCAGTTGCTATCACTAATAGTAGCTATCAGTGATATTCACCGATAGAAGCATCACTAATAGCAACTGATAGCAGCGATTAGTCATAGAAACTGATAACACATTTCTTAAATTGAAAGTTATCACTAATAGTAGTATCATTAATTGAAGCTACCAGCGATAGTAACTAATAGCACACTTCTCAAATTGAAAGTTATCACTAATTACAACTATCACTAATATTCACTAATATTCACTGATAGCAGCTAGCAGCGATAGCAACTAATAGCATACTTCTCAAATGAAAAAGATAACACTGATAACAACTATCAATGATACTACTAATAGCAGCTAATGGTGATAGCCATTGATAACACACTTCTCGAATTGAGAAAACCGAAAAGCAGTGCGCAAAATGGTGGTTGGGCATGAGTTTTTTGGTATTTTACCATTTTTGTTCTATATATGCAATTATTTTATCTTTGTACTACATATTATATTATTTTGGACATGAATTTTATTTATGCAACTAGTCCTTAAAACTTTTAAAAGTGTAATTATAGTTCTTAAAATTCTAATTGTGTTTAATATCTCTCTCGAAAATATGTTAATATATTCATAAATTTCAATTTTAGAGTTAACAAGTCTTTAACCTCTTCGAGAATATTTTAAAAAATTCACATATTTATAAGACATAAATTATCAGCTTTGTGTTGTCTAATAAGAATCTACTATTTCAGTTTTGTGTCTAACGGAAAAAAAATCATCTAATAAGTGATAGACAATCTTTTTAGATACAAAATTTAAAAAAATCAAAGATCACTTGAAATGTAAAAATTTTTAATTTTAGAATCAAGTAGCAAGAAATACTTTAAAGTTGAGAGACTCAAGTTCTAATTATATATATTTGCTAAAAGTAGTTTATTGTACTCTGATCAAACCCACAATTTTTTCCCTCAAATTTAACAAAACTATAATTGGAGTTGTGGATCCCAACCTCTAACATTTACTTTGTTGATAGAACTTCTTAACAAACAATTGAATAAAATTATGTTTTGAGACTGTAGATAAAATTTTAAAATAAAAATATATATTTAAACACTTTCTAAAAAACATTATTTGTGAGTAAGAGATGAGAAAAAATAAAACTTAGCAAATATCAATTTATACCTCTAAACTTTAGGATTGCATCAATTTAAACCCTAAACTAAGAATGATATCAATTTAAATCTTAAATTCTGGGGATTGTATTAATTA
Source organism: Benincasa hispida (assembly GCF_027475165.1). Lineage (NCBI taxonomy): Eukaryota > Viridiplantae > Streptophyta > Magnoliopsida > Cucurbitales > Cucurbitaceae > Benincasa > Benincasa hispida. The sequence goes on along the minus strand of NC_143479.1, from coordinate 22,674,513 downwards.
AAACCCTAAATTTTGGGAGTTGTAACTTAAATTTTGGGAGTTGTATCCGTTTAAATCTCAAACTAATAATTTTACCAATTTAAACCTTAAACTTTCACAAATATATGAATGTAAACCTTGAACTTTCATAAATATATGAATGTAAACCTTGAACTTTTATAAGTATATTCAAATAAAACATAATGGAGGGTTTAAGTTGATACAATTATGAAGCAGTTTAAATTGATAAGTTTAGGGTTTAAATTGATACAATTATTAGTTTGGGATTTAAACCAATACAACCCTGAATTCAAGGTCTATGTCGCCACGTGCCGAGACGATGCGGAGCGGCTGGCGTGCTTTAAAAGGGTTAGTTTTAAAAGAAAATAAAAAGGAGTCGTCACCAATCATTTTTACGGTGTGATTGGATACCGAAATAAAACAAACAAAATTTTAAATAAAATTCAAATAAAAATGGTCTGAAAAAACTAAAGTTAATTCAGAAGTCAGGAAGGTGTTAGCATCACACAACATCCATTTAAAAAACGGTGGCCAAATTTTAAATCTGGAGTCGGAAATTTTTTTTTTTTTTGAAGAAATTCATTTTGAAAAAAAAAAGTTTTAAAACAAATGTCTTATTTTCCCCTTATTACTCAAATATTTGAAATAATGATCCCATAAAATAAGTTGATAAATTCCATCGATTGAGCTATATTACAATTGAGGAAAAATTTCTCATCACAAGAATGCGAGAAATTATTACAATTTCTCGAAATCCGTCATAGATATAACATTTTAATAAATGATTTTTGTAAAACATTCATTAAATTCATTTTCTCTTAGGATCTCAGACTTCCAAAGATGAGATCTCTCAACAATTAAGAAAAACAACGGTCTTAACAAATAAATTATTAAAAAACCTTTTGAAATAATATATTAGTTTTTTAAATGTTAAAAAATACACAAAGAGTGTAGTGTAAATAAAGTTTTTTTAAAAAAGTTTTAGAAAAGATTTAAAAACTTAAAGAAACATTAATTAGAAAACAAACTTAATTTAATATAAGCAAAGAATCATCATAATAAATTAGGTAACGTAAAATAGCATATTAAAATTTTAATAAAAAATATTAAAGATTGATTGAAAACTTCTAAAGAATTGACTCCTCACCTTAAGAATTTTAGAAAATTGGACTCTCAAATTTTCTAAATTCCATTGTTGGTTTTTTTTTTAAAACAAAATATAGATAAATATTAAGAATATTAACAATAAATAATTTATAACATAAACATGAACATATTAAAATGAGAGCATAATAAAAAGTTTAACAATAAAGTGATTAAATACAATATTCAAAATAAAAAAGATGATCGAATGAGTAAAAAGAAGGAAGATGTCATGAAATAATGAAATAAAACCGAGTAGAAAATCAAATTAAATAATAATAATAATAATAATAATAATAATATAAAAAAAGAACCTCAAACTAAGTAATGATGACAATATAAAAATTTAAAAAAAATAAATAAATAAGAAGTGTTACAAATGGGCGGCAAAATTGCCTCCGGTTTCAAATCCACACACATCCATATAATAATAATAATAATAATTAATAAAAAAATAAATAAAAGAGAAGAAAAAATGATGTAATGGATGTCATTGGCACATCACATCTTTCTCATTTTTATTAAAATAACAATAATAACTTAAAACTAATATATATATTTACTAACCATTTTAAAAGAGAAAATTAAAAGGATATTGTACTTTTAGAAACTATTTAGGAAAATATTGTTGTTTTCAAACTATTTGTAAAAATATGATTGTTTTAAATAAGTCGAGAGTTGAAAATTTGACCTAGATAGGTCGAATTTTGAACCCTCGACCTTCTTTTTTTTTTTTTTTTAGGAAAACATTGTTGTTTTCAAACGGATTCTGTCATCTCAGCAAGTCTGACTAAATAACGAGCTAATGAATCTCCTTCTTTTTGCCATTGAACTTCCCAATCAAATTCGAGAGCGAGATTATGAGAAACAGTGAGAGTTTGAGAGAACGAGATTTTGAGCGAGAGTGAGAGCGAGAGCAAGAGCGAGATTTTGATAGAGAGTGAGAATACCGTACAAATTTCCCTTTTTTTTCCTTTTTAATTATTACACATTCCACCTTCTTCTTTCTAATCCTTTTTTTTTTTTTAATTTTCCATTTTATAAAAAAAATTCTAAAAATATTTATTATTTTATTTAAACTCTAAAAAGAATAAATTAAAAAAAATAATAACTCATAAAAATAAAAAAATGTAAATTAAATATCTCATTTATATAAAAATAATTACAAAAATCAATGTGTCCCACAAGGCGGACATCTTCGATTTCGAGCTGGTTGTCGTCGTCGAATTTGAACTTGAGGTTGCTCGGGTTCTTCTCGATGTTGTTCTGGTACCTTTACAGGCACTTCATAATATAAATATTCATTATGCTCTCCACGACCCCGACCATGTCCATGTACGTATGAAGACGAAGGACCAACCTCTGAGTCATAATGTCCTGAACCAAATGCTGGCATCATCATCATCGGACTAACATAATCAGTTTGACTCTGCGTCTGCGTCATAGGGGGCAACTTTTCCACATTATGTGCAACCTCACCAAACTCATCCTCTTTCTGAACAGGTCCTCTATGTCTAGGAGTTGGTGAAAGAACAATAGGTATATCGTACATATAATGAATTTCCTCCATATAGCTTTGGTTGTCATTACATATAGCAAGAACCTGTTCGGATCATTCGCAACCTCATGGAGTCTACTGTTGTTCGATCTCTGTGAATTATAAAACAATTAGACAATATTTAAAATAAATTTAAATTAAAAAAAAATTAGATAATATTCATTCATTTATCAAATGACCCACAGCTGCTCCCGGACGAGTGATGTAGCGCCTTGTGATATTATTATACCAATGAATATATTCTTGAGTGACATCTGTGTCAAACTGTTCAAGAGAAACCCCCACTGCAATAAACCTTGCACGATAGTGCCATCGCACTACCAAATGTGCAACTTTTTCGGACCAATCTCCAGTCCTTAGGTCAATATCATGCAGTACGGGTTCAGTATTACAAAGCGATGGGACATCCTGCTGAAAACCAAATTGTCTCATCACCCCGTCAGGAAGATGCCACTCACCAATGTGAAAACATATGAGAGGACTCATCGTCCGCCATATGTTTTGACCATTTGTACAAAAATTAGGCAAAGTATGCCCAATAATTTTGTACGGCTCCCAAATAACCTGAAACAAACAATATTATATTAGAGAATATTAAAGACAAATACAATAAAAATGTGAATAAAATAATCAATTAGGTTTAGTGTAATGTAACTGATCAGGTTGAAGTAGCTCAAACATGTATCTATACTGGTTGACTACATATGTGGCTGTCCTAGTCACACAAATTTTGTCTCCCCACCTAAATTTTTAAATTGATAATTTAGAATTTAAATTAACTAGATCAGTGATATAAAAATTAAATTGAATTAAAACAACATACCGAGGACCGTAGGCTCGTCCAATTAATTGAGCATCATTAACATGATGTAGCTGTGGAGCCATTGTTGGAAATCGCTCCCAAGCCCATAGTTGCAAAAGTATGAGAGGCCTAGCTATCTCTCGAACCTCAGGTCTTGCTGCTTTGCATAGTTGTCTATACAATCATGCCAAGCATGCTCCACCTCAAAAATATCGCCCCGCATCATAGAGGTTGGCTAACAGTGGCAGGAACATCAAGTGAACAAAATGACTTGATTTATCTGAAAACAGACTTCCATCCATCATTTGTAATATATATGCTCGCGCATATCTTATGACGGTTTCCTCGTTTGCATCATCTGTGAGCTCACGAAATTGTGTTCCTAACCATATTAAACTTAACCTCGATCCTTTAATCTTGTCGGCAGGTGGGGTCGCACCGAGGTAAAGTTGACAAACTTCTAACTAGTCATCGTACATCACTCCGGTGACCGGCTCACTGTCAACAGGTAACCCCAACAACACTTCTATGTCTTGTAGAGTGATAGTGCACTCTCCAACAGACATATGGAATGTATGAGTCTCGGGCCTCCATCTCTCGACCAAGGCTATGATCAGATGCCAGTCCAACTGAATAAATCTTGCCTCTCGACGTCTGCAAGATATTTCTCCAGTAGTACGATCTCGCCATACAACATATGATCGATGAATGGACTAGTCGTACAAAACATCGAGATCAACAGGTCCTAGGTTTATCTTGACGCTCCAATGCATCCTTTATTTCTGCTCTTCTTTTCTTGAAATAGTTCACGCATTTGAAGAATGTTATCTGAGCAAGAGCATTTATAGGCAACATTCGAGCTCCTTTGAGGACTCCATTTATGCACTCTGATAGATTTGTCGTCATCCACCCATATCTGAATCCTCCATCACGTGCACAAGTCCATTGCTCTAAACTAATGTTGTAAAAAAAACTTAGACAGCTCTAATTTATTCCTTTGATATCTTCAACTGCTTTGTTGAACTTTTGAATTTGAAACTGACACCCGACACGATAAACATAAACTGACACCCGAAAAGTTCACGTTATCACAACGAGATGGATTGGACAGAACCAGCTACTCGACAATGATGTGGATTTTGTAACCAGTTAGGACATATCGAAGGAAGTGTCCTTCGTTACTAAGACGGGCTCCAGATAGTTAGGGATTGAATAATAAATAATTTTTTTAATTATATATTCATTTTATTGTATATTCAATTTTTTTATTATAATTTATTGTATATTCAATTTTTTTATAAAAATCTACTGTATATTCAATTTTTTTATAATAATCTACTGTATATTCAATTTTTTTTTTGTAATCAATAAAGTTTTACATTATAATAATCTAATATATTCAATTTATAGTATAATAATCTAATATATTCAATTTATTCAATTTATTGTCTAATGATTATTCAATTATAGTATAATAATCTAATATATTCAATTTGTTGTCTAATGATTATTCAATTATAGTATGGTTATTAGCTCTTTTTTCTCTCTTTATATATATATATATCTATGGAAAGTTCAAATAAAGTGAAGACTCTCGCTCTCTCCTAAGATCTCGCTCTCTCAATCTTGCTCTCTCCTAAGATCTTGCTCTCTCACTCTCGCTCTCTCCTAAGATCTCGCTCTCTCACCATTGCTCTCTCTCAATATCTCGCTCTCTCTGTTATTGTTGTTATTTTTTCATTAATGATTACTAGCTTTCATTTCTTCTGGAACAATCACAAACACTTTTTTGATTATGGATCTATTTTTTTGTTCGTAGACAAAGCTAATTCGGAATTATCTTTCATTCCAAGGCATAACTCGTATCCATGCGCTTCATATTCGCCTGGAGTTCGCTCCCAGAAATATAGCCATCCCCACCCCCTCACGTCAATCCCACAAGCCCCCGTATAATTCGAAATGATAACAAAATGGATAGGTTGTTATAAGCAGCTCGAGTACACAAATACATATAGTATACCATCTCATTACTTTATTTCCTCTATGAGGGAAAAAGAAAAGTAATAAACCTGCAATCTCGAGGGTGGATGTGTGTCGAAACTTCAACATTCGACAACCTAAGCGAGATTCGCGAGATTTCCCTTGTCGAGTGTTGAAATTTCGGCTTATGTATTATTTCCAAATTTTTCTTTGTTCGTCGAGTTCTCAACGTTCGACCTCCACATTAGTCGAGTTTTCAACGTTCGACCTCTAGCCTCGAATTCCCAAAACAACAATATTTCTCTAATAAGTTTCAAAACAACAATATTTCTCTAATAAGTTTTGAAAACAAAAATATTAATATTAAAGGTCCATTTTAAAACTCACCTTTCATTTTTCTTTCCTTCTTCTACTGTTTCAAATTAATTTTCCCACACCCCCAAACTATTTTCTCTCTTTTCTTCCTCAAACTCTCTTCACAATTTTTTTTTTGTCTCTTCTTTAATAAAAAAAAAGGTTTATTTTAGAACACAAAGAAAAAGTTATCTTCCACTACCAAAGGTATGGTACCTCCATTTAAACCTCAATCTCAACTCTTTTTGCTACATATACTTAACTTCATCCTATTTTACAAAAAATTAAAAACATAAAACAATAACAAAGAAAGGCCACATAGAACAGAAAGAAGGTGAACAAAAAAAGCAAACAAACATATAAATGAAACGAATAATAATTACATATCTAAAACAAATGCATGTAAAAATAAACAAAATATCACAAGGATAAAATGAAGATAAAATAAACCAAGGGAATAAGAAAAAAAATGGTAAGAACAATACTAATGTTTGTTCCTGGTTGGCCGCTGGCTTCACCGTCGTTCGTGAACCTGCGTCTATGCAAATAAAATTTGTATGCACCAAACTAACCCCTTATACTAATTAGTAGTACAAGTAGTAAGTCCAGGGTCGAACCTCAGAGAGCCGAATATGGATTCCTCAAAGATTGGAACTTGTAGGAAGTAACCAAAAGGGGGGATTTTTATGAGAAATTATGAAATAAATTGTTAGAGAACAAAAAGTGTGCAACGTAAGAGAATGCAAAAATTTATCAATCGAACGAATACTTAGCTTAGGTAATTATAGCTTAGTTCATTCGTCATCAATTCTATCACAGACTAATTAAAAAATTTGCGAGGATATTTGAATTTTAACTTAACCTACTCAATTAGAATCCTACTCGGTAGTCCACAAAATCAAGTTAATTAACAGAAAAGCGAGAATCCTTAACCAATCAATCAATCAACAGGCATTAAGATTCAAGGCAAAGTTAAAGCCAATTAATTGATTTCCATCGTCTAACTAGTTAATTGTGTGATATTTATCTAAGTTAGAAAGTAAATGCTTGCTAATTGAAATCCCAAATTAACACAACAAACTAACTTAACTCATGCTTCTAGGTGATTACTACATAACGATTACAAATTAGGGTCATTCAAAGCAATCAATTAAACATGCATAGCTAATTTGTCAGATTATCCCATACATGAAAATTGAAGAATATGTGCAAGATAAAGTCTCATAAATTCATAATAAAACTCACAGAATTACAACACGAGTCTAAAAAATTGAATCAGAACTAAACTAAACTAACAAACCCAAGCTAAGTTCATACGCTTTAGCCTTGAATCATGCTTGAATTCAATACAATTGGAAAAGGGGAAGAATTTTTACAGAATTTTGGTGTAAAAGGGAACTAAAATTAGGCTGGACAAAGCGGCGACGTTAAAAAATCGGTGTACTTGGTTCTTCCTGTAATCGGCTAACCAAATATATTCTTTTTATAAAACTACCGCAGCGTCGCATAATGGTCGAGCGTCAGGCAAGTGTTGCAGTGCTGGCCTGACGATGCGTTGCGCGCGCGCTGGGCTGTGCGTCCGTCAAACCACGTAGCATTGCAACGTTCGAGCGTTGCAATGCTGCCTATTATGTCTTAGAGCGTTAGAGGGAAGCACTGATGAGTGGCACGACGGTGGCATTGGGGCATCTCCAAAGCATTACAACGCTACTATGCATTCAAGCATTCTGCCTTCTAGTGTTGATCTAGCATTGGACTAAGATTTAATTAGAGCATTGTAATGCTTGGTAGGGTAGCATTCTTCACTCTTTTGTCATTTGATCAATTTAGCTCATAACTTCGTCATTTTAGCGTCTTTTTGTCCCAAATGCTTAATCTGACTACTTGTGCACTTGAGTCCTACAAAATGATCAATTTAACCAAATTAAGTAACTAAACAATCCTAAGTTAATTGGAAGAAGATAGCACATTTCCAGTGCTATCAAACACCCTCAACTTAATTCTTGATCGTCCTCGAGCAAGTTAAAACAAGCAATCATGCAAAAGATAATCAGTTTGTCAAACTAGAATTTTCCTTACTTAAGCCTCAATAGTAAACTAGAATTAATTTCGCAATCGATTAGATAATAAAAAAGCATTCCATCATCATGAACGGTTTGAAAACTCGTTTTAAAATTTTTAATGCATGTTCAAGCTCAAAGTTATTCATTTTGAACAAGAGCGAGTTCGGAATGGTCTTATGAATCTTCCATTTATTTTCCCACTACACTGGCTTGAAGGCTCTGGAATTAGTTTTACTGCATGAAAGTGGTAATGACATAAAATTAGATCAGTCAAAATCTAATCACCCATTGCCTTACTGCTTGCTTTTCTTTCTCATTTATTATTATTATCTCCCTTTTTTTAAAGCTCAAAGGGAAAACTTAATCTAGGAAACCGACTTTCTTTTTGGATTGCCCACACAGATGTCATGCGAGTCATTCAACTACGGGCCAATTTTCCTTCAAAAAGGCCTAAGCTTACTCATTCCTCTAGGATACTTTAGCTCAGAGGGAAATCACGAGTGTCATGGTCACCTCAGGTTAATCATACCCTTGAAGAAGAGAAGTAGACCCCTAAAGGTGCATAAATGAAAATTCTCTCTCTCTATCTCTCTTTTTTTACTAGGCGACAGTTATATCAATTGACTACATCTAAAGCATGCATTACTAAATTGAACCGCGAAAAAACTAATATCTATCACCAAGGCCTATCGGAGTGACAAAAAACTTATGGTCTCATAATTCAATTCTAAGCAAGCAAATAGGTAAAGATAGATATGCAAAGGGCTTAGAGATGTAATAAAAAAAAATTAAGCAGAATTTTTCGAAAACATCATGAAAATTATGAACCTTTTCATCAAACCTATTCTAATGCAAAAACAATTCATGCAAGTGCATCATAGGCTAGTCACCATAAGGAACAAAACAGCAAGACAAACTTAATCAAGCAAGCATTGTCCGAGCACAACGCTCTAGGACCCCAAATAATATCATGAAAATAAAAAAAAATTCAGCCCAAAAATCCAAACATCCTACACCCAACTTTTAAAACACACATTGTCCTCAATGTGATTAAAATGAAGTACGGAGGATCAGAATACTTCTATGAATAATGGAGTGAAGGAAGGATCTAAGACACTCGGCTCGACTCCTTTTCTTCTAAAAAATCCTAGTAAACAAAAATAATAGTAAGAATTAGGCTTAACAAAATAAATAAAAAGAAAAAAAATATTGAATTGAAATCTAATCCTAGAAAGAAATTAAATTTAAATCATGGCTGCCTCTAGGTAGTGCAAATATTTATGGTCGGTTACTCGACCGTGATGGCTCGATTTTAGAGCTAGACTGACGAGTCCAACCGGTAGGCGATGTCAAAGCAGTCCAACGACTCGCTATCATGGAAGACCTTCAACTTGTGCCCATTTACCTTAATAACCTTCCCTGTCTCAAGATTAACAATGTCTACTACACCATAAGGATACACGTGAGAAACACCAAATGGTCCAAGCCATTTGGACTGGAGTTTACCAGGCATAAATTTTAATCGAGAGTTATACAGAAGTACCTTTTTCCCTACCTGAAACTTCTTGAGAGCAATCATTTTTTCATGAAGGTCATTCTCTCTTTTCTTGTAAATCAAAGAATTATTAAAAAACTCTAAACTCAACTCTTCTAACTCTTGAAGCTATAGAAGTCTGGCCTTCTCAGCTGCCTCTAAGTCATAGTTGCACTTCTTGACTACCCAATAAGCCTTGTGCTGGATTTCAACTGAAAGATGGCAAGCCTCACCATAAACCATCCGGTAGGGAGACATCCTAATAGGAGTCTTGAAAGCTGTCCTGTAAGCCCATATATTGTCATCTAGTCGGAGGCTTAAATCATTTCTTCCTGGGTTGAGCACCTTTTCCAAAATGGTTTTTATTTCCTTGTTGGACACCTTCACCTGCCCATTGGTTTGAGGGTGGCATGGGGTGACGATACGATGTTGAACATCATATTTTTTCAACAAGGAGGCAATGACCCGATTGCAAAAGTGTGATCCTTAATCGTTGATGATTGCTTTAGGGAAGCCAAACCTACATAGAATGTTAGTCTTGAAGAAACCTACAACCACTTTAGCATCATCAATAACTAACGCCTTTGCTTCCACCCATTTGGAAACATAGTACACTGCCAATAAAATGTACGTATATCCACAAGAAGAAGGAAAAGTGTAATGACCCGAGTTCAGGAGGGGTACATGAATGAACCGATATCACATCTGAATGAGAGGGATCCTAAGGACATGAAAGTATGGTTAAGAAAGGATTAAAAGAATTGAAAGTTACTACCTATACCAACAAGGTGCACCTTCCTTTTCGGTGGCTCAATCATAAGAACTCCAAAGTTAAGCGTGTATTTTTCTAGGATGCATGTGAATAAGAACTTAAAAGAATGGAAAGTTGCATCCCTAAACAATGTGTCCCAATATAAACTAGAATCTATAGGAAAACACCTCCCAACTACCTAATCAGAATAGAATTTTCATAGGATAGGGTCCTCCCAAACATAATACTTTGACTCACTCTTGATTATATAACCCACCTCAGCAATCTAGGCTTGGACTCCTTCTTTGACATTAGGTAGCACAAAGCTACATGATCAAGAAAAACAATAACTTCAGATCCTATAATATAAGAGCAAAATTTTTCTAAAGCAAAAATAACAGCTAAAATCTCATTTTTCTTCGTGGTGTAGTTGCACTGAGCTGGGTTGAGGGTCTTTGAAGCGTAGTAGATGACGTGATGTTTCTTATCAATCTTCTGCCCTAACACTGATTCTACAACATGGTCACTCACATCGCACATGATCACGAAGGGAAGATCCCAATGAGAAGCCTGAATAACCGGAGTGCACGACAAGGTGTTCTTTAGCACATTAAAACTTCTCATGCAATCATCATTGAAATCAAAAGCCACATCCTTTTGGAGAAGAGAGGTCATTGGTTGAGCAATCTTACTAAAATATTTTATGAACCTGCGATAGAAACTTGCATGACCATGAAACGAACGAACCTCCCTCACATTTGTGGGGTAAGGGAGCTTAGCAATAACATCAATCTTAGTAGGGTCTACCTCTATGCCATGCTTAGATACTATGTGTCCCAATACAATGCCACGTGAGGCCATGAAAGGACATTTTTCAAAATTAAGAACCAGGTTAGATTCAATGCCTCTTTCTAGCACCCTAGACAAATTAGATAGACAATCAACAACTGAGTTTCCATACACAATAAAGTCATCCATAAAAACCTCCATGCATTTTTCAATAAACTTAGAAAATATGGACATCATACAACGCTGAAAGGTGATAGGAGCATTACATAGTCCAAATGGCATTCTTCTAAAGGCGAAGGTACCATAGGGACATGTAAAGTCATCTTCTGTTGGTCCTCCTGGTTAATCGAGATCTGATAGAAACCTGAAAAACCATCAAGGAAACAGAAGAAGGGCTTACCAGCTAGCCTTTCAAACATCTGATCAATAAAGGAATGGGGAAGTGGTCCTTTCTAGTTACAACATTTAATTTTCTGAGATCTATACACATCCTCCACCAATTCTGAACCCTAATAGGAATTAAACTACCCTCATCATTTTTTACCACAGTAATATCCGTTTTCTTAGGCACTACATGAATAAGACTAACCCACTCAATATCAGGAATATGATAGATAATACCTGCATCTAAGAGTTTGAACACCTCATTCATTACTACCTCCTTCAAGACAGGATTTAGATGTTGTTGAGGCTATCGACAAGGCTTAGCTCCATCTTCCAAAGAAATTCAATGCATGTACACAACAGAGCTAATACCTTTTATGTCATCCAACGTTGATCCAATGGCCAGCTTGTATTTCTGCAATACCTCCAGCCAACTGCTTCTCTTGTTCGTTAGTCAGGTTCTTTGAAATTATGACAGACAAGGTCTCAGCTTCCCCAAGATAGGGTTATTTCAAGTGGTCTAGAAGCTTCTTCAACTTCAATTTAGGTGCCTGCAAAACAAAAGGAAGCACCTTATCAGAAGATTCATCATCAGAACATGAGGGCATACCTACCGGCCTGTCATAAACAAGGTGGCAAGCTCTCCAAGAAGGATCAAATTTCCTGAGTCATCTTCATTTTTGTCATAGACATCCCATATAATCTCATGCTCAAGAGAGTCAAACACATATTTGGCACAAAGAATGTACTTGCCTTATGGTGGAAGTTTCATAGCATCGAAAATATTAAATTTAACCAACTCACCATCGAACTCCACAAACAAAGTGCCCTCATCCACATCAATCTTAGTCTTGGTCGTCTTTATAAAATTCTGCCCAAGCAAGATGGATGCAGATGAGATAAATGTGGACTATTCCATCTTAAGAACATAGAAATCAGTAGGAAAAAGCAATTCATTGACCTGAACTAGGACATCCTCTATGACTCCTAATGGGTGTATAAAAGACCTATTAGCTAATTGAATGGCAACTCCAGCTCAGTTAGGTCCTTTAATTTTAATTCTCGATAAATTGAATAAGGTATAACATTTATTGATGCACCCAAATCTAGCATGGCCCTATCAAATTTCTTTTTACCTATAATGAAAATGAGAGAAAACATACCTGAATCTTTTTATTTTTTGGCAAGTTTTTCTGAAGGATCGCAGACACAAATTGACTTACCACCATTCTCTCCTTTTCCTTGGCTTGTCTCTTCCTCGTGCAAAGCTCCTTCAGGAATTTGGCATATTTCGGGATTTGCTTGACTGCATCAAGGAGAGGTATATTTATCTCCAAACTTTTAAACATCTCCAAAAGCTCATTGTCCTTGTCTGCAGTTGGTTCATTTGGCCTTGCCAGCTTAGAAGGAAAAGGTGCTTCAGGCATATATACATTAGGGTTGGCAAAATTCCCCACGAGGACCCACCCCAATCGGAGGAGGGGGAAGGAATCCCCAGTTTGACCGGGTATGGAGTCAAACCGGGGAAGATTTTCGGGACCCCGACCCCGACCCCGACTCCGATTTGATATGTTTATATTTTTATAAATATATATTTATAATATATAAAATAATTTATTTATATATATGTTTATAATGTATAATGTTGGATTGGAGCCCAATATTAAATATCCAAATTCTAACTCTAAGCCCAAGAAGCCAAGCCCATTTTAATTAAAAAAAATGGGGAGTCTCCGTAGGGAATTATTAGGGGAATCCCTGTGGGAAAATGAAGAATGAGGCCCCGCCCTGATCCAAATGCCTAACCTTCGTTTTAGCTTGTCCTCATGGGTGTCATGCGAGCATCCAATTACGAGCAAGGCTCTCTTTCTCAGTCTAAACTCATGCCTATTTGGCAGCGGAGTTGCGATCACTTGATTTATGCGTTGATCACGATTTCTACCTTCGTTTTGGCTTGCCCCCACGGGTGTCATGCGGATATCCAACTACGAGTAGGATCCGATCTCAACGTTATGATGATTTTTTTTTAATGAAATGTCTAAAAGTAACAAGGTTGAAAATAAATACTGTCACCCCAGATTTATATGCAACAATGTCCCCATTGCTGATAAACTGAAATGACTCATGCAATGCTCTTAGAAAGTTTCGTAAAAATTATTTTGAAAGAAAACTGGTGGACCACTAACTTCTAGAAATGTTTCATGAATTGACCGTCCTTAAATTAAGTTGATTCTAGTATATGCGATGAGAAATAGAGGCATGAGTTTCATCATTGAAATCATAATTGGCACGGGAAAAAAATGCGGTGACTAACTAAAGTAAATCAATATTCAATGATTGTGCCAAACTAAAGAGGATGCGATGATAAAATTAGCAATGTTAAAATGAGATGCGAGAGTGTAAAATTTGGAATAAGAAAGTCAAAGAAAGATACAACCCCAAATTTGCTCTGTTGCCCGCATCATCTGTGATCACATCCTTCTTTGCGGCGAGTTGATTCCTTGATTGCTATGGGCTGAACGAACTGGTCATGCTTTTTGGTTATCGCGTAGCTCCACCGTAATCGTTTACTATGATCGTTGCAAAAAAAAAAAAAATCAAGAAGGTAAAAATTATGAAAGACAGAGTTGGTATTTTTAAAGAGAAGTGTTTGTACAAAAAAGGGTAAAGTAAGTTCATGAAAGAAAGATATAAAAAGGATTCTAAGAAAAAAATGCGTCCCTGATGAGTTTATGTCGCCTATCAACGTAGGGACTGCTTGTTTCTTCTTCAAGTTGGACTTTTTCGTCCACAGAGGTTTTCTCTCCTTTTTTGATCTTCCAAGATCTTGATCGCCTCAATCAAGAGCTTCTTCCCATTAATGCTCATCACGATTTATTCCTTGTGTACATCGATTCGAGCACGACTAGTCGATAGAAATGGTCGTCCCAATATGATGGACGTATCTCCGTCTGCTTCATGATCCAGAATGATGAAGTCTGTCGGTAAAATGAATTTATCAATTGAGACTAAGACATCCTTCAACTCTCCTTCAGAGTGTACTCGGGACCTATCCGCAAGCTGGAGAGTCTCCGTCGTGGGCATTAGTTTTCCCACATTCAATTATTTGAAAATTGAGAGTGGCATTAAATTTATACTCGCCTTAAGATCGCATAGTGCCTGACCGATGTAGACCCCTCCAATTGAGTAGGGTATCGTGAAGCTTCCTGGGTCGTACATCTTTGGGATTATAGTGTTTGACCTTTGCGGTATTGCCACCGTAGCGATCTTTTCTTCATCATTTTGTTTCTTTTTCAATCTTTACAGGAATGGTGATAGCTGTACTTCTTCTGTTTCATGTTCCAGAGGCTTGGAGGTGGACGCAACTTTTGGGTTCGTCTCCTTGGGCTCTTCTGATTTATGTGTCAACGGGTTATTAGGTTCCATCGCATTCAAATTGGTCCTGGTGGGTTCTTTCCTTTCTTTCGCTGTCGTCTTTTCACTTAGTAGGGAGACTGCTAGGCATTGCTTCTTTCTTGTGTTCCCTGGGTTGCGAGGGAGCTCAGTTGAACTCGGCAACACCCTTTGCGGTGTGTTTTTCAGCTCTCCCGCAATCTGTCCTATTTGGATTTCGAGATTGCGGATTGGAGTCGCCTGATTCTAGAGCACTGTCTCGTTCTTTTCTATGTACTGCTTTAATAGGCTATCCAGAGAGGAAGATGGCGGTGCTTGCGAGCTGCTAGCTTGATGTTTCGGTTAACCGTTCGTTCGCAGGAAAAATCCTGACGGGCCTTCTTTTTGCACCATCGGTTGACAACTCTGTTGATTATTTTTTCACACTAAATTGGGGTGGTTTCTCCACCCAGGGTTGTATGTAACAGAGGAAGGGTTTTTCTTTATGAAGTATACTGACTGCGGGTTCCTTGGGCATTCTTCAATCGGATGCGCTTTTCCACAAGTGGCACAACTTGTGTTCGTCTGAGCGATTGTGTTGACCTGCCCTCTTTGCGTTCCAGGGCTGTTGATTGTGATGCCCTGTATCAGATTCATCATCGCACTCATTTGATTCTGTAGAGATGCGATGGTCTCATTGTTTACGTCACCTTCTCGAATTTTTAGTCGTTGATCGCTTTCCCTTCAATCTTCGTGATTCTTTGATATGCGATCAAGAATATTTTTAGCCTCATCATAAGTTTTGTCAAGCAAACCACCAGCTACTGCCGCACTGGTAGCTGTCTGCAATGCAGGGTTCAGACCGTGATAAAATATCTCTACCTAAAGACAGTCAGGTAAGCCGTTGTGCGGACAATCTCGCACTAGTCTCTTAAACCTCGCCCAGGTATCGCTAAGTGATTCGTCAGTTTCCTGTTCAAAATTTGTAATCAACTTCCTCCTTCTTACATTCTCGGTAGGGGGGAAGCATTTCTTCATAAACTTCTCTACTACTTGCTCCCAAGACGTTATCTCCCCTGGTTCGAGAGAATAGACCCATTTTCTTGCCTGATCGCATAACGAAAATGGGAACAACGCTAGTCCAACTTCTTCAACTGAGATGTTAGGGAACAAAAAAATGTTACAGATTTCAATGAAACTCTAGAGATCGGCGTGCGGATCCTTACCACGCCTTCCACCAAACTGTCCGGCCGTCTGAATCATCTGCAACATAACTGGCTTCATCTCAACCCTCAATCCATCCAAAGCGGGCCTCATGATTCCTGGGGAGAAATTATAGAGGTTGGGCGACACATAGTCCCGGATGGGTCTATTGAGGTCGTTCGCCAGGAGAAGGGTTTGCCATGATATTGTTCGCGTTTGCTGCTCTGTCTTCCAGTTGTTCCGCCATTCTAGGATTTCTCTCTTGTTGTTGTTAGCAGTTGTCTCGCTGTTTTCTTCGAAACGTTCTTTCAATCTCCAGGTCGTAGTTGGCCTCAGGAACGTGTTCTGCGCTCATATGACACCTGCTTCTTCCCTTACCAAAAGAATGGCGGTGCACAGAGGTCAAAAGCTGCAAAAAAAATAAAAAAGTTACTATTAGCGCAATATGTACTGCCGTAGTCCCCGGCAATGGCGCAAAAAACTTGAAGCGTTGTAAATGTGATGCGATTATGGTGTATGTTTATGGCGATGAGTTATGTGTTGCACATGCAAGTTTTCCTAGTAAAACTCAAGTATAAATCTCACTAGGTTTCCTGGTAAATCCAGGGTCGAACACAGGGACTACTGAGTTACTATGCGACAGTAAAATTGATTCCTTTGCGGTGGCAAAAACAAATAAGTTGGTTGGTGATATGTTTAAGTATAAATCCTATGCGGCGGGTTTGAGTAAAAAGCTGATGAAATCGAGAATTATAATAAGTATGCGATGAACGGGTTGAGAAAGGATTTAGCTAATATTTCCTAAGATTGTGTTCAAGTTATGTGATCATGCTACACACACACAACAGCATGTCATCTCTTAATGAAAATGCCATAGTTCCTATTTCTAGGACGCATGCAATGTATATGATGAAATATGTTGGACTGCATTGATGAAATATGTTAAATTGCATCCATTAAGCATAAATTCTATAATATTGCGGTCGCATGTGTCTAACGCATTAGAGCAGTTGATCTTTACATTTTTGTACAGAATATGCGTTAACGCAATGCAGAGAATGTGATCACAGGAATCCACTGGTCGAGCGCAACTTCACTGCAATACTTTGCGTTGATCGTGCTCGCAAACATTTGCCCAAGAAGAATCACCACAACTTGGTCAGTGCAACATAGTGGGCACATCCGGATGAATGGATAATTAAGAGTGTTGGGATAGAAAGCTGATGACAGTTGGATCCTAATTAAGTTGACAGCCGATAACAGTCATGAAATATATTCAGCTTTATCGGTGACAATTATCCGACGCATCAATCAGGAATTAAAGCCGTCCCATCTATACAACCAGAAGAGAGAAGTTGCCTTTCACCATGGATGCTCTATAAATACCAAGTGCATTCTTCAGAGAAGGGGTTAAGCAATCGATTACTTCATCACTTTATAAGTTCATGTCTCTGTCCATAGTCTTCTTTCATTTTAAGGTGAACGCGAGGAAGAAGGTGTGCTAATGATCGTTTCGGCAAGCTTGGGAAAGCACCGGAAGCTCCAAGACAGAGAGAGCCGACGCTTGTGGAAGCGGGAATATTTGTAGATTAGAATAGAGATTCGGTGTAAAAAGCCTCGGTCAGCAAGGAATTTCTACCAGGCTCTCTACCTTTATTTTCCATTATCATTTTGTACTCAATCCAGTTATAAGAATGGAATGTCTTTCTCTATATATGTTCACTCTCTGTAATTCACGCATGAGTAGCTAAATTAGTTGAATGGGTTGAGAAGCATTTAGCTAGCACAACTAGGGAATCCTCACTCTTTGAGATTATCTTGTTTATGTATGTTTCATTCGTCTATTAGAGATACTCGGGAGGGTAGTCTAAGGACAGGATCTAGATTTTGGAAGGTCAAGTCAGAATCTGGGTTTGGAAGAACCAGATTAGAACGCATAAACGAGAGATAGGCGCTTAGGAATGAGCACTATTTGTTATTAATGCATTGCATGCATCTTAGTAATAAGATATGACTGTATGCGGTCACCTTGCTTTCATGCATTTTGCATCAATGCATAGGACAAGAGTAGAGACTTAGGGATAAGCTATATGGACATTTTGCATTCAACACATGCGTCCTAGACTTAGAAGCATCGCATTTACATTGGGAAATGACTTGCTGTGCATGGTGGTAACATGATCGCAAAGTTTGACGCATTCCCGAGTAACGCTAACTAAGGATCTTCTCAACTCGTTCATCGCATACTTATTGCATCTATTAACGTAACTCTCTTTCTCAAATCTGCCGCCTTGTTTACTTCTTTTTCATCAACTCAACAACACACCTATACTTTATTTATTTACTTAGTTACCACAAAGTTTTCATAAAAATTATCAACGCAACTATTTTCACAAGTCCCTGTGTTCGACCCTGGACTTACCAGGAAACTCAGAGGAATTTACACTTGAATTCCACTGGGGAAACTTGAGTGCACAACACAATCAATCAACGCATATCATCCATATTTCCACTTCATAAAACCAAGCATCACTCTCTCAAGTCTAGATTCTTTCTTTAAACTACTCTCTCAAGTATCTCTAAAGGGTGAATGACGCATACATAAGACAAGATGATTTCCTGAAGTGAAGATCTTAGGTCATGCTAGCTAAGTACTTCTTAACCCATTCGAAAAATTAGCTACTCATGTGAAATGTGGAGAGATTGAACAGATGTTGAGATGATAATTCCATTTTCTATAAATAAAGCGCAGAATACAAAACAACAATGGAAAGTAGGAATAAGAAGCCCGGTAGGATTGTCTTGCTTCCCGTGGCTTTTACACTATCTTTTCACTCCAACTCTGTCCAGAAGAATATCCTTTCTTTCACAAATGTCGACCCTCTCCCCTTTTATAGCGCTTCCCGACAGTCTTTCGAGCTATCCAGGAATGATATCTCGGTGTCTTCGTCTCTTCGCTCGTCTCTGTCTTCTAAGTATAAGAGTAACTACAGACTAACGACTATCTATTGTGTATATGATTTAACTTGTTAACTGCAAACTCCTCTAACGATGGTGACCTTCGGTATTTATAGAGCTCGAGGTGAAGAAGCTATTCTCTCTAATTATTGCAATGATGGGCGGTCATAAAAATCTTCTGCTTTGAATCACCGATTAATGGTCACCGAAAAGTTGAGTGTACTTGCTGCAGTGTGTCGTTAACAGCTTGTCAACTAAATTTGGATTCAACCGTCATCAACTTTCCGTCCCATCATGATTTATTAAGCTTTCACCTTGATGCGTCGTCTTTATGCGGCCACCTTCTTGGGCAACTTCTCACGAGCACATACGATCGCATGACTTTGCGGTCGCAATCTTTCAATGTGCACAGACGCCGAATTCCTTGGATCGTAGTTTTCTTGCGCCAACGCATTTTTCTTGCACAAAATAAGTAAATTAGCCGTTTTTATGCGATGGGCGCATGCGATCGCAATATTCTTAGTTTACCGCTTTTGGGCATGATTTTGTATATTTTTACCATTGCATTCCCTCATTATTTTACTTATTTTCACTGTAATAACGTGTATTTCTACCCGTTATCACCAGGCACTACACGATGTGAAGAAAAGCTAGACAATTGTACAGCAATGGGCGCTAGTTGCTGTGATGTTGAACGCTAAACGATCGTGTACCTGTGGGAGCTAAATGATGCGGTCAAATGCTATACGATAGCACTACATGATCGTTTAGCTTTTGCGTGGGAACTAAATGACACGTTAGATTTGCTATATGATGGCACTTCATGATCATGTAACTGCGACGTGCGCTAAGCGATGCGATGAAGTGCTATGTGATAGCGTTGAGCGATCGTCGAGATGCGACACTGAACGATCGTGTAGATGCGGTGCTAAGTGATGCATTGAAGTTTCAATACGATGGAACTAAACGATCGTTTAGCTACGGTGCTGAACGACGTGATGATGTTCTATACGATAGAGATAAGCGATCATTTAGCTGCGGCAAACACTAAACGATGACATCAAACGCTAGGCGATGGTGTTAAACGATCGTTTCGTTCTACCCGAAAGCTAAACGATTGCTCTATGCAATAGACAGATGATATTAAGCGATCGTGTACCTCTTCTCAATACAAGGCGATGGTGTTAGACGATTGCCTTCAGCGCTACACGATCGGCCTTAATAGGACTTTGAGTTTGGACAGAGAGTAGCTGGTTCGACCAGTTTTCTCGAGGTCCAATCCGGTTCTGCCTCAAAGTGTTTTTGGCTAATCCGGTTCAGACTTTGTTGGTCCGGTTCAGACTTATCCAGTTTGGTTCAAGATGATTGGGTTCGGTTTGGAGCGGTTCGAGCATTTCAAAGATGGGTTTTGAAGCTGTTTGTAATAGTTAGGTTTCTATTTGCTTGTTTATACCAAAACTAAAACCATATCAGTATGTGTTTAATTATTTATGCATTTGATATATGTTATAATTAAATAAATCTTGTATGTGCATACAGTATGCCATTTAGATTTAAAATCCCACCATAGGAAGCATGTTACATGCATTGAAAGTATGTTATAATATGTTATAATATAATATGCATGTTAAGGTTTCTTGTATTTAATATAAGTGTTATATTAAATATTGAATGCCTTTATGTATGTTATGGATGTTTAGCATGTCTAAAGTTTTATAAGTTATAAAATTGGGTTAGACGTTTAAAATCCATAAACAACAACTGCATGCTCACGTAAGTTGACCACATATTTTAATAGTCAAAACTTATAAAACTCAGGTTACAAACTCAACCGGTATATATCCTGTCTAAGGCTGGGGGTACTTAAATTGACGGTTTATGGAACACCTCCTACATGAGGATTATGGCCGAATTATTGAGCGTTGGTAATCTGTTTTATGAGCATACGTGAGTGATGTGAGGTAATAAAATGGTTTATCATCTAGACATCGTAGGTTAAAATCCAATTATAAGCGTTATACTTGGATAAACCACATAGACTTAGGGTTGTTTTATTAGTCGAAAAGAACTTAAGTATAAATCTACCCAATAAAACACTTCAGTGGCAGTTTAATAACTTCTATATGATAGAGTTATTAGAAAACTTCAGCGGGAGATTAATAACATATACGATACGTTATTCTTAGCTCTTGCGTCCCTAAGAGTTCATAGTCTGGATTTAAGCGGTACTTCGTGTCACCCTGGGAGTGACCTCCATTCGGAAAGTATTTTTTTAGCTTAAATCTAGATTGCGGTGAATAAGGGGAAGTTGTTCAAACATAAGTCTATTATATGATATATAGATTTCAACTACCACGTCTCCACATAGTTTACACCATGAGATTCATGTGATGCTTCGTGTACCTTGGGAGTGACCTCCATTCAGAAAGTGTTTTGTATGAGTCAATAACAAGGTAAACGGAGGAAGTAGTTCATAGTAAGTGGGTGAAGGATATGTGTCAATATATCCTGCGGTCTTCTTCATTAGTTTGAACCATGAGATTCATATGTTGCGCCTGTTGGTTTTCTTTAGGTGGTCCTTGCTAGTCGTTTAACGATGGCTATCCCCTTGGAGGGTTGTAATATAGGATTCGGAAAAACCCAAGCTTTAGTAAAATGAATAGGGTCTTATAGTTCCATCTTGGATATTGTCTTATATTTCGGAGTCATATTCATACCGTCCTATAAGATCTGACAATGGTGGGTCACACTTACAAGAATTACTAAATTATTAGTAAAGATCTTGACCGAAAACGATAACTAAACGACTATAGGAATAAGAGTTATTCCGGAGACAATAGGAATAAGAGTTGTTCCAGAGATAGTGTTTGGTCAAAATTGTTTGCTTTAGTGAAGGAGTATCTGATTGCCCCTCGGTAGCATATGTTCTGACTCACTAAAGCATCGTTGCAAATAAATAATGGTTATGGGTACATTATTACTTTTTGCTAAAAACTTGATTTTGGATTTAGTTACAATTTGCTAAATAGAATTTGTTTGAATTTTATCAGCATGTCGAATTCTTCTAGAATACTCACTTCCGATTTAGATAACAGTAAAATTAAATCAACAAACAAATTACTAGCGGTTGATTACACCAAAAGAGTTTTAACAGAGGATTGTCCTCTATCTCCCAACTCATCTAAAATTTTGAATTATATAGATGAGAATGCAAAATTCGAACAACAAGTTAAATATGATTTATCTGTTATCGAAGCATGTTTAGTGGAAAACGATAAAATCTAGATAATTGATTCAAGTGCTGCTAATCATGTTTGTACTATCTCACAGGAAACAAGTTTCTGGAGACAGTTGACAAAAGGTGAAACAATCTTTAAGGTAGGGACCGGGGAGGTTGTTTCAGCTAAAGCAGTGGGAGATATGAAGTTATTTATAGAAGATAAGTACATTTATTTGAAAAATTTATATTATATTCCTTCTATGAAAAGGAATCTAATATCTATCTCTTGTTTGCTAGAACAAAATTATAATATTTATTTCGAAAATGATGAAATTTTTATCAATAGAAGAAGTAAACATATTTGCTCTGCAAAATTAGAAAATAGAGATGTTTAAAGCCGCATTGAACATAGAGATGTTTAAAACTGCTGAGCCTCATAAAAAAAGGAAGATTTCTCCAAATGCCTATCTTTGGCACTTGAGACTGAGTCACATAAATCTCAACAGGATTGAGAGATTGGTTAAGAATAGTCATCTAAATAAGTTGGGAGACAGGTCATTACCACCATGTGAGTCTTGTCTCAAGGGTAAAATGACAAAAAGATCTTTTTCTGGAAAAAGTCTTAGAGCCAAAAAACCCCTAGAGCTGATTCACTCAGACCTTTGTGGGCCTCTAAATGTTAGAGCGAGAGGAGGGTGTGAATATTTCATCAGTTTTATAGATGATTATTCCAAGTATGGGCATATATACCTAATGCACGAAAAGTCTGAAACTTTTGAAAACTTCAAAGAGTATAAGGTTGAGGTTGAAAACCAATTAGGTAAAAAGATTAAAACGCTTCGATCAGATCGAGGTGGTGAGTATATGGACTTAGAATTCTAGAACTATTTGATAGAACATGGAATTCAGTCTCAACTCACAGCCCCTAGCACACCTCAGTAAAACGGCGTGGCAGAAAGGAGAAATAGAACCTTTGTTGGACATGGTTCGTTCCATGATGAGTTATGCTCAGTTATCCAATTCTTTTTGGGGATACGCAGTTAGGATTGTGGTGTATATTTTGAACATGGTTCTTTCGAAAAGTGTTTCTGACATACCTTACGAGCTCTGGATAGCACGTAAAGGAAATTTACGTCACTTCAAGATTTGGGGTTGTCCAGCACATGTGTTAGTGCATAATCTTAAAAAGTTGGAACATCGTTCAAAAGTATGCCTATTTGTAGTCTACCCAAAAGAAATAAAAGGTGGTTTCTTTTATGATCCCCAGGAAGATAAGATATTTGTATCAACAAATGCAACCTTCCTGGAGGAAGACTATGTAAAGAATCATCAACCTCGCTGTAAGATAGTAATAGAAGAAATATCCAGAGAAACGACAAATGTATCAACAAAAGTTCTTGATAAAGCTTGTCCTTCAACAAGAGTTGTTGATGAAATTGAGACTTCACATCCTTCTCAAGAGTTAAGAATGCCTCGTCGTAGTGGAAGGGTTGTGCAACAACCTGACTGGTACATGAGTTTGACTAAGCTCAAGTCATTACACCAAATGATGGTTTAGAGGATCCATTGTCTTTTAACCAAGCAATGAATGATGTGGATAAAGACCAATGGATTAAAGCCATGGACCTTGAAATGGAATCTATGTATTTCAATTTTGTCTGGGATCTTGTAGATCAACCTGAAGGGGTAAAATCCATCGGTTGCAAATCGATCTATAAGAGAAAATGAGACCAAGTTGGTAAGGCACAGACCTACAAAGCTAGACTTGTGGCAAAAGGGTTTACCCAAATAGAAGGGGTAGATTATGAAGAAACCTTCTCTACAGTTGCCATGATAAAGTCAATTAGAATACTCTTGTCCATAGCCACATTTTATGATTATGAAATATGGAAAATGGATGTCAAGACAGTTTTTTTGAATGGCTATCTTGAAGAGGGTATCTATATGTCTCAACCAGAAGGGTTTATATAGAAAGATCAAGAGCAAAAGGTTTGCAAACTTAATCTATCCATTTATAGATTGAAACAAGCTTCTAGATCCTGGAATATGAGACTTGACACTGCGATTAAATCTTATGGCTTTAAACAAAATGTTGACAACCCTGTGAATACAAGGAAATCGTTAACAAAACTGTCGTTTTTCTGGTGTTGTATGTTGATGTTGATGGTATTCTACTAATTGGGAATGAGGCAAAATATCTAGCTGACGTTAAGAGATGGTTGGCTTCACAATTTCAAATGAAAGATTTGAGAGAAGCATAGTATGTTCTTCGAATCCAAATCGTTCGGAATCGCAAGAACAGAACATTAGCATTATCTCAAGCATCTTATATAGATTGTCTAGGTATAAAATACAAAATTCCAAAAAAGGATTTTAACTTTCAGACATGGAATTCACCTGTCTAAGGAATAGAGTCCTAAGACACCTCAAGAGGTTGAGATGAATTGAATTCCATATGCATCAGCAGTAGGGAGTTTAATGTATGCAATGTTGTGTACTCGTCCCGATATATGCTATGCCGTAGGAATAGTCAGCAGATTTTAGTCCAATCTAGGATATGATCATTGGATTGCTGTTAAAAATATTCTCAAGTATCTTTGGAGAACGAGAGATTATATACTCGTGTATGGTGCTAAGGATCTAACCCTTACTAGATACACTGATTCTGACTTTCAGATCGATATTGTTTCGAGGAAATCAACTTCGGGGTCAGTATTCACTCTAAATGGAGGAGCAGTTGTGTGGAGAAGCATCAAGCAGAGTTGTATTGTTGACTCCACAATGGAAGCTGAGTATGTAGCTACAAGTGAAGCAGTAAAAGAAGTAGTATGGTTCAGAAAGTTCCTGATAGAGCTGGAAGTAGTTCCTAATATGCACCTTCCTGTCACTCTCTATTATGACAACAGTGGAGTAGTTGCAAATTCAAAGGAACCACGAAGCCATAAAAGAGGAAAGCATATCAAGCGTAAGTACCATCTCATCAGAGAGATTGTACACCGAGGAGAAGTAATCGTCACCCAGATTTCTTCACAGGACAACTTAGCTGATCCATTTACAAAGACCCTCTCGACTAAAGTGTTCGAGGGTCACCTAGTAGGACTAGGACTACGAGTTTTGTATCACTAGGGCAAGTGGAAGAATTTATGGGTATTTTAATACCTTAGTTTATTGTATTTGTACATTTTATTCTTTCCATGTAAACTCAACATCGTATATATTGATCCACTAAAGTTTTAGTCGAAGTGGGAGTATTATTAGATTTTATGTCCTAAAACTCGCAGTTTGTAAAATGATAAACATTTTCTATAATCAATATACTTAGTATTGATTTTATAAATTGTATGAAAGTCTAAATCCAATAAACTAAGACCCATGACTATCACATGAGTACTTGAACTTTATGTGGAGACATAAGAGTGGATCAGGTTCGAGTAAATAGTCAAAATGATCTATAGTACATGAATAAGGTTGGGTACCTTATTTTGGTAACACTATTGGATGCGGCCTACTCTGTGGTTGTTACTTGGTTGTAAAGTGCTACATACGATGTGATCCCAATTCGTACATGTTATGACATGAGGAGTGAGGGCGTCCTTTGCAATGAGTTTGCATAAGATCGGACCAAGAAATAAGTCACTCTTACTTTATAACGTTGTTTACAGTATAAGACTGACTATTTCACCTAGATGACCTGGGTAACTCGATCTTAATCTTGAGCTAACTATGAATTCCTGTTTATTCGGAATTATCCTTAGATTTGCATAGGTGAGGGTTGGCTCAACAGCACCGGCTCAATAAGCTTCCTATTTCAAGGGTAAGACCTAATAGATAGCTGGGGATATAGAGTGCAAGACAGAATTCACACTTACCCAATTTATGGATAGAAGAAAGGTGGTTCTCTCAAGTATTGAATCCAGGTCTTGAACAAGGGGCCCCACCCTCTCACTGAGCTGAGAGAGTTTGGTTTAGTGATTTGATCACAAACTAGTTGTTCATTAGAGGATCAGTGGGAATTTGAGGAATAAGACGTAATCTTGGGGGTAAAACAAATATTTGACACACCCGTTATTACGAACAACCTGTGAAGGGTCGACTTTTTGATTATGGTTAAATCATGTGGACATAATATATCTATAGTGAGAGGAGTGCAACTATGGGCTTTAGTGGAGTGGCTCATTAGTTAACGAATAGGGATTAATTTGGTCTAATGAGTATAGTCAATTAATCTGGATTGTTGGAGCCCATGATCTATAGGTCTGCGAGGTCTTCCTACTAGTTCGTATCGGACTAGCTCTAGAATAGCGTGATAAGTTAATCTGAAATGTTCAAATTAGAATTAAGGAAATTAGTAATTATATGAGATATAATTACGATTTAATTTTAGGATTAAATGGAATAGGAGAATTTATATTTAAATATATAAAGATAGATATGTGTAAAAATTAATTAAATATTTGATATGAATGACTTGTACCGCATTACTAGTCATAGTATGGATATTGTGAGGAAGACTATTTTACCTAAATTAATTAGTTTTATTTAAAAATTAATTTATGAAATTAATTTTATAAAACGAAATTTTTTCAGTTTTAAAATTAAAATGGATTTTGGAAAAATCAAGTTTTAATTTTGAGATAAAATTGGAAAATTGAAAAAATCATACAAAAATGGAATATTGAGATATCTCATTATCTATCTTCTTCATGCTCACACAATTTCCATTTCCTCTTATTCATTAACTCCAAGCATGAGCTGCAACTCATGCAACTCTCTTCCATGCATGATGATTTGCAATATATTGAAGAGATTTGAGTGAATTTGAGGCATGCAATCAAGAGAGAATTTTAGAGAAAATTTTTGCTGAAGAAAGGGTTCTTCAACAAGATTGCTGCTGTGAGAAATTCTCCATAACCATTGATTCAAGCTTGTTTTGAGTCTCACAACTCAATCTAGAGCACTAAGAGAATAGTGGGAAAGATCCTGAGATGGTCTGCAACAAGATTCGGAGAAGATTGCAGTTGGAGATCGTGCTTTGAAGAGGTTCTACAAAGGTATGTCATGAAACTCACTTGTTTTCTACAAGAGCATGCTTTATATTTTGCCAAAATTGATGAATTAGAGTGCTTAAATGATCATTGTTGCTTCCGCTGTTGCTGATACATTCCTACACTTTTGTCGGTCTGCATCAGTTCCTCAT
This sequence comes from Benincasa hispida, assembly GCF_027475165.1. Classification (NCBI taxonomy): domain Eukaryota; kingdom Viridiplantae; phylum Streptophyta; class Magnoliopsida; order Cucurbitales; family Cucurbitaceae; genus Benincasa; species Benincasa hispida. The sequence goes on along the minus strand of NC_143479.1, from coordinate 22,647,205 downwards.
AAAAGTATTGGATCAAGAGTTGGTCTGAGATCTGATGATGGGGAAACTTGGCATAGGTCTTTTTGAACCAATCCTAGTACTCGTGAAGGGTCTCCCCATCGAACTGCATGATGCTATAAATTTCCTTTCTAACACTAGCAGCTCGGGATGCTGAAAAGAACTTCTCCAAGAACTACCTTTGCAATTCTTCCCAGGACGTGATGCTCCCTGGTGGAAGAATGTAGAGCCACTCCTTGGCATCTCCCTTCAATGAAAAGGGGAATGCTCTCATATTTATGTGCTCCTGAGTTACCCCATTAGGTCTCATCCCATTGCAGACCACATAGAATTTCTTCAAGTTTTTGTGTGGATCCCCACCCTGTAAACTAGAAAATGCAGGAAGTAAGTGAATTAAGCCAAATTTAAGCTCAAAGTTACCTGTCGTCTCAGGATAGGCAATGCACAAGGGCTGCTAAGTGAAGTCAGGTGTTGCAAGCTCCTTGAGGATCTTTTCTTGTTCAGCCATCACTGGAAAATCTTCAAGAATGCCTTCTTCTCCTGATGTATCTTCAACACGAATCTCTTTGTCAAGTGCAACTTGCTGTCTCATTTCTCTTTTGATTCTTCGCTCCTCCCTAGAAATCTTTGCAAAATACAATTGTCTAGCACCTTTGGGAGTGTGAGTCATGCACCAAAAGAGAAAATTGATTAGCAAGGATAAACACTACAAGTTTCAAAAAATCAAGGATTCTGTTGGCTCCCCGATAAGAGTGCCAATTTGGTCGGTCGTTGGCTTCATCGTCGTCCTGAACCTGTGCCTACGAAAATAAAATGTGTAGTACAAGTAACAAGTCCGGGGTCGAACCTCAGAGAGTCGAATATGGATTCCTCAAAGATTGGAACTTGTAGGAAGTAACTAAAAGTTGGGGGGGGAGGGGGAGGGAGGATTTTTATGAGAAATTTTGAAATAAATTGCTTAGTTCATTCCTCATCAATTCTATCACAGAATAATCAAAAGGTGTGCGAGGATATTTGAATTTTAACTTCGCCTACTCGATTAGAATCCTACTCGGTAGTCCACAAAATCAAGTTAATTAACAGAAAAGCGAGAGAATCCTTAACCAATCAATCAATCAAAAAGCATTAAGATTCAAGGCAAAGCTAATCCAATTAATTGATTTCCATCGTCTAACCAATTAATTTAGCGAGATTTATCTAAGTTAGAAAGTAAATGCTTGTTAATTGGAATCCCAAATTAACACAACAAACTAACTTAACTCGTGCTTCTAGGTGATGACTACCTAACGATTACAAATTAGGGCCAATCAAAGCAATCAATTAAACATGCATAGCTAATTTGTCAGATTATTTCATACACGAAAATTAAAGAATATGTGCAAGATAAAGTATCATAAATTCATAATAAAACTCATAGAATTACGTCACGAGTCTCAAGAATTGAATCAGAATTAAACTAAACCAACAAAAGCTAGGAAGAGCGTTGCAACGCTGTGACGCATAATGGCCGAGCATCAGGCAAGCGTTGCAATGCTGGCCTGACGCTGCGTTGTGCGCGCGTTGGAGCTGTGCGTCCGTCAAATCGCGTAGCGTTGCAATGTTCTGGGGGAGCGTTGCAACTAATGTTGGCAAAAATCCCCGAGAGGTCGGGTCCTCAGGGGTACCTACCCTGATCGGGGCGGGGAATCCCCAGTTTGATCGGGGATAGGGTCAAATCAAAGACCCAAAACAGGTCCCGAACCGGGGACGGGGAGCATATTCCCGCCCCGAATATATATGTGTATATATACATATCTATCTATGTACATGTATATAGATACGTATGTACATGTATATAGAAACGTATGTACATATATATAGATATGTATGTAACTTTTTATTAAATTTTAAAATAAAGAAATGTTAAAATATTTTTTTATTATTAAATTAAATAAATAAAATAATAATAATACTAACTTGTTACCTAAAAAGTGTATCATTTCAATAGAAATACAAAAAATTATTGATTTTAAATTTAAAAAAAATTTAAAAAAAACTAATGGGCTGGAAATTTTTTTCCGCGGGGACTCAATCCCCAACTCCTCAAAATGGGAAATGGGGCGGGACTGGCATCCCCGCTCCCACCCCTCCCCGTTGCCAACTCTAGTTGCAATGCTGCCTATTATGTCCTAGAGCGTTGGAAGGAAGCATTGACAAGCGGAGCGACGATGACATTGGAGCATCTCCGGAGTATTGCAATGCTTGGGGCAGCATTGCAACACTGTCCTGCATTCTAGCATTCTGCCTTTTAGTGTTGATCTAGCGTTAGACTTAGGTTTAATGAGAGCGTTGCAACACTCGGCAGGGCAACATTCTTCACTCCTTCGTCATTTGTTCAATTTAGCTCCTAACTTCGTCATTTTAGCACCTTTTTGTCCCGAACGCTTAATCCGACTGCTTGTACACTCGAGTCCTACAATTATCAATCTAACTGAATTAAGTAGCTAAACAACCCTGAGTTAATTGGAAGAAAATAACACATTTCCAATGCTATCAATTCCTCGTACCTTTTCTTTCTCTCTATTTTTCAAGGTCTTTAAGAGAAAAGAAGAAGGTTGAAGGACGAAATATTGAACACATGGCCATTAGTTATGTGAGGTACAGATCCTTGGGACAAAGTCCCTACCAAATGCAACCTCTAAGTAAGTTAAGACTTTTCGTGTTATGAGATTGGAGTTTTTTTTTTTAATGGTGGCTTAGGGTCTCTAGAAGAGAGAAAAAAAAATTTGAGTTTGTTGGCAATGGAGGCTAGGGTTTGTAGAGAAGAAAAAAAGTTTTTTTTTGAAGAAAAATAAAAGGGTTTGTATCAAAATGCTGGCTTCTAGTTAGGTTTTTGGGAGAAAGATGGGTATTTAAAACCCAAAAACTTTACTCAATTGCAATTTTCTTTTATTGGGTTTTATTTAAATTAAATATAATTTAAATTTGAAAATTATTGGATTAAGTGAATTTACCCTAAATTTACTTTCATAGTAGATTTATCCACAGACTAACACCTAGCCTACTTGTATAATGCTCTTTGAAGTGTCAATCATCTGATTATTCAAGTGCTTGCATGCTTAATCTAATTAAAAGGCTGAGAATTAATCAGTTTAGAGAGAATTCAACTGGAACATTGTTTTTCTTCCCAACCCTCCAAAACCATTCAAAATCCCCTCTCAATTGGAGTTCCACCACTCAATCCAAGGCTGAGATTAGTATAGAAGATACTCTTGATGGTCTACTGAAGAGATTAAAGGTCAATTTCGTGGAGATTGTAAGGAACAATTGAAAATCATCAAAGGTATACCAATTGAAACCCTATTGTTTGAAAACTATGAGTTTGCATGCTTGTTAATTAAATTAATATAATTAGAGTGCTTAATGATTCTGATAGCTTCCCTATTTTACATGTTTACTCTAATAATTAGTATCAATTTGAAATTTTACCAAACTTGTTCTATACTTAAAAAGGAAAGACAACTTTCGCGCAACTAAAATCAAATTCAAAATTTTTACACACGTGTTTTTTTTTCCCTTTTACCCTAACTAAATTGATTATTTTAACCAAACTAAAATAAAAGTTAGAAAGAGATAAAAATTAGTATAAAAAATGTAAAAAATCATCAAATTAAAATTAACAAATTAAGACAAATTAAATTAACAATCAAATTTATTTTATATAAACCCAAACAAAATTAGATGACTATAATTTAAATTGATATAATTATTAGTTTAGGGTTTAAACTGATACAAAACACAACATTTATGGTATAAATTGATATTTATTTTAGTTGGCGGGAAGTGAAAATATATATATAAAAAAAAAAAGTGGGGGAATAGTCGAATAGACATGAACACCTGGAAGAAAGGTGATTGCATGTGAGAAAGAAAAAAGTGCAGTTTTTTTCTAAGGGTATCTTAGAAAATGATAGAGTGTAAGTGAAGTTGTTCTTTTTTTTTTTAATCTTTTGTTTGTTTATAAACTGAAAATGAAATATATAAAAAGAGAGAAAGAGATATATTTTAAATTTTATAGGAAATTAAACCCTATTCTCCTATTGTGGATAAGCCTCACTTGGTGGTGCTGTTTCTAAAGGAATGTGTGAATGTGATATATCACTGAATCCCTTTCCTCACTTTTTAAAATTTTTTTTTTTATTCTGACCATATTCACAAATATATTACTCTACAATTTTCATATTTATCTATAATTTTTTAAAATAAATAAATATATATATATGGATATGATTCAGATTTTTGGGAGGAACAGTTGAGATTTGAACAAAACATATTATCTCTTGTTGGGTTGTGAAAAGAAACAAAGCTCTTTTGTCTATCGATAATAATTTTAGATTTTTTTTATATAAATAATTAGCTACGTGTTTGAAACCAAATTATTCAACTAATCAAGATATTATAATTAAGTTAAACACTAAGCTTAAAACGTATAAAGACAAAAAAAGCTTGGAGTATAGAGTCTAAAATAAACAAAAATTGAAATTAGTATAATAATCAAAATGTACCTTCCAAAACTATAGTGTGACGAAAATGAGTTAAAAGATGAAGATATAAGAATCAAAATAATATTTAAAATTATAATTAACTATTCAAATTATATGAAGCCAATATAGTTGGAATCCGTATTCTTATAATTATAATATGATATTGTATTTTTTTAAGTATAATGGTTGAATTTATAGCTAAATTTAAAAAACAAAAACAATTTTTTGAAAGCTATTTTTTTTTTAGTTCTTAAAACTTAGTTTGATTTTTTAAATTATAGGTGAGAAGTAGTTAACAAGAGAAGAAATTTGGAGGTGGAAGTAGTGTCATAAGTTTAATTTTAAAAAGAAAAAAAAAAAATAGTTACCAAACGGATCAGTAATGTTTAGCTTCTTGATATCACATAAAAGTAATATTTTTCATTTCACCCCAACGATAAATAGATTTTTTTTTTCTTTTGAAAAATTGCATAGTATGACAAATACATTTTAAGAAATCATAGCTGTGACTTCAACTTTTTTGTAATTGCAGGTGTGACAATTACATAACAGTCATATAACAATCACATAGAAATCATATAACAATCATATAATAATCATATAGAAACTATATAATAGTCAAATTTTAATGCGGAAGCCATTTGTCATGTTTGAAAAAAATAAAACTTAGGCACATGCACTGAATTTTCAATTTATTTATTTTTAAATTAAAATTGCAATTGCTTTTTTTTTTTTTTTAATAGTAAATGCAGATAACAATTTTAGACTAATGCAGTCCAAAAAAAAAAACCTATTTTTATAAATAGTTTCAGCCCACTCTCATTTTTACAATTATTTTTATAAAAGTGCTCTAATTTAACACTTAAAACCTTTGAAGCGGAAAGAAAGGTTTAGAATCATGAACTGTGATTGAATAACATTGATTAAGTGTGTTTTTTTTAGTGTCATTAAAACATATTTGATTATATGGGTAATAATTAAGTTATTTTCAATGCTTGAAACATTGTTTAGTCAAAACGTAATCAAACGCTGAAACGGTTTGAAAAGTACATATAATTTAGTAAGGAAATCACCATATGTATTTTAAGTTAGATTATGTATGGTTTTATTATCAAATTAAAAATATTTAATTTTAGGGTAAGGTAAATAAATTTTCTCCATAGAGATGTTTCAATGAGTTGCTATAAGTAGAGTTGGCAACCTATAAAGCACAGATACTTCATGTGAGGCAAAGAATCAGTATCAGACACGTATCAGATACTGATACTTCTAGATACTTCTCAAATACGTATTTGACACGCGATTTGACGTATCTATACTTTCAGATACTTTCTAGATGCTTATCTAACACGCGATTTGACTATCTATACTTTTAGTTTGACGTGTCTATACTTTCAGATACTTTCTAGATACATATCTAACACGCGATTTGACGTATCTATTTCTATGCATACTTTTTTTTAAGAAAAAATACAAGTAACTCATTTAATCTTTCCCAATCTAAAATAAGGCAACATATTTAAAAAGCTCACTACTCGAGTCCAAAACTAAAAGAGAAAAAATAACGGACCAAATCCTATACTAGAATCATCTAATCTCCATCCTCATATTTGAGTCCCCGCAAAATCCACCAATAAACTATTTGGATATTTTTAACTATAAGTTTTTCGTTTATCTTCATACTTCTCTCTCTAATATTATTATTATTATTATTATTTTTTTGCAATATGAGTCACTTTTCTATTGCATTTTATTAACTATTATACTTCAACATCTTAGATGTTTTTTTTGTATTATATTTCAGTGTTTGTATTCTATTTTGTGCTATTGTTATTAACTTGTATGCTAAATTTATCTATATCCTAGGTTTTTTTAAAGAAAAAAAATGTATCTTCAACGTATCAGTATCCTCGTTTTTTAGAAATATATATATTGAAAAATATATATAAAAAAAATGACACATTCTTAGATGTATCCGTATCTTAGTTTTTTAGAAATTGACGAATCGTCGTATCCGATCGTATCCGTATCGTGTAGCCGTATCTGTATCTGTGTTTCATAGTTGGCAACGGAGCCGGGGCAGGGCAAGGGAGGGTTCCCCGTCCCTGTCCCCGATGTGGGATTTTATCTCCATCCCCGCAAAATGGCAGGGATGGGGACGAGGATTCTCCGTTTCCCCGTTTTCCCTTTTATTTCCCTATGTGGACTTTTTTTTAAAACTTTTTTTTGTAAAATTATCTTTGGTTTGGGCTTGGACACTTTAGTTGGGCTTAGATTGGGTTAAATTAAAAATCAAGCTAAATTTAAAAAGTTAAATACCTAATATATATATAGAGAGAGAAAATATTTAAAGAACTAATTATATATAAAAAAAATTATTTAAAAATTTAATCGGGGCGGGGTCGGGATCGAGAACGGGGCAGGGACACCCTCCCCATCCCCGTCCCATCCCAATTCGGGGATCCTAAAGAGGTACTCGGTTTGACCCCATCTTCGATCAAACCAGGGATTACCCACCCCAAGGGATCCGATCTCGTGAGGAATTTTACCAACCCTAGCTATAAGGTCATCAGTAACTCAATTTCTTAGGTTCATTAACACATATAGTATGTAAGTTAGCTATGTTTGTTTAAGAAATTAATACAAATTATTTATAGAACTTGAAATATTTCATATTTTGAAGAACTAATTATTCCTTATAATATAATTTAAACCAATACGATCACTTTTTTCTTTTTTGAAAAATTTCTAGTCTATCTTCATTCATTATTTGTCGCAAAAGAAATATTTAAAAATTATCTAGGATCCATGAAATAAAATAATATATATTTAATGAAGTGTCAACATTATTATTATTATTATTATTATTATTATTATTATTATTATTATTTTGGCGAAGTGTGTCAAATGTTAAGTACTAGAAAATTTCCCATAATTTTTAATTTTTTGAGGCACAATTGCCAATTCAAACATAATTAACTTAGTATATAAATTATTATCTCAATAATCCATGGTTTACAAGATATAACTCTAGAATCACGTTTCTCGAAAATAGAGAAGCTATTGTAGAGTTACCGACGTTTGTTGGGCTTCTGCCGGGAAATTAAAATGAGCCCATTAAAATATGTGAAGCCTGGCCTGTAAACTAGTTTGTTGGGCTTTTTAGTGAACTAGTTTCTCAGCATTTCTTTTCTAAATTAATATGTACGTTAAATTAAAACTTAATAATAAACATTCCGTTCTTAAACTTTTAATGATGTATAAATTTTAATAAATAAAACTTTTTTAAGGACTTTCATGTTTTCTTATCATAAGGTTTTTTTTTTCTTTCATTAATAATAATAATAATAATAATACCGAAAGAAGCATGTAATATAAGTGTTTTTTTCTCCGGTTGTTATGAACTTCCAAAACGATTCTCTTTTCAAAACTTACACAAAAGTATCTCTAAAAATCTGAAGATTGTTGCCCTCATAAATAAAAACAAATATTAGTAAGAAGTTTTAAAGGAGAAAAGGATTTTTTTTAAAATAATATTTTTTTTAATAAATAATGAAAAAAAATAGGGTTGGGAGAAAGTATTCCAAAAAATAGGTGTTTAAATCGTGTACCGGGTACACGATTACACCTAAATCGTGTACCCGGTACACAATAAGGCCTAAATCGTGTAACGGGTACACGAGTCCCTGGCCATCTGGCACGTCCAGTCTGGCGTGACAGTCATGTAGGTTTGACTGAGGGAATCGTGTACCGGGTATACGATTACCCTAAGTCGTGTACCGGGTACACGACTTCCATGCCTTAAAAGCTCCGTCCGAACCCTTCTTCTTCCTCACTGAAACGCCTATTGTTATTCCTTACCACCGCTTATAATCGTTTTCCCTCACCGAAACCATCAATTCCTCCCTTCTACCTACCAAAATCTCATTGATTTTCCTCACCGAAGCCTCTATTTCACTGAAATCTTCCAAAATTTCAATTTTTTCTCGACTTTCAGTCCTCCATTTGATCCTCACCAAATCCTCCATTGTAGCAGTTGTGTTGCGATTTTCCTACATTTTTGGCTGCCAAATTTTGCTTGGTATATTTCTTTATCTAGTTAGGTTGATATGTATTTATATGTATGTTTTTGCATGTTTTTGGGCTGAATTTTTCTTGGTATATTCCTACATTTTTGTATAGTTTATGTATAGTGTATGTATAGTTTATGTATGTATAATTTACGTGTAGTTTATGTATGTATAGTTTATGTATAGTGTATTATATAGTTTATGTATAGTTTATGTTGTATAGTTTTGTGTATGATTTAGTTTATATATAGTTTGTGTATGATTTAGTTTATATATAGTTTGTGTATGATTTAGTTTATGTATAGGTTGTGTATGATTTAGTTTATGTATAGTTTATGTATGATTTAGTTTATGAGGTAAGCATGACCAAGATTGGTGTCGAATCCATGCAGAGTATTTATCCTACTGGCATGGACGACGTGATCTTTGTGCATAAGGAGAATTAACAGATGGGCCAGCTGTATCAGACGACTATTTTTCCTGTTACAATTCGATCACGAGGCGATTTATCTCACCAGATGGCGCTTACTATTACTGCATGGTAAGAGATTTAAAATCAGACATTTACCATATATATAATATCACCAGACGACGCTTACTATTACTGCATGGTAAGAGATTTAAAATCAGACATTTTCCATATATATAATATGAATATTGTTTAATATTTTTTTTATTCTACAGAATAATTTTATCGGCGATGTTCAACAATATTCAGTGCAGAACAACCTACCAGAATTGGGTTCAATGTGTCAGCAAACATTGATCAACGTAGAAAGTATTATTCAACAAACAAGCCGACTCAATGTTGCTGACACTGATCGAAGACGTATTCGTCGTAGACGATAGCAACAACGGGGTGAACCTAACTTAGAGGGACACGAAGACAACCCCCATGAGGAGTAAGGGCCGACGGGGTCGTTTTTAAATCTCACATTGTATCATTTTTAAATTGCAAATCTCAAAAGAACTAATTGTAAATATTATTTAATATCATGATTTTTTTTTAATATGAGTGCAAGATGTTTTCATTGTAGATTAAATATATAATTAAGTTTAATAATGAAAGAATTAAGTTTAATAATTAAGTTTAACAATTAAAAAAATTATAAGCAACAATGAAGGAATTAAGTTTTAATAATTAACTTTTAAAAAAAAAGAAAAAAAATTATAAGCGAATCGTGTAACGGGTACACGAGTTCACTTGACCGGTCAACCAGTCAGCTAACATGATCAGCTGACTGGATTAAATGGTACTTGTGTACCCGGTACATGAGTATACCACATGGAAATCGTGTACCGAATACACGATTTCACTACCCTAAATCTGTCATTACTTTCCCAAAACACCTAAACCCTATTTTGTCATTATTTATTAAAAAAACATTCTTTTAAAAAAAAATCGGAGAAAAGATATAATTGATATATACAACACTATATATTTGAATTTTATATAAATAAACTAGGGTACATTTGATAAGTGCATGAACAAAATAATTTGTATAATATATCATCTTATATATCAAACAATATATGTGATATATATTAATATTTTCCAATATATTTGTAAATATACAAAAATAATAGCCAATGTACATATGTATATTTAAGTTTTACAATATACTCAAAATATACTTAGATGTCAATGGAGAGGTGGTTAACTTTCGATTGAGAATATGAAAAAAAAATTGAAATATTCGAAGATGAAGGAAGCATTAATTTGAAATTGTATGCATTAAATAAAAATAAACTTAATTTAATAAATAATAAAAATAAAGTCAAAATTTGAAAATAATATTAATAAGGAAAGAATTAAATATTTCAAAATTTATTGATGAAAAATAACATAATTAATGTTATTTCAAAAAATAAAATCCTTATATAATTCATAGTAAATTGATATATAATTTTTAGTTAAAATATTACGAAAATAAAAGATGAGGGAGAATTTATGAAAAGGTTAAAAATGTAAAAAAAAATGTTGCTGATATGTAGTTAAATATTACTAAATTTTGGGACATTTGCAAAAATGATAGTTATGTGGTAGACTAAAACTTACAGAAAAAGAAGGAAAGAGTATACATGGGATTAATCTGTGGACGGTGTTAAAGTCAGTGTGGAGGGTGCACGTGCAGACCAAATTCGATGTGGCTGTCGATAATCTGTTTGTCATGCAATGCTATTTATGAACAATGGACCTTGGAATATATTCACGATTCTTATGAAAATATAACATCCATCGAGTTTAATACTTCACCCTTGATCTACATGTTAGACGTATTTAAATAATAATATATTTAATTAAAATATAATTTATATATGCGGATTAATAATTTATTATTTTATTAGATTTTGACCATATTATGTGATATAATTAATTAAAATCCTAAATTTTTAGTTGAATGTGGATTTAATGGGTAGAAGTCGAGATCTTAGGGGTATGGTTCCCAATATACCAAAATGATAAACCGTCAATCTTTCTTAATTTCCATCTAGAGAAAGATCCTACTTAGGGCATTCGGAGTTCTGGTTTAAGAAGACAATAATCGTCTTATAGGTTGCCGTCAATTTTGCAATAGAATCTGGTATGTTATTCTTGACAATTTAGTATATATGATCCTAAGGTTATATCTATTCAATATAGATTTAAAGTATTTATGCTAACAAGTGGTATCAAAACATCAATTTTATGTTGGATTGTTGGTTTAGGTTTGTTTTCCATTGGGATTTTGACTCGATTTTGGTTTTGATTGAAGAATTAAAGATTATTTAAAGAATAATTAAAAAAAGGGAAAAAAAATTGTGTTACGACATGAACAACACATTGGCCAAAAGGAAATCTATGATCAAACGGTATTGCGATTGAGTTTGGTATCGCTGACGGTGATAGCAGTGCTTGTCGTTGCAAGTATTTGTCGGTGGAAGGTGTGCCATCCGTACAGTCGCAACCGTTGCCGGCCATGATGGGTTTTCCGATTGAGGATGCACCGGTGTGGGTCTCGATTGAGAACCGATTGAAGTTTTTTTTTTCCTTTAGGTTATGCCAGTGGTTCAAAAAAAAAAAAAAAAACTAAAATGTTATCTCGATTATCATTTAAAATAAAAATAATAATATTTAATAGTGAGAATGGAAAGTTAAAGTTGCCGCGTTTTTTTTTTTTTTTTTTTTTTTTTTTTTTTTAATGAAAGGTGCTTTTTAATATTAATTGAAAACCTTGTGAATTTAAATCTAGTTTTTAAAATGATGATTTTGTAAATTTAAAATCTGGATTTTTAATGGATGATTATGTTGAATTTGACTCTAACGTTTGTAATTCACAGTTTAAATTAATAATTAATTATATTGTGAATCGGTTTAATTTTGATTAATCATTCATGGAATTAAGTTTAAATTTAATTGATCCTGATGTGGATACAAATTTAATTGATCATGTTGTGGATTCAAGTTTAAAATTTGATTGATCATCTTGTGGATTTAAATTTGAATTTGGTCGTTATTTTTTATGATTTTTATTTTTTTATGATTTTCTCCATTTAAGACTACTATATTATTGTATCTTATATTTTAGATTGAATTGGTCAAAAATAATATGTTACCAAAGTAGCCTCTATTATCTAGATCATTTTAATTATGAAATATAAGATGTGCATATTCATGAATTTATGCGGATAATTATCGGCCCAAAGGAAGATAATTATTTGGCCAAATTGTGGGTATGCATGTAGTAATGAGTATGTGGCAATTATAAGGATTGCTCATGTGAAAAGTAGTCGGTCCAAAGAAAGGCTATTTATTTTTTTTTTTACAGAGTTAATTGTCAGTACTTTGATTACTACATTAAGAGTACCATTTACAATTGGTGTTTTTTGCCCAAAGGCTGGACATCAATGTTGTGCTAGGTATCTTGTTAAAGGGGCCCACCACATATGTGAAATTATTTTGTTATGTTTTAATTGTGAGCATATGTTTTATTGTTTATTGTTTCAGTTGGTCTTACTCAAATACCTGGAAATCTAAGTTAAATCCCTAAGTTGAATGGATCGAACTTCAAGATTTGGAAAGAAATCCTAGAGATACTTCTTGGGTGTATGGATTTGGACCTTGCATTAAGGACCGATAAACCTACTTCTACTGAGGAACAGCCAAATACGACTAATATAGAGAAGTAAGAACGGTCAAATCGCATGTGTCTGATGATCATTAGGCACTCCATTCCGGAGTCTTTTCGGGGCCTTATCACGGAAAGTGAAAATGTCAATAAGTTCCTTGCTCAAATTGAGAAATATTTTGCTAAAAATGAGAAAGGGGAAGCAAGTAGTCTTTTGACTTCTTTAACTTCTATGAGATATGAGGGCAATGGAAACATAAAGGAGTACATTATGGAAATGTCCAATCTCGCAGGTAAATTAAAGGCACTTGATATCGAGATAAATGAAAATTTACTCGTGCATCTGGTACTTATCTCTCTTCCTGCACAATTCACTCTATTTAAGATAAGTTATAATACTCAAAAGGATAAATGGAGTATTAATGAGCTTATCTCACAATGTGTGCAAGAAGAAGATAGGATTAAGAGAGAAAGGACAGAAAGTACTCATTTGGCAACATGCTCTCGTGATAAGAAGAAAAGGAAAACTGTGGATGCTGCAGAAGGGACATCTCAGCAGAATAGAAACAAGAAACAAGCTACTGAAAATCCTTGTTTTTTCTACAAAAGGAAAGGTCACTTCAAGAAAGATTGTCCCAAATATGCCAAATGGCGTGTAAAGAAGGGTAAACTTCTTACTTTGGTTTGTTCTGAAGTTAATTTAGCTTCCGTACCTACAGATACTTGGTGGGTAGATTCTGGTGCTACTACTCACATAAGTATATCAATGCAGGGTTGCCTGTGGAGCCGGCTGCCAAGTGATGCTAAAAGATTCATCTATGTGGGCAATGGCAAAGAAGTTCCAGTTGAAGCTATTGGAAATTTTAGACTACTTTTAAAAACTGGTTGTTATTTGGATCTGAATGAGACTTTTGTTGTACCGTCATTTAGACGGAATTTAGTTTCTATTTCCAGTTTGGACAAATTTGGTTTTTCTTGTTCTTTTGGAAATAATAAAGTTAGTCTTTTTCAAGATTCTAAGCTTATTGGTACCGGTTCTTTAATTGATAATCTATATATGCTTCATTCTTTTGCTTCATTTAACAAGATCCTATTATCTAATTCATGTAGTACAAAACGTAAATTAAATGAGAATTCTGCTATGTTATGGCACAAACGTTTAGGTCACATCTCTAAACAGAGAATTCAGAGACTTGTGTCAGATGGAATTCTTGATTCTCTTGATTTAAGTAACTTCAACGTTTGTGTGGAATGTATTAAGGGAAAACAGACAAACATAAGAAAATTAGGTGCCAACAGATGCTTAGATGTCTTAGAACTAATACATATAGACATTTGTGGTCCATTCCCTACGGCCTCTTGGAATGGACAACAATATTTTATTACGTTCATAGATGACTATTCAAGATATGGGTACCTATATTTAATTCATGAGAAGTCTAAATCCTTGGATGTTTTCAAGTCTTTCAAAGCTAAAGTCGAACTTCAACTTGGAAAGAAAATTAAGGCTGTCAAATCTGATCGTGGTGGTGAATACTGAAGGAAATCTACACAAATATTTCCATGAGCGGAAGTAAGATCTTTCCAAGCCCATTGTGAAAGAATAAACGCATTCACAAACATTCAAGAATAATTATGCATTATAGAGAAAATTACAACATGCTTTCTTACTAAAACAAAAGGAATTGAGAGATATACCTTTGAAGAACTCTTCTTCTAGGAATCTCTCGCTTTCGTGAGCAATTGTCTAGCAACCTTTTGCTCTCGTGAGCAATCGTCTAGCAATTTCTTGCACTTGTGACAATCACGAACTGTCTGATCCACGAACAACAACCCTGTCAACACAACCGCTCGAAACCTTGGGTATTCTTGGAGTGGAATCCAGGAGGTGGGGGGGCTCTGTGTGAATCCAACAACTACAGATATATATTTATGTGTTCAATTGGATATAACCAGATCAACAGTACAATAACTGTTCTCAGATCACTCATCAAGTATACCGAGGCCCCTATTTAAGTTTTGTCCAGAGTGTAAATCTACTCCTTAAGTACCATGATTCCCTCTAAAGAACAATACATCATAGTCCTACTATGAGTAAACCCTTTTCGGGCCAAGAAAAGGTGTGGAGTCACATTGTTCAAGCCCCGGATTTAGCCCTTAAAGGAGCAATTTATCTACTTACCCCTGCATCGAAAAAGAGTGAATTTCATATTGTGTATCTGAGTTTCCAGCTCCTCAATCAGACGAATCCCCAAAGTGGTAGGTTTGAGTCGGCAATCTAGCCACTCGCACCCATGCAAATCAAAGGATCGCCTTCATAGGTAGGAGTTTCCAACTCACTCAGGATTAAGGTCATCTTACTTATGGTCATCCTAGTGAAATGAAAGTCTCTATCATGAACGGTGTTATATAACGAGACTAAACATTTCGTGGTCGGTCTTATACAAACTCCTCTATATAGAGTATCCCTGTTGGCATGTCTAATACATGAATGGTCAGGATCAGACCATTTGTAGCACTTCACAACATTTGTAACATCTACAAAGCGGGCCACACTCGTAGCATCACCAGGATAAGGTTTCCTTCCTTTGTCCATATACTACAGAGCATTTAGGTTATCAGTTAAGCGCCACGACCCAACTTGTATGGTCTCCAATACATACTTTAAGTTACAATGATAAACTAAGGATCTTAGTTTATTGGTTTGTGGTTAATGAACTAAATATCTCATATTTCACAGAATTAGTAAAGTAAAAATATCTCTATTATTACATCTTACAAGATGGTTTCAGCTTCAACCTCGACCAAGGATCCTCGAGATTTTAGATCCCTTTATTTTCATTAATACTACGGTAGATATGATGGATTAGGTGAACAATGTCTAGGGCCCTTTGCTAAATACCAAAAGGAACATGGAATCGTCCCGTAATACACTATGTCGGGAAAACCCATTATGAATGATGTATCAGAAAGGCAAAATAGAACACTTAAGGATATGGTAAGAAATATGATTAGTCATTCTTCTTTACCAGAATCACTCTCGGGTGAGGCACTAAAGACTGTAGCATATATCCTTAATAGGGTACTTAGTAAAGCAGTAGCTAAAATCCCTTATGAGTTGTGGATAGGAAAGAAGCCTAGTACTAGACATCTTCATATCTAGGGTTGTTCAACTGAGACTAGGCCTTATAGGCCTAACAAAAGAAAATTGGACTAAAGAACTATTAGCTGCTATTTTGTTGGGTATTCTAAGCGCTCTCGGGGTTTCAAGTTTTATGATCCTACTTCTAAATCATTGTTTGAGACAAGAAATGCTAGATTCCTTGAAGATGTTGAGTTTAGAGGGAAGATAATATAAGGAAAGTTGTCTTTGAAGAGGAATTGGTTTCTTTTCCTAATGTGGTTATAAATGATGTTCAAGCTCCAATTCCTGACTTCACTATTTAACCAATTATAGAACAAGGCAACATTGAAGTCCACGTTGTTGAACCTGAAGTTCAAACTCAACAACTTTAAGAAGTGCCACTAAGGAGATCTACTAGAGAAAGAAGCAGTGCAATTCCGGATAATTATATTATATTTCTTCAATAACATCAAACATTACAACACGTTATACGATGATACAAGGGATAGAGGATGCATACCTTTGAAGAACCATTCTTCGAGAATCCCTCGACCAGTCTCCAAAACGTCCACAATAATACTCGAACGCAACGATCGGAACAACACGACCACAAACACAACGAACAGCTCCTTGAACTCAATCGAGTTCCACTCGATCCACGAACTGAGTGAGGACACTACCATAATGGTTACCTTGGTATTCTCAATGTGAGAATCCAGGAGTTGTAGGATCTATATGATCTTGGCTTGAGGAAGAGACTGGAGGTCTATGATCGAGTAGAGATCGAGAAAATGGGAGATAAGAAGTTGGTCTATCGTATAGAGATGTGTTCGATCGTTTAGTAAATGGTAGCCTATCGTATAGACTTAGCCACTCGATCGTGTAGCAACGATCAGCTGAATGACTATCGTATAGTCAAAGGTAAGCGATTGCTTAGCTGATCGTGTAGTCTCTCAACGCTATCGCTTAGTGAAACTCTTTCACTTGATAGCTTGTCTCCGTGAGAACTTTCCGAATGAAGTAACTACTAAAATTAGGAAAACAATTTTCCTTTTATCTCACGGTTGCCATAAAACCACCAATAACCTCCCACTCAATCGGCTATTAGAGAAAAAGAAATTAATTATCATATAATAATATATTATAAATAAATATGATAACCAACTTACCATATTATATTTATAACCAATAGTTTTAATATTTTATCTCATGAAACATACAAACCATAGTTCTTTTTCTATTTTATGGTACTTAATGTAAATCATATTTACATTAATTCTTCCCTTTGATATATCTCATACATCACACCAATTATATCATATATAATTGAATTTCCTCTTGTTAATTTGAACACTTCAAATCAACCTCAAAATCTGATTTTCAACTTGAATCCATTGAGCTACCAAGGGGACCTTGTGGACCTGTAGTTTGAAGCTTCAACGATACGTGAATAACTGACTAAACTCTTTAGTCACGTGATCAACCATTAGTTAACTACCGGGCACTCCACTAAAGACCAACAACTACACTCTTCTCACTACAGATATATTTCTGTGTCCATATCAACCAATCAACAGTGCGATAACTCTTCATAGATCGCTCGTAAGTACAGTTGAGCCAATTTACCATTTTGCCCCTGTAGTTACATCTAACTCCTTAATTACCACTGATTCCTCTAATGAACAATAAGTCATTGTCCTACTATGACTGGGTCCTCTCTTCCAAAGAGAGGATGTGACCACTATGTTCAAGACCTGGAATTAGCCCTTAAGAGAGCAATCTATCTACTTACCCCTGCTTTGGGGAAGGAGTGAATTCTGTCTTGTGTAATTGAGTTCCTAGCTCCCCAATAGATAAATCCCCAAAAAGGTAGGCTTGTTGAGTTGGAAATCTGGCTACTCTCACCCATACTAATCAAAGGACCGCCTTCATAGGTAGGAGTTCCCAAAACACTCAGGATTAAGGTCATATCACATATGGTCGTTTTAGTGAGATGTAAGTCTCAATTATCAATGACATTATATAAAGAGACGAATTATCTCATGGTTCGGTCTTATACAAACTCTTTGTATAGGACACCTCAGCTCACATGTCTCCACATGAATGGTCAGGATCAGACCATCTGTAGTAGTTTACAACACTTGTAAACCTCTAAAAAGCAGGTTGTGTCCATAGTATCACCAGGATAAGGTATCCTTCCTTTATCCTTATACTACAGACCTTTTAGGTTATTACTTAAGGCATGATTCATTTGTATATCTCATATACATGCTTAAGTTTATATAAAATAACCACGGGTCTTTGTTTATTAGATATGAGTAAATGAAAATAAAATAACTCTTATTTTATTAATAACAATGTGTGTATAAAGTTTACAAACTACGAGATTTCGGGAGAATTAGGATGTTAATCCCAACAAGATGATGATCCAATCAACTTCCAACAAGCCCTACAAAGCTCTAACTTTCAAAAGCGGATAAATGCTATGGAAGAGGAAATAAAATCTACGAAAGACAATGAGGTTTGGGAATTTGTCAAATTTCCATCAGGAATGAAATCCATAGGTTGAAAACCAAAAGGGATTCGTATAGCAATATCGAAAGATATAAGGCTCGTCTTGTTGCAAAGGGTTTTACTCAAAAGGAAGGCATTGATTACAAAGAGACTTTCTTTTCGGTTTCATCGAAAGACTCTTTTAGGATAATCATGGCACTGGTAGCTCACTTTGTTTAGATCTACACCAGATGGATGTAAAAACTACGTTTCTCAATGGGAATATTGATGAGACGATTTATATGGTGCAACTAGAAAACTTTGTGTCTGGTAATTGAAAGTCTATGGTGTGCAAATTGAAGAAATCCATCTATGGTCTCAAGCAAGTCTCTCGTCAATGGTATCACAAATTCCATGAAGTAATTACCTCTTTCAGTTTTGAGGTGAATATAGTGGAATATTGTGTATATCACAAGTTCAGTGGGAGTAAATCTATCTTTTTGATGTTATATGTTGATGACATACTCATAGCAAGTAATGATGTAGGTTTACTTCATGACACTAAGAGGTTTTTCAAGAAAGAATTTTGAGATGAAAGATCTTGGTGATGCTTCCTTTGTATTAGGAATTGAAATACTGCAAGATCGTTCTCAAGGTATTTTGAGATTGTCACAAAAGAACTACATTGAAAATATTTTGAGATGATTTTGGCATGAAAGATTGTGCACCGTCGCTAAAGGTGATAAATTTCATTTAGGTCAATGCCCCAAGACTGTACTCGAGACTAGGAGATGCAAAAAGTTCCCTATGCATCGGTTGTTAGAAGCCTAATGTACGCTCAAGTATATATACGTTCAGATATTGTATTCATAGTTGGAGTGTTTGACAGATATATGGGCAACCTGAGGATGGATCATTGGAAAGAGCCAAACAGGTTATGAGGTATTTACAGAGAACAAAATATTATATGCTCAATTATTGGAGATCTGAAGTTTTGGAGATCATTGTGTATTCTGATTCTAATTATGTTGGATGCCAAGACATTTTGCAATCCACTTCAGGCTATATCTTCATATTGGCTGTGATAGGATAAGATAACATGCAACAAAAGCAAACAGAATCAATAAACACTCTAATTACATTTAATTTGAGTTCTAAAAGCATGCTTAAACAGAAATTTAAGAAGACGGTTTCTCAACAACATACCTTTGATGAATTCTCCCATCCAAGCTGCTCTTCACGTGATTTCAGCTACAATTCAACAGTGAACCACCAAGAGATCTTCTCTACTATTCTCAGCCTTGAATTTGAGTGGTGAAACTCCAAATTGGAGTGAATTTGTGAAGGGAAAAGTAGGTTTTTGTCAAGAAGAAGAACACTGCATTAAGAACTTTTCCAACTGCAAAAACTCTAATCACATCTTGAAATTTTAGAGGTTTTATATTTGATTCATATGCAAGCACTGAAGTTCAGCAATATTGACACTTCAATCACCTAAAATTCAGTGGACAAGGTGTGTAATTGGAGGTGATACACCTCCTACTCAAAGTTTTGTGGATTTTTCCACTAACTCCTCCAATTTTCAATTTTGTTATTTTAAATTCAAATATTAGTTAATTCAAAAATTAACTAAAATTTAATTTAATTAAATTCAAAACATCAAAATTCAATTTCTCAAATTGAATTGAAAATGAAAATTAATTTTAATTTTAATTAATTAAACATGTTTAATTAATTAAATAATAATTTAATATCAAATATTAAATTAATCACACACCTAATTTTAAACATGAATCCTATTTATATAATTAATATTTAAATATTATACTCTCCAATTCCGTTTAATTTCAATGAATTAAACGTTAATTAATTATATCAAATATAATTTTACAAACCCAATTTGAATTTTGAACTATTCAAATTCAAACAATTTCAATTTGAACATTTTTAAACTGAAATTCAATTTAAAAAATTCAAATTAATATCATTCCAAATTCACTCAATGTATTAATTCAAGGTGTTCATGTTTTACGAGCTAGTAGAAGAACCTTATGGACCTCCAGATCATGAACTCCAACGATTTAAGATTAATTGGCTAAAACTCTTTATACCAAATGAATCAGTATCCGTTGATTATCAAGTCACACCACTATAGCTCGATAGTTACACTCTCCTTACTCTAGATATATTTGTGTCCACTTGATTTAATCATAATCAGTAAGTCGACCCTTCACAGGTTTTTCGTAATACTGGCTGGGTCAATATACTATTTTACCCCCGATATTACATTTTGCTCCTTAAGTTCTACTGATCCTTTAATGAACAATTGGTTTATGATCCAATCACTAAACCAGATCCCTCTTGGGCCAACGAGAGAGTGGGGCCCCTTGTTTAAGACCTGGATTCAGTACTTAAGAGAACAACCTTTCTTCTATCCCTAAATTGGGTAGGCATGAATTCCTTCTTGCACCCTATATCCCCAGCTATCTACCTGATCTTACCCCTAAAATGGAAGGCTTATTGGGCCGGAACTATTGAGCCAACCCTCACCTATGTAAATCTAAGGATAATCCCGAATAAACAGGAGTTCATAGTTAACTCAGGATTAAGATCGAGTTACCTAGGTCATCTAAGCAAAATAGCCAGTCTTTAAACAGTAAATAGCATTATAAAGTAAGATTGACTTATATCTTGGTTCGATCTTACGCAAAATTATTGCATAGGACGCCCCCACTTCTCATGTCAATACATGAACAATTCTGGATCACTTCGTTTGTAGCACCTTACAACAAATTGTAACAACTACAGAGTGGGTCGCATCCGATAGTGTTACCAGAATAAGGCACCCAATCTTATTTGTATACTATAGATCATTTTGACTATTTACTCGTACCTGATCCACTATTATATCTCCCTATAAAGTTCAAGTATTCATATAATAGTCATGGATCTTAGTTTATTGGATTTAGTCTTTACAATTGCAATTTACAAATTCACTAACAACTTTATTGATAATATAATATGTTTAACTTTACAAACTACGAGTTTTAGGACATATAACCCAATAGGCTGAAAGAGTTGTATCTTAGAAAAGTGTTAAACAAACACTTATGGCTTCTTCTACTATGGCTGCAGAGTTTATAGCATGTTATGAGACGTTCAATCATGGAACATAGTTGCAAAATTTTTTCATTGTGCTGCAGATAGTGATTGTCATAGAAAGACTGCTAAAATTATTTTGTGACAATAAGTTGACGGTGATATATTCCAACAACAATAGAAGCAAGACAAAGTCAAAACATGTAGATGTGAAGTTTCTGGTTGTTAAAGAAAGAGTTTAAAATGGTCAAATTTTGATAGAACACATAAGAAAAACTCTATGGTGGAAGATACATTGACTAAAGGTTTACCACCTAAAGTTTTTCATGAGCATGTTGCTTACATGGATGTTAGTCACTTTTCTAATTCCATGATTTAGTGGAAGTTTGTTATTGAGAATGTTCTTTGACCTTATTTTGCTTATTTTCTATATAGAATAAAGTTGATGATTTATGTCTTATTATCTGAACTTGTTTATCAAGCATGCGGTTTAGAAAATGCGGTTTAGCATATATTTTTTAAGAATGATCTCACTAAGGAATTTGGACCAGTTAGAAACAGGCCTGATCTAGATCACTTTGCATGTAGTTTCCATGCTATCCATACATACTTGATCTATGTCATTGAATGTATTGAAATTGGTGATTAAGGAAGGTTAGTAATAAGGGTAGTGACGAAAGCCACCTTGATTTGTGCTAATACAGGAGATGGACCAGATTGAACTAAAGGGGAATTCTATTATTGAAATAGCCTATTTATGCGCGCTTAAGGTTTATGTGATTTAATTACATTAGGTACACAGACAGCCCAAGTGGGAGATTGTTAGATGCATTTAAATAATAATACGTTTAATTAAAGTATGGGCTATTGGGGTTGATGCCTTAAATCTCATAGGGTCTTCTAGTTTGTAAACACGTGTATGAACAAACAGATGTGATGTAATAATATGAGATATTTTCTTCACCATTGTCTATGAAATATGAGATATTTTAGTTGCACTAACCACAAACCAATAAACTAAGATCCCTGGTTATCGTTGTAACTTAAGCATGTATGTGGAGACATACAAGAGGATCATGCCTTAAGTGATAACCTAAATAGTCCATAATATATGGATAAAGGAGGGAAACCTTATCCTGGTGACACTACGGATACGACCTGCTTTGTAGATGTTACAAGTTTGTAAAGTGCTACAGATGGTATGATCCTGATCATTCATGTGGAGACATGCGAGTGGGGGTATCCTATACAAAGGAGTTTGTATAAGACCGGACCACAAAATTTTCAGTCTCGTTATATAACATTATTCATGACAAAGACTTTCATTTCACTAGGATAACCATAGGTAACATGACCTTAATCCTGAGTGAGTTTGGAACTCCTACCTATAAGAGCGGTCCTTTGATTTGCATGGGTGCGAGTGGCTAAATTGCCAACTCAAACCTACCATTTTAGGGATTCGTCTGATTGGGGAGTTGGTAACTCAGCTACACAAGATGGAATTCATTCCTTCCCCAAAGCAGGGGTAAGTAGATAGATTGCTCCCTTAAAGGCTAATTCCAGGGCTTGAATAATGTGGCGCCACATCTTCTTTAAAGGAACTCTTATCAAAGAGTACTTTTGAGCGGAAGCAAGATCGTTCCAAACTCATTGTGACAGAATTACCGCATTCACAATCAAGCAAAATAATTATGCATTAACAAAAAATTATAGGCATGCTTTGAAACTTTAAACAACAAAGAGAGAAGATATATACTAGTTGAAACCTTTCTTCACCGAAATATCGCTCTCGTCAAATAGACTGCACCTCTTGTTCTCACTGAGATTGTCCAAGCAAGTCGTCCACCAAATCGCTATCGTCTACTCACGAACATTCTCTTCACAAACAAGGCAACAGGGAAGACACCACCACTTGGAACCCTCGGTATTCTCGGAGTGAGAATCCAGGAGGTGCGGGCTCTGTTGGATTTGATAAATGGAAGGAGCAAGAGACGATCATTTACCACGACCAGATGCCCTAAACTCCCGTTGGGTCTTGTAGTTTGTAAACATAGTTTTGAATAAATGCTTGTGATGGAACGATCTTGCTTCCGCTCAAAGGTACAAAAGAAATTTCTTGGTTTACATGATGTTTTTGTAGTTCCTGAGTTGAAAAGGAACTTAATTTCTGTAAAATGCTTGTTACAGTATAAATATACTCTTGAATTTAATTTGAATAAAGTGTTTATTCATAAAGATGAAGTTGAAATCTGTATAGCAAATCTGGAAAATAACTTGTATGTGGTAAGACCGTTAGCAACGAGTTCCCTCCATAACATAGAGATGATTAAAACTTTCGTAACTCAAAATAAATGTCAACGTGTTTCTCCAAAAGAAAATGCCCAACTTTGATACCTTCGATTAGGGCAAATCAATCTCAATATGATTGAGAGGTTGGCGAAGAATGGCCTTCTAAGTGAGTTAGAAGAAAATTCTTTGCTGGTGTGTGAATCTTGCCTTGAGGGTAAGAGTACTAAAAGACCTTTTACTGGAAAAGGTTATCGAGCCAAAGAGCCTCTAGAGTTAGTCCATTCTGACCTATATGGTCTGATGAATGTGCGAGCCAGGGGAGGCTATGAGTATTTCATCACCTTTACTGATGATTACTCTAGGTATGAGTATGTTTATTTGATGCAACGAAAGTCTAAATCTTTTGAAAAGTTCAGAGAGTTCAAGGCTGAAGTTGAAAATGCATTGGATAGACAAAATTAAGACAATTCGAGCGGATCGAGGTGGAGAGTTTTTGGATTCGGGATTCCAGGACTATTTGATAGAACATGGAATCATTTCCCAACTCTCAGCACTGGGTACACCTTAGCAGAATGGTGTAGCGAAGAGTAGAAACAGAACCTTGTTGGACATGGTTCGGTTGATGATGAGTTTGTTAGAGTAAGAAAACATGCAGTGGAAGTATCAAGGATCCACAAGCATTCAAATTCACTAATTTTGGCAAAGATTATAACATGCTTATCTAAATAAGAGGGTTTTAGATCATACCTTTGTAGAACTCTTCAAGAACTTGATCAACAGCAGCAGTCTTCACCAAAGATCACCGTGAACCACCTCAAGATCTTCCCCACAATCCTCTTGGAGCTTTAGACCGAGTTCTGGGACTCAAGAATAGCTTGAAGCAATATGGAATAGAGAAAAGCTCACAACAGAACACTTTTGAAGAACCCTTCTTCCAGCTGAAATTTTCTCTCAAAAATTTTGTGTAATGCATGCCTTCAATTCACTCCAATCTTCTTTAGTTATTTCAAATGAACATGCAAAGAAGAAATATGCATGGCTTGCAGCTCATGCTTGGAGTTTTAATGAAGAAGAGGATTGGGCTTTGTGTGAGCATGAAGAAGATGATATTGGAAAATCAAGTTTTTCCATTTTGTGCATGCAAAGTAATTTTCCAATTTTTCTTTAAAACCAAAATTTGATTTCAAAAACCATTTTGATTTTTAAAACTGAAAATAATTTTCTAAAATTAATTTCATAAATTAATTTAAAATATTAATTAATTTAATAACAAATATTAAATTAATTTTTGCATAATAATCATCTTCATATATTTAAATCATATTTAAATATATATTATCCTAATTCGTTTAATTTTAATTTGAACATTTCAAATTAATTTCTCAAGCTACTCTAAAACTTAACCATTTACGAGCTAGTAGGGGGACCTCGCGGACTTACTGATCATAGGCTCCAACGATTCGAGATTACGGCTAAACTCATTAGTCCGATCTAACCCACATTCGGTATCCTTGGTTATTTGATAAATGAAATAGTCAGTTTTAACAGTAAATGGTCGTTATAAAGAAAAATTACTATTTTCGTGGTCCAGTCTATATGCAAACTCATTGCATAGGATGCCCCCACTCAAATGTCTCAACATGAACAATTTGTTGATCACAACGTTTGTAGCACTTTACAACTTCTTGTAACAACTACAGAGTAGGTCGCATCCAATAGTGTTACCAGGATGAGATACCCAATTTCATCCATATACTTATTAGACCATTTAGGTTATATACTGTCAACTTGATCTTGTTTATGTCACTACATAAAGTTACAGTATTCAGACTATAGCCATGGATATGTTTATTGGATTTTCATAATATGATGCAAAATCAACAAGTCATTATTATTGATAAATAGAATGTTTAACACGAACTGCGATTCTAGGACATTCCCAACAGAGTTACGCTTCCTTACCGGACTCGTTTTGGAGTTTTGCAGTAGGGACTGCAGTGTATATACTCAACTGTGGTCCTTCCAAGAGTGTTGTGAGAACACCTGTGGAGTTGTGGAACGAGCATAAAGCTAGTTTATGTCACTTCCGCATATGAGATTGCCCATCACATGTGCTTGAGGCTAATCCAAAGAAATTGGAACCATGGTCGAGGTTATGCCTTGTTGTAGGCTACCCCAAAGGTATACGAGGGGGTTACTTTGATGATTTGACGGAAAACAGATTGTTTGTGTCTACGAACGCTACCTTCCTGGAGGAGGATCATATTAGAGAGCACAATCCACGTAGTAAGATCGTGTTACGTGAGCTTTCCAACGAACCTACTGAAACTTCAACAAGAGTTATTGAAAGGTCTACTTCATCAACAAGAGTTGTTGATGATAGTTCGTCTAATAGGTCGATTCCACCTCAAGAGTTGAGGGAATCTCGACTTAGTGGGAGGATTACGAACCCACCTGTTCACTATATAGGTTTCACGGAAATCCTGGCTATGGTAGTTGATGACGACGTTGAGGATCCGTTGTCTTATCAGAAGGCAATGGAGGATGTTGACCAAGATGAATAGGTCAAAGCCATGGATCTCGAGATGAAGTCGATGTACTTCAACTCAGTGTGGGATCTTGTAGATCAGCCTGATGGGGTAAGACCTATAGGTTGTAAATGGATCTACAAGAGGAAACAGGGTGCCGATGGGAAGGTGCAAACCTTCAAGGCTCGACTTGTGGCAAAGGGTTATACCCAGGTGGAGGGAGTTTACTATGAGGAGTCTTTCTCACCTGTTGCCATGTTGAAGTCGATCTGCATCCTTTTGTCCATTTTCGCTTATTATGACTATGAAATTTGGCAAATGGACGCCAAGACTGCCTCTCTAAATGACAATCTTGAGGAGACCATTTATATGGTGCAGCCCGAGGGATTCATTGCCCAAGGTCAAGAGCAAAAATTTTGCAAACTGAATCGGTCTATTTATGGGCTGAAACAAGCGTCTCGATCTTAGAATATTCAGTTTGATACTGCGATCAAATCGTACGACTTTGACAAAACGTTGATGAGTCTTGTGTCTACAAGAAAATCATCAATAGTTTAGTAGTTTTCCTAATGTTATATGTAGACGATATCTTACTCATTGGGAATGATGTAGGACTACTGACTGTAGTTAAGAACTGGCTCCGACCCAATTCCAAATGAAAGATTTAGGAGAGGCTCAGTTTGTTCTTGGTATACAGATCTTTCGGGATCGGGAGAACAAAGTGCTAGCACTGTCTCAGGCATCGTACGTTGACAAGATGTTGCTCAAGTACTTGATGCAGAACTCCAAAAGAGGCCTACTGCTGTTCAGGCATGGAGTTACTTTGTCTAAGGAAATATGTCCTAAGACGCCTCGAGAGGTTGAAGAGATGAGATGGGTCTTATATGCATCTGTCGTTGGCAGTTTGATGTATGTGATACTCTATAATAGACCAGACATATGCTATGTTGTGGGAATAGTCGGTATGTATCAGTCAAACCTAGGTCACTGGACCGTAGTCAAGAACATTCTCAAGTATCTTCGAAGAACGAGGGACTACATGCTCATGTATAGAACTAGGGATTTGATTCTTACTGGATACACGGATTCTGACTTTCAGACTGATAAGGACTCTTAGAAGTCCACTTAAGGGTCAGTTTTTACTCTTAACGGAGGAGCAATAGTGTGGCGAAGCACTAAGTAGGGGTGCATCACCGACTACACGATGGAGGCCGAGTACATAGTGACTTGTGAAGCTGCTAAGGAGGCCATTTGGCTCAGGAAGTTTCTGACTGATCTGGAAGTTGTTTCGGATATGTCTAGACCCATCACCCTCTATTATGACAATAGTGGTGTTGTCGCGAACTCCAGGGAGCCCAAGAGTCACAAGCGCGACAAACATATAGAGCGGAAGTATCATCTCATCCGCGAGATAGTGCATTGAGGGGATGTGATAGTCACGAAGATCGCTTCGGAGCACAACGTTGCTGACCCGTTTACCAAGGCTCTCACGACTACAGTTGAGCATGGGTCTACGGGACCGCCCGTGGCTGGACTAGGGAAAGTGGGAGATATTTTTGTACTGGGCCTTAATGCCCTAGTTTATTGTTTTAGACTAGTCATTTGTACACCCGCTTTAGGACAAGTGGGAGATTGTTGGGTGTCTATCGTATAGACGATGCTTGATCGTTTAGGTGAGGTACACAATCGTATAGTAAAAGGGGCGAGATCATATAGATGATCGTTTAGTAAACGCTCAGGCACGTGATCGCGTAGGAAAAAGCTAGACGATCGTTTAGTAAAACCTATGCGATCGTTTAGAAAAAGGTGCGTGTGTATATGATCGTTTAGAAACTTTGAGCTGTCATGTATGCTCTTGGTTTGCTATGCGATAGACAGTATACACAATTCGATGAGCGAATGTTTGATTCTCTGCAAAATGAAAACAATTTTCATTTTATCCTTCAGTTACGAAAACTGAATGCAACCTCCCACTAATCATTCGGTTATGGAGAAAAAGTCAGGCAACAATTATCCCATAATCGTTTAAATTAAATAATAAATATAATCATATTATATTTACAATCTATGGTTTAATATCATATTAAATGTAACAAATGAACCTTAATTTTTTTCTCTTCCACTAGATATAAATCATATTTATATCATTTTTCTCCAATTAATGTATCTCATACATAATGTCAATCATATCATATATAATTGACCAGTTTAATGATATCATATATAATCGAACTCCCTCTTGTCAATTTGAACACTTCAAACTAAATCAAAAACTGATTCTTAACTTGAATCCATTGAGCTACTAAGGGGACCTTATGTACCTATGGCTCGAAGCGCCAATGGTACGTGAATAGTTGACTAAACTCTTTAGCCACGAGATCCACCATCCGTTAACTGCCAGGCGTTCCACTAAAGACTGACAGCTGCACTCTTCTCACCACAGATATATTTCTGTGTCCTTCGGATATAACCAATCAATAGTACGGAAACCCTGAAGGAAATCAAACACGAGGATTTCCATGAGCAGCGAAAAGATCATTCCAAATTACAATCATATATGAACTTTACAATTACAGTCATTAAAGAAACATACGATTATGCATTAATTACAGAAATTACAGCATGATAATACAAAAGATCAAGGACAAAAGCTACACACTTTTGTAGACTCATCGCCAAGCTCCTTGATCATGAACACTCGAACAACACGACCGCTACACTACATGAACACCGCGCACTTGAACTCAGCGATCACCTCGATCACGAACACCCCAATCAACACGAACAGCCTCCACAGGACCTCGTGAGTGTCGAGTTGAGTATGACACCACCAAGAAAGCTACCTTAGTATTCTCGATGTGAGAATCCAGAGGGTGGGCTCTATGTGGACTTGGTTTGAGGCAGAAAACGGAGGAAACAACAATCGTGTAAACGATTGAGCAAGTGGGAGAAGGCAGAACCTATCGTATAGCTCGATGCCCAATTGTTTAGCAAAAGCTAAGCGATCGTGTAGCAAAAGCTATGCGATCGTTTAGCTCATCGCTTAGCTGAGTATCAGTCGCCTACTAACACTCCACAAACGTTTACCTTATCCAAGTTGTCGCTTAGTAAATCCTATTTACTTGACAACTTCCGTGAGAATATTTTCAAGAAAGGAAATCTCAAATTCACAAAATTCAACCTTACAAAAGCTTACTAAAATTAGGAAAACATTTTTCCTTTTATCTTACGGTTACCATGAAATCACCAATAACCTCCCACTCAATTGGTTATTAGAGAAAAAATAGTTAATTATGTAATGATTAATATTATTATAAATATAAATGATAACCAACTTATCATACTATATTTATAACCTATAGTTTTGATATTTCATCTCATGAAACATATAAACCATAGCTCTTTTTCTATTCCATGGCACTTAATGTAAATCTCATTTACATTAATCCTCCACTAGATGTATCTCATACATCATACCGATCATATCATATATAATCAAATTACCTCTTGTCAATTTGAATATTTCAAATCAAAACCAAGAACTGATCCTCAACTGAATCCATTGAGCTACCAAGGGGACCTTATGGACTTGTAGCTCGAAGCTCCAACGGTACGTGAATAACTGACTAAACTCTTTAGTCATAGGATCCACCATCCTTTAAATACCAGGCACTCCACTAAAGACCGATAGTTGAACTCTCCTTACCACAGATATATTATATGTCCATCTTAACTAATCAACAGTGTGACAACCCTTCACAAATCACTCGTAAATACAGCTCATCCAATAATCGTTATGCCCCTGTAGTTACATCTAACTCCTTAAGTACCACTGATCCCTTTAATGAATATAAGTCATAGTTCTACTATGACTAAGTCCTCTCTCTACCAAACACGTCTCCAAGACCAATAAATCAGATTTACTGTCTTGCCTCTTTTGGAGAGTAGTGGGATCAGTGTCAGAACAACTGATACTACTGATTTTGTCATCCATCCCTTTATGCTCGAAAAGTAAGAACTGACGTTCAAACATATCTTGCAATGAGTCCATGATCTCGCGTGCAATGACCGTGTTCTCAACCCTTTTGGCCAAAACATTAGGTATGTTAGCCAAAATGTGAAGTCAGGCCAATGAATTAGCCTTCATTCACACCTCATATGCAATGCGAACACTTCGCGGTGCATCAACGGTCGGGACTTGAGGACAATCCTCAACCATGAAAAATACGAGGTCGTTTGCCACGAAATATGTTTCACACGATTCTTTCCACTGTATGTATTCGGTCATATTAAAAACACTAAACGAAAATACTAATGAGTTGCTGAAAAGAAAAACACATTGACCTACGTTAGGTTTTAAGCAAATACCCGTTGTAAAACAAAAGAACATCCAATAAGGTTTTAGCAAAACTAATATGAACCTCGTGTGACATCTACTTTTACAATGACGCTTCAAAGGTTTAGGACAAAAGTCGCCGAAGGGAGGTCAATTATCCCTTCTCTGAATTGAGAAGTTCTCAACCAGTCATTAATACCAAAACAACTCTTGATTCTATAAAGACTAGCCATCATTGTTTTGGCCAAGAGATTATTAACTTACTTAACAATCTCCCGTAAGTGTGGCCAGCGATTTTAGGCCCTAGAGATCCACCCCAAACAGCCAATCCAAAGGGAAAAATCTGATTGGGGCAAACCCTAACGCAACCCTATCCATTTCTGGAGTTCACCTTGATCTTGACCAACTACACAAAACCCATCCGAAGGGGGACGCTTCCAAGGCATGCAAAACCACAATGCTAAGCTAACACATGCAAGGCATTCATAACGATTATAAACAACCTAAGTGTCATACTGTAACGATCCGACCTCCTAGGACTTAAGTTAAGCCGTTACTAAATACATGCATGCATGGAACTTAAAACGACATCATTTTATGGTGAAATAAATGCTAAATAAATAAGGTAAGTTCAAAAGTCCTTCATTAAATTCAAATATTAAAAATAAATAATGGGGTACCCATAAGTCATAAATGGAAATAAATAAGTCTGAAAATAAATCTCAAACGATCAGTTCCAAAAGTCAAGATCGAAAGTTAAAAACATAAAATAACTCTTAAAACATGAGCGGAAGAATTAAAAATGGTCCCCGGTGGCTCGTTCATGGATTCCTCTTGTCATTCACCAGTGCATCTCTACCCTTACCTGAAACATAAACATGAGAAAGGGTGAGTATAAAATACTCAGTAAGTAACCCCACTACTGGGGGCGGGCTAGGCATCTATGTCCTCTAGATGCCTACCTCTGGAGGAACATAAAAACTTCCCTAGTCCTCATGGGACACATACATACATGAAAACCTGGTTTCTACCCTACTATAGTTAAGTATGCCCCGAAGGAAACACAACCCCTGGTGAATCCCGAAGGAAACATAACCCCTGGTGAATCTCGAAGGAAACACAACCCCCTGGTGAATCCTGAAGGAAACACAACCCCTGGGAATCCCGAAGGAAACACAACCCCTAGTGAATCTCGAAGGAAACACAATCTGGTGAATCCCAAAGGGAACACAATATCTGGTGAGTATCTAACTAATCAGTGAGGACACTATCACAATCTCAACATCACAAGTATCACAACATGGTTCTATAACATACATATAGATCTCATCATCATGATTCTACAACGTATATATACCTCTTGTCATCCTAGTCTCATAACATACATATACATCTCATCATCATGGTTTTATAACATACATATAAATTTCTTCATCATATCTTTATAACATACGTATGCATCTCATCATCATGGTTCTATAACACACATATGAATTTCTTCATCGTAGCTCTATAACATACGTATGCATCTCATCATCCTCAGATTCAGTAGGATCTCCAATAAAAATAATATACTCAAATCATACTAGTATTCAAACATCTCTATGTGCAACTAGTCTTTTAAACCCTCATGTCAGCAAGGCATACATAAACATCAAACTATCAATATATCCTCAATAAATCATAATTATCATTGCCTGGCACTAGGGCAGTTCCAGTAGTAAGATTACTTACCTCGATACTAGATTCAGATATCGATCCACGTGGCAGTATTCGATAATCAATCTTTGAATTTAATTCCCCAATGAAGCCTGAGCAACAACCACCCTCAATATTCCAATCTCCAAATTCTACCTTCAATCAGACCGTGCTTCCAACTTTTAATCCTTTTTTCTCCCATAAACTTTTCAATTCACAAAGAATTTAACTCACCCCCTTCCAAAATGAAATTAATTCTTGACATTAATTTCAAATTAAATTTGTGTGACATTAAAAGTCCAATTTTCATAACTTTCCTCCGATTAAACCATTAAATTGAAACACTCATTCCTTCCAAAATGAAATTAATTCCTACCATTAATTTTCAAATTGAATAATTTCAACGTCAATCCATTAATTTCCAAATTGAATAATTTCAACATCAAACCAGAATTTCCAAATTGAATAATTTCAATGTCAATAATTAAATTTCCGCAATTACACTTAAGTCCAAAAATTCCAAAAATGCCCTCAATTAATAAAAATCACTGAAATTACATAAATAATAAAAATTCAGGGTGTGACATTTTTCCTTCTTTAAAGAACTTTCGTCCTCGAAAGTTCATTCCTGAAAAAGCTCTGGGTACTGGGTTCTCATCTCATCCTCTCATTCCCAAGTGGCCTCTTCGAACTGGTGATTCTGCCACGAAATCTTTACAACTGCTATTTCCTTATTGCGTAACATCTTCACCTCTCTGGTGAGAATCTGCACAGGCCTCTCTTCATAACTCAAGTTGCCATTCAACCACAATGGTTCAAAGTCAACTACATGGGACGAATCTGTTACATACTTTCTCAGCATCGAAACATGGAAGACACTATGAACTAAAGAAAGTGATGGAGGCAATGCCAATCGATAAGCTACGAGACTAATTCGCTCAACGACCTCGAAAGGTCCAATGAACCTCGGGCTCAGCTTCCCTTTCCTTCCAAACCTCAAAACACCCTTTATAGGTATCACTTTTAAGAACACTTTATCACCTAGTCTTAAATTTTAGGTCCTTACGTCTCACGTCGACGTAGCTTTTCTTTCTGCTTTGAGATGTTTTCATACGAGCCTTTATCTTCTGTATTTCCCCATTCATGGTTTGCACTAGCTCAAGCCCTAGCAATTTCCTCTCTCCTACCTCATCCCAACACCCAGAAGACCTGCAACTCTTCCCATAGAGGGCCTCAAACAGCAACATGCCAATGGTAGCCGGATAACTGTTATTATGCTAATTCCATCAAATGAAAGTGAGAGACTCAACTCCCTGAAAACTCTTAACGCACAAGTGCACAACATATTCTTCAATGTCTGGTTCAAACATTCTTTCTGACCATCAATCTGTGGGTGAAAAGTTGTATTAAAATCCAATCGAGTACCCAATGCTAACTGGAGACTCTTCCAAAATCTAGATGTAAAATGAGAGTCACTATTTGACATAGTTGAAACTAGTATCAAAAGAGGTGTGACAACCTCTTCCATATATAACTATGAAACTTAAGATGTTGAAAACCAACAATACTTTAACATGCTCAAGCTGAGAATTATGAAAACTGTTGTGAGCTTAAGAAAGTCTTATCCACTAAAAACATATATCTGAGCATACCATTCTGTCACAGGGAAAACTTCATATGTGTAGTGGAGAAACTGGTCATGCTATATAATGCGTCATTTGAAGATACGTACCAAAAACAAATCACTGAAAGCTGCTTCTACTCTAGAAGCGCCGACTGTGATGTCTCTGTTAGGGTCTACATGTCTGAGAATAACTCTGTCTAATTAGGTCTCACATTCATGAGAAACTCATCATGAGGCTCTATACTGTCATGGGCTATAAAACATGCTTAAGCCAATCCTCATATTATCCTTTAGCCTTAATACAATCACATATCATTACTTAGACCCTGTTGCGGATGAGTCTAAAATTCCCTCTAAAAATGAGGTTTTGAAGTCCCTGGATGCTAAAGCATCAGTCAATTGATAACACATTTTCATAACCTCATAATAATCGTAATTGATCCCTGAAGTTAGTTTTTACGATAAAATCTTCTTGATTCACAAGTCATAGCTTGAATTACTCGTACTCCCTAGAGCTAGTTAACTCATTGCCCATGCAAGGGAAAACATACTATACTGTACTGCTCCAAACCCACCTATAGCAACTTCTTGTTATCAACTCAACTTTATTACCAATCTATCCCTTATGCCAATGGTGATATTAGAAGATCCAACTTACTTTTGTGCATATACCACTTTTGTCTACCTCGAGTTGGATTAATTTCCTTTTTCAATCAAATTGATGGTCTTGCTAGTTCATGTTTCGAACTTGCACACTACGTCAAAATCCCTTAAATCTTACTAATGCTCTCAATAGTTTACTTTTTAACAAATGAAGCCTCAACATACCATGTCAATAGTTCTTGAACATCTACTGTTACTAGTAACTCCATTTTAGCTTATCCCTTCTCAACCTTTTATTTCGGTAACAGATTCTTGTGCTAAAATAGAGTTCTCCTAAAGTTCCACATGATAATGAGACATTTTTCTTTTACACCAAAACAAATTCCTTGTAGCTCCTCATATCATGCCTCCAAACCATACTTAACTAGGAGTTTTGAATAAATTAAATTCCTCTATTTCCAAAAGAGTAAACTTTCTTGGATACTTTTTTTTTTCACTTTCCAAGTGGAACATAATCTCTTTACTAAAGTATATTTTACTTAACTTCTCCATAAGTCTTATCTCTCTCACTAAGAATTTTCATCTTGTAGAATTCTCCTTTGCCAATTTTCATGCTTTTAAACTCCAAAAAACTTTCGTTTGTTCAAATTTGTCCAACTTTGATCTCCTCAACACAATAAGGCTATGGATTTAATTAATCTAGGTACTCTAAAATAATCCTTCTACCCAAACAAATACCACTTTGCTTTATCCCCTTTAAGTCTAAACTCATGTCCAACTATTTTGGCTTCCTTTAATGGCATCAACTTAGCTAGATATTCCAAAAGAATCCTTCATATCACTACACATACTTTACCTAGTCCATCAAGTCATAGTATTACCAAAGTGATTATGACTTATTAATCCTTTCCAAAATTCCTCTCAAAATGTTTGGTTTTAATATCTCAGAACCTTTACTAAATCCATAGTCTCTTCTTTTTCTCCTTCTTATCCATAAAACAACTTTTAACCTTATACTTGAGTATGTGGCCTGTAAAGAAATTTATTTGTACTAACACCAATTGCACTACTCAACAAAAAAAAAAAAACATAACACTAATCCTTAATGTATTCTTATCTAGACAATTTTAATCCTTGGCTTGAACATTTAAATACCTTTATTCCTGAATTGTCATAACTCTACATACTTGCATCAACCTTTAAGATCTCTAAACTGAGGTATATATATTTGTTCGTTTCTAACATAATTTCCATGAGATAAACTAGTGCCAAGTGACCTTTTAATTTACTCTATTTTATTTTTCTCCTTTTGTGGTGTCGTACCTGATAATCCTCTTATAATAATTTCCAACGAGTCGTTGACCTAGCATTAAAACATAACTGGTGCATTTAAGCTAAACAAATATTTTAGTGCACAACTATCATAGAAATTGTAATTGATAAGATATACCTGGCGATGACGAGGAATCCATTCATGGGCCACAGAGACTATCTAGACTTACGTAGTAAGTCAGTCTTCAGAACCCAAAACTTGGCTCTGGTACCAACTGTAACGACCCGACCCCCTAGGACTTAAGTTAGGCCGTTACTAAATACATGCATGCATGGAACTTAAAACGACACCCTTTTATGGCGAAATAAATGCTAAATAAATCAGGTAAGTTCAAAAGTCCTTAATTAAATTCAAATATTAAAAACAAATAATGGGGTACCCATAAGTCATAAATGGAAATAAATAAGTCTTAATACAAATCTCAAACGATAAGTTCCAAATGTCAAGATCAAAAGTTAAAAACATAAAATAACTCTTAAAACATGAGTGGAAGCATTAAAAATGGTCCCTAGTGGCTCGTTCATGGATTCCTCTTGTCATTCACCAGCACGTCTCTACCCTTACCTGAAACATAAACATGAGAAATGGTGAGTATAAAATACTTAGTAAGTAACCCCACTACTAAGGTCGGGCTAGGCATCTATGTCCTCTAGATGCCTACCTCTGGTGGAACATAAAAACTTCCTTAGTTCTCATGGGACACATACATACATGAAAAACGGGTTTCTACCCTACTGTAGTTAAGTATGCCCACTATCTCTGGTGAATCCCGAAGAAGACACAACCCCTGGTGAATCCCGAAGGAGACACAACCCCTGGTGAATCCCGAAGAAGACACAACCCCTGGTGAATCCTTAAGGAAACACGACCACTTACTAAAGGAATCTTTAGCTTATGTTTGAGGACAAACATTGTTTAAATTTGGGGATGTGATAATGGGCAGAAATGCATGTTATCATAGTGCTAAGTTCTTAAACAAAGTTAGCTTACGTTGATAAAATATGTTAAATTACGTCCATTAAGCATCAATTTCATAATATTGCGGTCGTATATGTTCATCACATTAGAACATTTAATTTTTGTTGACGCAAGGCAAGAATTGCGATCATAGGAAATCACTAGTCGAGCGCAACTTCACCGCAAGGCTTTGCGATGATCGTGTTCGCAAACATTCGCCCGAGAAGGATTGCCGCAACTTGGTTAGAGCAATATGGTGAGCGCATCCAGGTGAAAGGCTAATTAATCACGATGGGACAGAAAGCTGATGACAGTCGAATCCGAATTAAGTTGACAGCCGCTAACGATAACTAGTACATTCAGCTTTTTGGTGACAAATATTCGGCGCATCAGTCAGGGGAATTAAAGCCATCACATATGTGCAATCATGAGAGAGAATCCGTCATTCACCTTGGATGTTCTATAAATACCAGAGGCATCCTTCAGAAAAGGGGTTCACCATTCATTAGTTCAGAAGTTTGTTCATAGTTTAGCCTTGTTCTTAGCTTTTCTTTTATTTTAAGGCGGACGCAAGAGAGGAGGTTGTGCTGACAGATCGTTCTGGTAAGCTTGGGAGAGCGTCAGAAGCTTCAAGGATAGAGAGAGGGCCGACGCCTGCGGAAGCAGGAACATCTTTGGAACCGAATAGAGATTTATAGTGTAAAAGCCTCAGTCAGCAAGGAATTGCTACCAGGCTCTCTACCTTTAACTTTCATCGTATTTTTGTACTTCACTCATTTATTGAAATGGAACCCACTTCTCTATATCTGTTCACTCTTTGTTATTTACGCATGAGTAGCTAAATCAATTGAATGGGTTGAGAAGCATTTAGCTAGCACAACTAGAGAATCTTCATTCCATGCGATTATCTTGTATTATGTATGCTTCATTCATCCATTAGAGATACTCGGGAGGGTAGTCTAAGGATAGGATCTAGGCTTGGGAAGGTCAGGTTAGAATCTAGGCTCGGGAGAGTCAAATTAGAATGCATAATCAAGAGATAGGAACTTAGGAATAAGCATTATTTGTTATCAACGTATTGTATGCATCCTAGAGATAGGATATGATTGTATGCGGTCACCTTGCTTTTATGTATTTTGCATCATCCCATAGGATAAGAGTAGAGACTTAGGGATAAGTTCTATGGACACTTTTGCATTCAACACATGCGTCCTAGACTTAGGAGCATCGCATTTGCATTGGAAAATGACTTGTTGTGCATGGTTGTAGCATGATCGCATAGTCTGACGCATTCTCAATTAACGCTAGCTAAAGATCTTCTCAACCCATTCATCGCATACTCAGTGAATCTATCACACAACTGACTTTTCTCAAATCTTCCGCATTTGTTATTTTTCATTAACGCAATCAACAACAAACCAACAATTAATTGAGTTACCGGTTACCGCAAAATTTTCATAAAAATTACCTACGCAACCTGTTTTCACAAGACCCTGAGTTCGACCCTGGACTTACCAGAAAACTTAGTGGAGTTTACACTTGGATTCCGCTGAGGAAACTTGAGTGTTCAATGCAATTTCATCAACATTTCCACTTCATAAAAATAAGCATCATTGGGTACGGGCAAATGAAAAGGATTAAGCGTATATCTTGGCAAGCCTCTCTAAAGTCTTGGCCAAGAAGCATGAGCCCATGATCACTGCCCATAAGATCATGGATTTCCTGCGAGGAATGTTCGGACAACCGTCTGCTCAACTCAGATATGACGCTCTAAAATATGCCTGTGTGCAAGAATAGGTATCTGTTCGAGAACATGTTCTCAACATGATGGTCCACTTTAACGTGGCATTGTCATCGATGAGGCCAGTCAGGTTAGCTTCATCTTGGAAACTTTGCCTGAAAGTTTCCTGCAGTTTCGTAGCAATGCTGTTATGAACAGGATTGACTACAACCTAACCACCTTGCTCAACGAGCTACAAACTTTCCAATCCTTGATGAAATCCAAGGAATAGAAGGGTTAGACAAATGTTGCCTCGTCCTCTAAGAAATTCTGTAGAAGATCGTCTTCTGAAACTAAGTCTGTGTCTTCTTCTTCCGACACCAAAAAGTGGAAGAAGAAGAAAGGTGGAAAGGGAAAGCTAACCCACCAGCTGTTGTCCAGAAGGGCAAGGAGGCCAAGGCTGCAAAGGGAATATGTCTCCATTGCAACCAAAAAGGACAGTGAAAGAAGAACTATCCCAAATACTTGGCAGAAAAGAAGAAAACCAAGCAAGGAAAATGTGATTTACTTGTTTTGGAGAGTTATTTAGTGAAGAATGATGATTCAACCTGGATAATAGATTCAGGTGCCACTAATCATGTTTGTTCTTTATTTCAGGGAATTAATTCATGGTGGAAATTGGTAGCTGGGGAGATGACCATGCATGTCTGTATAGGGAATTAATTCACGTTGTCTCAGCTTCAGCAGTGGGAGGACTCCGGCTTACTTTAAGAATAGTTATGTTTTATTGGAAAATATATATAATATTGTTCCTGAA
This sequence comes from Benincasa hispida, assembly GCF_027475165.1. NCBI lineage: Eukaryota > Viridiplantae > Streptophyta > Magnoliopsida > Cucurbitales > Cucurbitaceae > Benincasa > Benincasa hispida. The sequence goes on along the minus strand of NC_143479.1, from coordinate 22,607,885 downwards.
TTAAAGATGAACTTAATTTCTGTATAGTGTTTACTTGAACAAAATTATACTTTATCATTTAATGTAAGTAAAGTGTTTACTTACAGAAATGATATCAATATTTGTTCTGCTGAGCTGTAAGATAATTTATATGTGCTAAGATAGTTAGCAATTAAAGCTCTTCTGAATACCTAATTGTTTAAAACTACGATAACTCGGAATAAAAAACTTAAAATTTTTCCTAAAGAAAACGCTCATCTCTGACGCCTAAAATTATGACACATAAATCTCAATAGGATTGAGAGACTGGTCAAGAATGGAATTCTAAACGAGTTAGAAGAAAATTCTTTACCTGTATGTGAGTCATGCCTTGAAGGAAAAATGACTAAAAGATCTTTTACTGGAAAAGGTCATAAGACCAAAGAACCCTTAGAACTTATATATTCAGACCTCTGTAGTCTGATGAATGTTAAGGTAAGAGGAGGATTTGAATATTTCATCACTTTTGCTGATGATTATTCTAGAGGGTATGTTTATTTAATGCAACATAAGTTTGAAGCCCTTGAAAAGTTTAAGGAGTACAATGCTGAAGTTGAAAATGCATTAAATAAAACGATTAAAACATTTCGATCTGATCGAGGTGGAGAGTATGTGGATCTAAAATTCCAAGACTATTTGATAGAACATGCAATTGTATCCCAACTTTTAGCACCTGGTACATCTCAGCAGAATGATATATCAAAAAGGAGAAATCAAACCCTGTTGGACATGGTTCGGCCTATGATGAGTTATGCTTCCTTACCTAACTCGTTATTGGGTTATGCAGTACAGACTGTAGCTTACATTTTGAATTGTGCTCCATCCAAGAATGTTACTAAAACACCTTTGGAATTATGGAATGGTCGTAAAGGTAGTTACGTCATTTCAAGATTTGGGGTTGTCCAAAACATGTGCTTAAGGCAAATCCTAAGAAATTGGAATCTCGTTCAAAATTGTGCCTATTTGTAGGTTACCCTAAAGAAACGAGATGTGGTTACTTCTATGATCCTAAGGATAATAAAGTGTTTGTATCAACAAATGCTACCTTTTTAGAAGATGACCATACAAGGAAGCATAAGCCCTACAATAAAATTGTGTTGAATGAGTTTTCCAGTGAATCTAGTGAACCTTCAACAAGAGTTGTTGAAAAGCCCAACACTTCAACAAGAGTTGTTGAAGCTGGTTCATCTAGTAGGTCACATCCACCTTAAGCGTTGAGGGCGCCTCGATGTAGTGGGAGGGTTGCAAACTCGCCTGTTTGTTATATGGGTTTAATAAAAACTCTAGCTATTATAGCTGACGGAGATGTTGATGATCTATTGTCTTACAAGAAGGTAAAAGAGGATATTGACAAAGATGAATGGATCAAAGCTATGGATCTCGAAATGGAATCTATGTGCTTCAATTCAATTTGGGATCTTGCAGATCAACCTAACAGGGTAAAACCTATCGGTTGCAAGTGGATCTACAAAAGACAACGGGGTGCTGACGGGAAGGTGCAAACCTTCAAGACTAGACTTGTGGTAAAGGGTTATACTTAAGTTGAGAGAGTTGACTATGAGGAGACTTTATCACCTATTGTCATGTTGAAGTCTTTTCGAATACTCTTGTCCATTGCTTCATATTATGACTATGAGATTTGGCAAATGGACGTTAAGACTGCCTTTTTGAATTAAAATCTTGAGGAGACCATTCATATCGAGCAGCATGAGGGATTCATAACCTGAATTCAAGAGCAAAAGGTTTGCAAGTTTAATCGGTCCATTTATATATTGAAGCAAACTTCTCTATCTTGGAATATAAGATTTGATACTGTGATCAAATCTTATGGCTTTGATCAGAATGTTGATGAGTCTTGTGTTTACAAGAAAATCATCAACAGTTCAGTAGCTTTTCTTGTGTTGTATGTAGATGATATCCTACTCATTGTGAATGATGTAGGTATGCTGACCGAAATTAAGAGTTGTTGAAAGATAATAATTACTACCTGTTTTAAGATAATTTTGAACAACTTTTTAAATTTTAACCTCAAATGTCATAAACCATTATTATACCATTAAGTTCGATTGGTAAAGGTGGATGTATAAATGTCATTTTAACGTTTGGCTATTTTATACTTTTACCGATCAACTGTTGTATGTCATCTATAACCATAACAATTAAAGAAAATTCCTCATTTTCTATCTTTTAGTTGCCTTTTTTTTGTTGTTGCATGTATTTGTTCAATACATGTAGTTTTAGTTTGTTAATATATAATGCCTATAGAATTTTCAAAGATCATATACAAACAAAAAAAAAATAAAAATAAAAAGTTTCCATTTCATAGAAAAAAATTACACCTTACAAAGGGTCGACATAACACAAACAAAAAAACTTGTAGGTCATTCGACTGCATGTTAGGATACTGATTCTTGAAAGACTTTATTAACATAACGAGTTGGTATAATCTCCCGAAATAGCAACTAAACGATGAACGAATTCTTGGTATAATCTCCCGAAATAGCAACTAAACGATAAACGAATTCTTGGTATAATCTCCCGAAATAGCAACTAAACGATGAACGAATTCTTTATTAAACGATGTGAGTCAAACAGAGACTAGACGATCACTTATCAAACTCCAAACGATCGTTTAAAAAACTCTTTACAATCGCTTACAATCTCTATACGATTGCTGAGTAATACTTAGACGATCGTTTACAACACACCCCGCGATCGCTTACAAGATACTACACGATCGCTTACAAAATATTACATGATCACTTACCAAATTCTATACGATCGCCTACCAAATGCTACACATCGTTGGGCTCTGCTACACGATCGCTTAGTAGAAGAGGTAGACGATGAGCGACACACTACGACGAATTCTACACGATAGAGACTTCCAAACTCCCACTCTCAAGAGCTCTCCTTCCTCACTCCAAATATTCAGACTTCATTGCCCTCTTTTTCGATTTCTTTCCTCTTTTTAAACCTCAACTTCTCCTAACATAATTGAAAGTAATCCTTAATTGATTCAACCGCCGACTTCCCCTTATCTCCTTTATTCTTTCTTTTTTTGATATTGCAACATAATTGGAGGCCTATCACTGCAATTGTAGCTAAAGAGTTCTCGTCTTTTGTAGAGGACTCAGGTGTTGTTGTAGGGGTTTCTGGGTTGGAGGGGTCTGAACTCGACGTCTACAGCTAGGTCGAAACTGGCGTCAGACCACAATATTATTATTATTATTATTATTATTATTATTATTATTTGACAATTAGATTATAAGACAATATATGCAACGATTATGAAACATGGTGGTTCTATATATAGAGGTTAATTGCATGGTTTGAGGGAGATGTGTAACATCCCGAGGTTTGGATAAATTGGGTATGTTAAAAATTAGCACGATGGTTGTACTTCCTCATGCGCATGCAACCATTTATCAAATATCAAATTAGCACATGGTGTAATCCTTCTCGCTTGACCTCTAGTTATGTTTACGATTACGTTCCCCCACACCACTAGCAATAAATTAGTGACTTATCTGATGCTTAAGTTTATCGATGCACAATAAACGATGTGAAATGATTACCATTGCTCCATCAATGTCATATAGGGTTTAAATGCACAATAACCCCAACAATAAAGGTAGGTAAATGGAGTGGTAAGTCCATGAACATCTAATGTATGGCCAGTTTGGGTAGTGGTAGAGGTAAGTCAGTAATGATTCCATCACGTCGTTTGTGGTTTTAAATGTGTGCAGTAACCCTGACAGTAAAGATAGAGGAAAGTGGAGCACTACGCCCATGAACATCTAATTGGTTTTTAAATGGGCAATTTTGGTAACGATAGAGGTAAATCGAGCAGTCATTCCATCATGTCATCTGGGGTTTTAAATGTGTGGTAACCTTAATGGTCAAGGTAGAGGCAAGCGGAGCGATAAGTCCATATGAACATCTAATGGGTTCTTAAATGGGCAGATTTTGCAAGGATAAAAGTAAGTCCAATGATCATTCCATCGTTGTCTGGGGTTTTAAAATAGTGTGTTACTTGCCTTATCATTTCATCACTGTTTAATGAGCTATTAAATGAGCAATGAATAACGATAACCATAACAGTAATGGGAGCGGTAACAGTAATGATCTAAAAGTGTCACAATGTACATTCTAAATAAGTCAATTTTGGCCTTGTCACTTCTAGAAGAAAATGTTGGATAAAGAAGATGGTGTGTTCAATAGATGGAGAGGAAGAAGTCAAAGATAAGCAAACACAAAGCATTCGTCCCCCCCCCCAAAAAAAAAAACTTTGTAATTTATTAGTTGATTAATTTAATTATGAATTATGCATTATTAAATTCCATTAACCAAAAAAGCCAAGATTATTGCATGAAGTCTTGAACGTGTATGTAGTTGACATACAGATGGATCATGTTCAAGAAATAACCTAAAAAATCTATAGTATATGGATAAGGTTGGGTGTCTTATTCTGGTGACACTATGGATATGATCCACTTTGTAATAGTTACAAATGGTTTGATCTAGACCATTCATGTGGAGACATGTGAGTGGAGGTATCCTATCCAAAGAGTTTGTATAAGACCAGATCACAAAATATTTTATCTCTTTGTAAATCCATTAATTGATGAGATTAATATTTCATAGAATGATCATGTGTGACTCGATCTTAATCCTGAGTGATTTATGAACTATTGTCTATAAGGTCAATCCTTTGGTTTTCATGGGTGGGAGTGGCCCAAGTTGCCAACTTAATAAGCCTACCATTTTAAAGACTTGACTAAATGGGAAACTAAGAACATAACTTCACAAGATGGAATTCACTCATTTCCGCATAAGATAAGTAGATAAGTAGTCCCTGATTTCAAGTCTTGAACAAGGGGTCTCACCCTCTCACTAGCTCGAAAAGGACTTAGTTTACGGTTGGATCATAAATAAATTATTCATTAGAGAAATCAGTAGTACTTGAGGAAAAAAATATAAGTACAGGGGTAAAACATATATTTAGCTCAACTGTAATTATGAACAACTTGTGAATGATCGACTTGCTTATATTGATTATATCCATGGAAACAACTTGTCCTGCAAGCATAGGAGTTCAACTATGAGTCTGTAGTGGTTTGCCCTATGGTTAATGAGTGAAGGTTAATTTGATTAAAGAGTTTAATTAATCAATTTTGGATCATTGGAGCTTATAATCTATAGGTCCATAAAATCCTTTTGTTATCTCACTACGAACCAACAAGGATCAACTATGTTGAAAGAGAAATTTGAAATACTTAAATTTATGAGAAAAAAATATTAATTGTATTAGATACAATTAATTACATGATTTATTATATACTTTGTTTGAATGAGATTCAAATTATAACTTTATAATATGGAGAATTAATTTATTTGAATATGATTCAAATTATTAATTATTTATTTGGATGAGATCCATATAAATTAATTAATTAATTAATTTGAATAAGAATCAAATTAAATAGATAATGAGAGAATTAATTTATTTTAATATGATTCAAATAATTAATTATTTAAATGAGATCCATGTGAATAAGTTATTTAATTTAAATAAGATTTGAATTAAATAATTGAAGAATTAATTAATTTGAATCGGATTCAAAATAATTAATTATTTAATTTGAATGAAATATTTAAATATAATTTAAATATTTTAAACCATCTAAGATGAAATATTATTTGGGTAGATATTATTAAATGTTTAATTTGGAAAACTCTCCAAAGGGTTATCCCAATAAGATTAAGAATAACCGATAGAGTTCTATAAATAGGGTTTTTTTTTTTTTTTTTTTTTTGTATATTTTTTTTTTTTTCTTTTTTTTTTTTTTTTTTTTTTTTTTTTTTTTTTTTATTTTTATTTTTTTTTTTTTTTTTTTTTTTTTTATTTTTTTTCTTTTTTTTTTTTTTTTTTTTTTTTTTTTTTTTTGTTTTTTTTTTTTTTTTTTTTTTTTTTTTTTTTTTTATTTTTTTTTTTTTTTTTTTTTTTTTGTTTTTTTTTTTATTTTTTTTTTTTTTTTTTTTTTTTTTTTTTTCTTTTTTTTTTTTTTTTCTCTTATTTTTTTTTCTTTATTTTTTTTTTTTTTTTTGGGTCGTTGGTAGCCCTCATAAAACTCACTCTCTGCACAGAATAATCTCTACGATTACCTAAAACTCTCCCTCTAATATTTCTCTTGATTTTCTTAGAAAAGTTCTAAGAAAATTCTTCTTTTCATTCTATCTATTCTTTCAAGAAGCGGTTTCCACAAATCGGATCCTTACCAAAGTCATAGCAAGGAAGACGTGATTCGAGAATAAGATTTTGTTGCATTTATGGATCGATAAACGTATGGGGCTTAACCTTCTTCTAATTTTTGTATTTTTAATTCGTTCAAGAAATCAAAGAACGCAATCACACGCTTCTATTGGGATTCGATCCCCTCCATTTTTTTCCCTCAAATAAAAGGAGAAAAGAAAAATAACATGAGAGAAAATGGACTAGGGAGAGAGTATGAGAGAGAAAAGTTTTTTTATTTTTATTTTTACCCACTTACCTTAAAATTAATAAAATATGGCACATGTCATTTAAAAATTGAGATCTCAATAATGACATGTCATTTTTTAGTCAACGAACAATCAAGTTCACTTTTTGATCATCTAAAAAAACTCATTTAACCTAAAATTAATAAAATAAATTATGAGTGTTGCATTTAGCCTATTGACTTATATGCTTCGTAAGTCGGTATTAAATAACTTAATTCAATAGTGTTCATATTGAAGTTTCCAAATTTAACAAATAACTCCATCTTTTCCTCTTTCACTCTTTTGCACATTTATCGAAAAATTTCATTTTACAATTCTAGATAATTACCCCTCAAAATCACATTTCGTAACTCCAATGTATTTTTATAATACTTAACCCAACTCAATGTTCCAACCACAAGATTAAATAGAAATTTTTTCCAAACTCATGACAATAAATTACATTTTACCTAAGAACATATAGATATTATTAAATTTCGATAAATAACATTATTTCTAATTATTTGAGCTATATAATAAATGCTGCATGTCAAAAAAAAATAGTATATAATAGAATAGAAGATTAGAACCTGATCATTAATACACGCATGTTAATTCAGAACCAAACTCATTTTGGCGCTATGTGTGAAAATTAATTACCAAAACATTGCATCGCATTGACCATTGAGGGAATGCCTTATCTATAAAATATTTAATTGTCTAGAATTTTCTCTATTTGATTAATCAAAGATAATATCTTAGTGTTATTGTTGTAATTCACATCCATTAAAGTATATTCAATTATCGTTACATCATTTTGAAACATAATCATGAATCATCGTCACAATATTATTTAAATGTTAAAGTTATACCATTAAATTTTATTATATCAATTAAACTTTTAAATTAATAAATTTTTCAATTTAAATCTTGAACTATTGCAGATGTATCAATTTATATACTCCACTATTTGGTTTGATAAATATCATATGAGACTTAATATTTTATCAATTAAATTCCGATACTTTCAAAAGTTGATTGATTTAGACTATCAGTTAAGATTATTTTAAAAATCATTCATACATCAATTTTAAATGTATCTTAATAAGTGGGGTCAAAGATTAATTTCTTTTAGGATAATTTAGGACTTTAATAGATATAGCTATCACATGATTTTTAGAAAAATTCCTAATCTGAGAAAAAAAATCACGAATCAGAAATATTCTATTATGTGAAAAATTATTATAATCACACAAAATAATTCTGTCTCAAGGTACCTAAGCTTAAAGTGTGTCTAACTTGAACGATTTGAAACCAAAGGTCTAGAGTACTCCTTTTATAGTGTTTGAAGTCATCATTTTGTTGAATTTTTTCGATATAAGACAACTGCACTCCTAATATTTTATCAAAAACTCAAAATTATACAATAGAACTTTAGAATTTAAATTATTATACAATTATTAGTTTAGAATTTTAATTGATACAACAAAATATATATATATAGAGAGAGAGAGAGGGTACATTGATTTTCTTTTCTGTTATATAGTTCTTATTGGATAAAGCTACATAATCATTTTTTAAAAAAGTAAGGCTACTATATATCACAAATATTTAATAACCTTACGTAGTATATTAAACTGTACTTGTCCTAGTCTAGATAGAATTGGTCAATGAATTAATTGAAGTTTCATTTCAACTAACAAATTCCAAAAAGTTACGTAATTATTCTCCTTGCATTTAAAGTTAGGGCATAGTTTATTTAATATTTAATTTTTCTTATGCATTTGTTGACGGTACGGGTACTTATAACTATGTATTTGTCACGTATTATAATACAACCAGTTGATGGAGTGAATTTTCTTTATTAAAAGAATTATTGAATTGCCCTTAAGCTTTGATATTTATGTTTATTTGATCCGTAATTATGTAAAGTGTATTTAAGATCTTTGAACTTTTAACTTTGTGTCTAATATGTTCGTAGATTTTCTTTTAAAAAAATGTCTCATATTGGTTGCTTGTTAGATCTTGTGTCTATTTAGTTCATGATGTATTCAAAATATTTTAAAGTTGATTGATCTATTTAAATGTCTTTAAACCCTGAATTTTGTGATTAGGTTCATGGATTTTTAAAAATTATCGAATCGGACAGGGATTTATTGAACACAAAATTGAAATTTTAGGCGTGATTTGGTTACCGGCCAATTGATTTTCAATTTTTTTTATTTATAAAAATTAAGTTTATAAAGGCCACTTTCATCACTAGGCTTCCATGTTTTGTTGTCTATATTTGGAAGTGTTTTCAAAATCTAAACCAAAATATTTTGTTAAAAAATTTACTCATTTTCTTTAGAAGCTTGAATTCCTATCCCACACGCTCCAATTCTTAAATCACTGATTAGTAGGTATTCTTGAGTCAAGCTTAATATTTTCACGTACATGTGTACGAGCTAAGTCTCACCATTGATAGAGAGTTGGAATCGACCACCAAATTCTCTAGTTTCATGATATCCAATGGCCTTACCTATGGTGTTGTACATGCATGACCCCAAGGTCAAAACTCAGATCGGGTATGCCATGTGTCGTGTGGCAAATCTCACCCTTAACATTCATGTAAATTAATTGTATGCAAACATAACCCTCATGTAAACATGGAAAGAAATCATAGTGTTCGTTTTTTTGCATGTATATAAATATAGAAGGCATATGATGTATTGTATATATTGAAAAAGAAAGGAAAGAAATGACGCAAGGTTTATGTGGAAAACCCTAATTCAGGGAAGAAAAACCACAATAGAAAAGGTTTTATTATTTTAATGTCATGCTTACAAGAGACCCCAACCTCATATATAAATAGGATGAGGGGAAACCTTAATTTAGTAAATATAGAGTGAACTACAAAAACGCCCTTAGAGCTAATTCAACATATTTCAACACTCCCCCTCAAGTTGGGGCGTAGATATCAGCAAGACCCAACTTGCTAACACAAGCTTCAAACGTTTGTCTCGATAACCCTTTCATAAGAACATCTGCAACCTGTTAGACTGAAGGTACATAGGGAATACAGATAACCCCGTGGTCTAACTTCTCTTTAATAAAGTGCCAGTCAATTTCCACGTGTTTGGTTCTATCATGTTGTACTGGATTATTAACAATACTGATGACAGCCTTATTATCACAATATAGCTTTATGGGACTCGGACTATTCTGGTGAAGATCAGACAAAACTTTTTGCAACCAGATTTCTTCACATACTCCCAGACTCATAGCTCTATACTCTGCCTCAGCACTACTTCTGGCCACTACACCCTGTTTCTTACTCCGCCAAGTCACCAAATTTCCCCACACAAAGATAAAGTATCCTGAGGTTGACTTTCTATCAGTCATAGATCCGGCCCAATTTGAGTCAACGCCTTGATGCTCTGTGTGTCATATTTTATGAACACTAAGCCCTTCCCAGGGGTGGACTTCAGGTATCTCAAAATTCGAGTCACTGCTTCCATGTGCTTCTCATATGGATTCTGCATGAACTGACTTACCACACTCACAACATAGAAGATGTCGGGTCTAGTATGAGATAAGTAAATCAGTTTTCCTACCAAGCGTTGATACCTCTCCTTATTCACAGAAACTCCTTCCGAAATTCTTTTCATTTGCCATTGACCTCAATATGAGTGTCAATGGGTTTGCATCCAGTCATTCCTGTTTCTTCAACAAATCCAGAGTGTATTTCCGTTGAGATACAGATATTCCTGTTTTTTATCTCGCCACTTCCATCCCGAGAAAATACCTCAGACTACCAAGATCCTTGATTTCAAATTCGCCTATCATCCTTTGTTTCAGCTTAACAATTTCTATCTTGTCATCTCTTGATAAAATGATGTCATCAACATACACCACCAACACAGCAATCTTCCCTAAAGGTGATTTTTTGGTAAACAAAATATGATCATAATGCCCCTAAACAAACCCTTGGGACTTAACAAATGCGGTGAACCTGTCAAACCATGCCCTAGGGGACTGCTTCAACCCATATAAGGACTTCCTGAGTTTGCAAACATGATTCCCAAACTTAGCTTCGAAACCTGGATGTGGACTCATGTAAACCTCCTCTTCTAACTCACCATTCAAGAAGGAATTTTTTACATCCAGTTGATGTGTAGGGGCTAATCTTCATTTACGGCGAACGACAGAAGAACACGGATCGTGTTTAACTTATCCGGGAAAATGTTTCTGAATAATCAATCTCATACGTCTGAGTGAACCTTTTAGCAACTAACCTGGCCTTATATCTCTCGAGCATTCCGTCAGACTTATACTTCACTATGAATACCCATTTGCAACCAACTATTTTGTGACCTCTAGGGAGAGCTACTAACTCCTAAGTCTTATTTGTCTCGAGAGCTCTCATTTCTTCCATTACTGCCGCTTTCCACTCGGGAACTTCCATGGCTGCATGTACTCTGGTAGGTATTTCTAGAGCATCCAATTGGGTAGTGAAAGCCTTAAAACCAGGAGATAAGTTACTATAGGTCAGAAAACTATGCAAAGGGTACTTTGTACATGACTTGGTTCCCTTCTTCAGAGCAATTGGCATATCCAGAGTGGTATCATAATTGCCAGTTTTTGTCGGTCTCTCTCCAGTATCAAACTTTTGAGACAATTCTGCATCTTCTTGAGGATCTTCCAGCACCTCATTACCTCCTGAAATTTCAACCTTCTCTGAGCTCGTCTCATCATTTTCTATGTTCCCAGACTTCTCTTCAAGAATCTCCTCTGAAAAAACAAGATCTTGAACCTGAGCTGGTTCCAATGCTTGGACACTTTTCGATGGAACACCAGGGGTTTCCTGAATTTCCTTTCTGAGATTCTTCCTATAGTATGTTATCCAGGGCACTTGTCTAGTAGGAAGGACAGACACTAGAATAGCAGGAGCAGAATTAGGTTCGAGACTAGGTAGACTAGGTTCAGGAATATTAGGACTAGGCTCAAGATTAAAGCTAATAGATACGGAGTATGTGGAACTGTTAGTCTTTTCACTCG